>NC_056751.1:485135884-485238384 GCF_019279795.1 Protopterus annectens | reverse complement strand
TCAGCTGACACTTTTCTTGGAATAAAGTGAAATTATACTGATACTGGCAGACGTTTATGGGTCACAAACTGAGAATGTGTGGATTCGCTCTACTACTGGATACCACGGTATGTGCAACACTTACTGTTCTCACAACAGTGATGTTTCAGGGACTTGTGTTTATCAAAGGCATCAGTTTCCAGAATATTGAAGTTGTTTCTTGATAATTTCTGCCACATATGGATGAACATATCAGATTTACTTACACTGCAATAAAGAAACCACTCCCTCATGCATGACTTCTATGACACTGCTCACTTCCCTGAAGTGATATTGAAGTCTCCATTGCATTATATTAGGAGGAAAGACTACTGTTCCCTCAACTAAGGGAAACTAAGAGTAATGCTACTCAACGCCAAAAGTCTAAACCTCAAGATGCACGCACTCGAAACTCTCCTTAGCATGGAGAACATCGATATCTGTGCAGTAACAGAAACCTGGTTCAGGGCTCCCGAGAGCACCCCAGCACTACCAGGTTATACCTCATACCATGCTTTTCGGCCCCAAAACTTGGACCGAACCACAAAAGGAGGGGGAGTATCAATATTCATCAAAGATACCCACACCTCCAGGTTGGTGGCAAAGCACGAAGCATCAGAGACTATCCATGTGCAACTAACAGTGGGTAAAACTGCCTTCCAGTTTATAGCCTGCTACAGACTACCCTCCCAAAACCAGGAACCTCACTCGGCCTTCCTGAGAACACTGGAAAATATGAAGGTCTCTCCAAACACCATTATATTGGGCGACTTCAACTACCCAAACATAGACTGGGAGCATTACTCTAGCTCCAACACCCTAGCCCAAAGGTTCCTAGAATTTATAAACTCAAATGATATGGAACAACTTGTTACCACTCCCACAAGAGGGGAAAACATACTGGACCTGATCATCACCAACATGGGGACTCTATGCTCCAGACCAGAAGTGTATCCCTCACTGGTAAGATCAGACCATAAACTAATCTCACTGGATATTCACATCCCGACCCCACCCCCTGCCCAGAAAACCACAGTGAAAAACTTCTCTAAAGCAAATTTTACACTCCTCAAACCTGAGGTGGAATCCTTCAAAGCCCCCGGGCCTGTGGAAAATACAGCCCAGACCGCAGAATCCTTTATAAATGCATTCTATGAACACCTTCAGGAATGCATGGATCATGCGATCCCAAATAAAACCAAGACCCAATCCTCCAAAGGCAGACGTCCTGTCTGGTGGACCCCAGCCATAAACAAACTATACAATAGAAGGAGGAAGCTACTAAATGATAAAGCAAAATCCCAAAAAGGGAAGGCATCACTGATCAGTATTAGCAAAAAACTACGGACACGCATAAAATTGTCTAAGGCCAGCTTCGAGAGAAAAATTGCACAGGACACTAAGGATAATCACAAGGCTTTCTTTAGTTATGTTAGGAACCTGGGTGGTAATTCCCAGATATGCTCAGAATTAGTCCAAAATGACAAAAAAATACACCGAACCCACAGACATTGCCAACATCCTAGCTGACAGGTTCAGCGCAAACTTCTCCCCCCCCTCCCCACCATAAGGGCAAATATCTATCCCAGCAGAGTGCTGCCCCCCTGACATCTCAGATGCTCAGGTAAGAGCCGCCCTCTCCAAAGCAAAAACACAGCATCAATGGGACCAGATGGTGTCCCGGCTCGTCCTACATGAACTCAAAGAAGAGCTAAACCCAAACATAAAACTACTGTTCAATCTCAGCCTTACTACAGGATATGTGCCCAAAGAGTGGCGTACAGCAACAGTGGTCCCTCTCCATAAAGGTGGTGCCTCAACGGATCCTGGAAACTATCGCCCCATAAGCCTGACTAGCTTGGTCTGCAAAGATATGGAAAGGATCATCATGGACCTCATAAATAAAGATATTGGGGACCTACAAACACTGGATCCTACCCAGTTTGGCTTTGTTAAGGGCAGATCCTGCCTCTTAAACCTGGTTGATTTCTTTGAAACAGTCACCAAGGCCATTGACGAGGGGAAGGTGGTCCACACAGCCTACCTGGACCTCGCAAAAGCCTTCGATACAATACCCCACTCGGGCATTATAGATAAGCTCACCAGCTTAAATATAAACCCCTATGTCACTAGATGGATTGCAAACTGGCTCAAGGACAGAACCCACATGGTTAGAATTGCTGGAGCCATGTCAGACTCCAAACCAGTTACAAGTGGTGTCCCACAAGGCTCAGTCCTGGGACCTCTCTTGTTCGGTATATATTTCTCGGAGGTACAGGCCAACACGGAAGGACTGTGGCTGACCAAGTTCGCAGATGACTGCAAACTGGGTGCCATAATCGACTCTCCAGCCGACACAAGCATCCTCCAAAAGGGCCTCATAGAAACAGACAACTGGTGCCAGAGCCATGGCCTCAAGCTAAATGCCAAAAGTGTATAGTCATCCCTTTGGCAAAAACAAAGTGCCCACAAATTACCACATAGGTGGAAATCCATTAAGTACAGAAGAAGTAATTAGGGACCTGGGGACCCAAGTTGATAGCAATCTCTCATTTGACAACCACGTGGCCAAAGTGGTTAGAAAAACATTTTATATAGCCCACCTAATCATGAAGGGATTCACATCTAGATCAGGGGAGGTCATCGTGCCTCTTTACTCATCCCTCATCAGGCCCATAATTGAGTACAATGCCCCTTTTGGGATGTACCTTACCAGACACCTGCAGCAACTGGAAAGACCCCAAAAGTACCTCACCAAGAGGATCAAAGGGCTCAAACAGATGCCATATGCTGCCCGGTTAAAGAAACTCCAGCTCTACTCAGTGGCATACCACCTGTTCAGAGGAGATCTGTGCCTGATGTATAAAGCCATGTCCAACCCGGAATTAATGGACATGCTGCACCTCAGAAAATCCAAATCCCATCAAGCTACGCTCGAGAGACTTGAACCTCAGCACTGAAATAAATAGGACATGCTGGAGGGACAGATTCATAACCCAGAGGCTCCCTTCACTCTGGAATAAAATCCCAGTCCAGGTTAGGCAGAGTCCCTCATTGACTCTCTTCAAGAGGAATCTTGATGAGTGGATGGGAGATCATAGGTTTACCCCGGGTATCACTTCTGTGTCACTGTTAGATAGAGGCATAGTATACTAACCTCGAAAAAGGGCATAGCAAAATAAATTTAAAATGGGTGGCGAAAGCCAAACACATTCTGGCTAGGCTTATAAATGCCCTAGGGCAGATAGCCTAGTATGAACCTATGAACCTATGAACCTATGAACTGTCAGGCAGTATGCACATGATCTGATAGCCAATGAGTCTGTAAAGCACTCTGTGAGTGTCCATGACTCCTATATGACATACAGTTTATCCCTCCCTTTGGATCATGTCAGTTGCCCTGCTAGACAGGGGCCCAGAGAAGTAAATATTGTGGGAAGAAATATCCAGGGAATTGGGATTTGTTATGGCTAGGCTTGCATAGGCCCTAGGGCCGATAGCCTAGTATCAACCTATGAACCTATGAACCTCTTGACAGTTGCCAAACAGTAATATTCCACAAGACCACCTAGAGGGTAATCTTGGGAACTCCACTACATTTCTATGGCCACAGACAGCATGCACCCAAGTTTCACCCAACTGAGTTTTAGGTGACCAGAATACTCACTGGGATCCTGTTTGATGATGCCCATAACAAACCCATGTAGTATGTCAAAATGCCCTATAACATCACCCACTCACATATTTGGTACATCAGAAAGCAAGTGTCTCTCCTGGCGAAAGCTTGGATTCACTGTACAGGCATGTATGGTGTTGCATTGCAGTACTCCTGCCATCAAGTGCAAGCTATATGTAACTTGCTGCATAGCAAGCAAAATGATTATAAGGATGCAGGCAGTCCAGTCCTCAGCCCACAGTCTTAATAACCTCTGGACCTGCAACATCAGCGTCTGTCAAATCCACCTACCTGTATGTCCACCAGCAGCAAAAATGGTGAGGATGACATAGAGGAACCTGCACCACACCACCAAATGGCATCATGCATAGTAAGACAGCTTAGGTGAAGTGGAAATATCTAGTACCATCTACATCTGATTCTTCCCAGCCACTGCACTGATGTGACTGACCAAGGTGCCCCACACATACAGTACCAAAGTGTCCAATGCACAGTTTGTCTGTCTAACAGGTACTGCCATTAGGTCCTGCTGTACAAGAATTATAATACAGTAGATGCAGCGTATATGGTATTGACCAGTGGTAGCTAAGAAAAGTGGCGTGAGCATATATGCACCTATAGAGCTCTGGTAGTCCACATGGATACATAGATGAAGAGTGTACCTCTCAAACAGCAGAGTTACATGTCTACTGGTGATAGTATGCACGGGCAATGTTGTCAGGGTTACCTAGGTATATACCCACCAACTGCCATTTGGAATGTACTTGCAAAATTTATATGTACAAGATGATTGGGAGAGCGGCAGTTCTTCTGTTGCTGGCAAACTTCCCAAGGAAAGAATAATAGATATGTGCAGGTACATCAGTTAAGTCATCTACATGTATCTGTAGAAGCTGCATTTGGCCAGTGTACTGAACAGTACAGTTACCACCGTCAAACTGGGGTTACCATACCCTATTCCCTGTCAAAGACTCGTGTGTGTGTGTGATATTATTGGCCTAAATATTGCCACAATACATATATATATATATATATATATATATATATATATATATATATATATGTGTGTGTGTGTGTATATAATATGTATATATATATATATATATATATATATATATATATATATATACACACACACACATACATTTTACATACAAACACACACACATACACTATGTGTGTGTGTGTGTGTGTGTGTGTGTGTGTGCGTATATATATATATATATATATATATATATATATATATATATATATATATATATATATGTGGGAGTATAGGAATACATGCATTTGGTCGAACGGCAGAATACTGACGCTACAAACGCCGAAAGCAATGTCCGCAGGTTTGTATATGTCGAATTTTCGGACGCTGAACCTGGAAATATAGAACACTGGCCAGGCTAATATTCCCCCCTCTTGACCCATGGTAGCACTTGTTGCGGCGGTTGTGCGACCAGGAATTTCAAATTTGAAGTTGAGCGTGATATTATGAGTGTTCATGCCTGCGAGTTTCGACATTCAGATTCGGATAAATGGTCGTTCAGCATTTGGTCTCGACCAAATGCATGTATTCCATGTGTGCGTATATATATATATATATATATATATATATATATATATATATGTGTGTGTGTGTGTGTGTATGTACAATCATATTGGGGAACTATCCACACAAAAACATTGTCATGCTTTCTCACAGCAACATTTACCTTTAAATATTCCTTCTCTATGTATTGCTATTTACTATATCACCTGTAACTTTCCTTTTTCTATGCCCTTTAATGGAAATGTAAGGTGTCCAGCTGGTGAGGCACCAAGTCACTGATTTTTAACATACACTACATGTTGATGGTATGCAGTGCCTAGCAACAGCATGTCAGAGCTGGTGTCAGTTCACACTGTCACAGTTGGCTAAGAATGTGTGCTTGCGAGCTCATAAAAATTCAGTGTGAAACTGGTGTCTTGTCTCACTACATGGGCTCTTTTGCATCCCACAAATGAAGATTTTGCATCCTTTAGTAATACTCTTATAATGTTTACCTGGCTGTATACATACACAGCCTGTCCCTTCTTTCTTCTTCATGTGCATATCTGCTTTACACAATGGGGTTTTTTCATTGCATTCCTCAAAGGCAGCCCTACCCAGCAATACCTCTCTTTATTTCAGTAAAATATAAATGGTGCTAGTCTTTCAGACAATTATAAAATATTTTATCAACCATTAGTTTTAATACAACTAAACTACCATTAAACATGAGTTTATTGTTTTCAGATTAAATACATTTGTTTTTAGTGGCTATATTTTATACAGTAATCACATGCACATGTGTACACACATAAGCATACACTAACAATACACTTGCTCAGGGTGCGTATTACTGGAATAATGACTAAGTTTTCAGCAAGACAAAATCCTTACGCGTATTGCTTCACTGCAGCAAGTTAGACAGCTGCTTGAAATAAACAGAGAAAAGATTGCATGAGAAGGATCTACAAGTCAGATCTGTACTATCGAAACTCAGACCGGAGGTTCAGATTCTTATTTACATGGTTTGAGAAATACCCAACACTTTTTATCAACGAATAAATCATGACTGGTGCTTTATTCTCAGGCTTTTTAACTTACAGATGACGACATTAACAACTTATTTGCTTTACTCAAGCTACCTAGTAACCATATGGAAAACATTCAGTCAATAATTTGGCTAATAGAAGATGAAAACCAGTCTAATTTGTGGTAATTAAAAAAAAAGTTGCTGGCATCACTTGTGTCATCGCCACTCTTAGTTTGATCTTCCTGCCCCATTCACGTATGTAATATCAACTACTACATAAAAACATTTTAAAGATGCAAAGCTTTTATTTCAAGGAAATGCTACCAGCATATCTTGAAAGGAAATTAATGTCCTGGGGAAAATGCTCTGCATTTTAACACACTTTTCAATCAGCACAGTTCCACACATAATGTGCATGTCCATCCATATTTACTTCATGTTGTTTTGCAGCATTTCATTAGGCAAGACGAGTTCTATTAACTACAGAATTATGTTGCGGAACTGCACATTAAAATAAGCATATTTTTGGATTATAAAACATGCACAATAGATATCTTTCCAAAAAAGAGATTTGCTGCTTTTGTTTCTCACCATCTTTTTTTTTTCTTTCTAGCAAGAGGATAGAATGTCAGACATCAAGTATCTGTCAAAGCAATTACAAGTAACCTTGAGTATGGTCAAAAAAAGACATTGCTGATAAGAATTAAGGCATTCATCTTATATAACGGATTGGCTTCACAAACTGGAAAGAAATTTCTCCTCATTCAAATCAGTGCCACAGGATACTTAACAAAGGTATCTACATAATTTAAAAATATCCTAGTCATACACATATGCCTATACGTTCTGACTATATAGTGTTTAGCATCATGAAGTTGTAGTAAATTCCTAAAAGCCCATGAGTTTTGAACTGCATTCTCTCCCCTTATAGGGATGGTAACTCAAAATGTCTCTTTTCTTGTCTTTATATCTCACCATTCCTGTTGCTGCTGCAGAAAGTACAAGTGTGTAAGTAAAGTTACCATAACAGGAGATGTTTGTGTGAGTTGGGTGTTACAATGGTAGCTGAGATGTCTGCGTCAGAGACACAAAGTATAGGGATGAATTCTCACCTGTGGTCACTGACTGGTTATTGGCTAGGTGTATGATAGTGTACAGACTGATTGCCTGTTACAAACCTATGCAGCAGTACCTAAGCTGTATGGGTTATATCCTGCATGGGATATAACAGCCATCCAGCTTCCCAAAAACACAAACTTGAACAGTAGATACCAGCACTGGACCGTAAAAATCCAATGACAAGGTAGCACTTGATACAGAAGTTTAATACACCAAACAGAATCAATCACAGTTATCCGCTTTCATCTTTAGACATTGTCAGAACCGTGACTGAAACACTCAAAGTACACCCATTAAATACTGCCCCCCCATTATTTACTAATCAATAACTCAAGAATATAAACCGGTCACTATGGATATTTAAATCTTTAAGAAATGGGTAACCAATCAAATATCTGATCAATGACAACCTTAGATATAAAAAAACAGTCAAATTGGTGTCCAGCAAAAGCCTGGGAAATGAAAATTCATTCTATCAGCATTTGAAGTGAAAAAAAATGCCATGTTAAAGTCTGGATGCTCTTAACTTTAATTCCCTCGTGATTAAAATTGCTTCATTTAAACCAGGAAAGGTACCAAGGCTAAGTGCATTTGCCAGAGCAACTCCCAATGCAAAAGATAATTACAACAATCACCTGAAAAGGCTTAAAGTTATTTACTGTGTGTAGCTGACAAAATGGCATTTTTTTCTCATTGAATGTTGATTGACTGAATTTTCATTGTCAAGGCTTTTACTGGACACAAATTTGATTGGTGTCATTTTTATTTATAAGGTTGCCATTGGTCAGGTATTTGACTGGTTACCCATTTCTTAAAGATTTAAATATCCTTAATGATTAGTTTATATTCTTGACTTATTAATTGGTAAATAAAGTGGGGGTGTTTTTTATCAGCATTTAATTGGTGTGCTTTGAATGTTTAATTCATGGTTCAGATAATGTCTAAAGAAGAAAGTGCTTAACTGCGATTGATTCTTTTTGGTATAATTAAATTTCTTATCAATTGTTGCTTGGTTACTGGATTTTTGATTTTAGCCATAAAGCTTCCAAAGCTTCAGGGTACAATCCGAGCACCCAAAAAATTAACTCAAGCTAAGCTTATAAAGTGACATGTTTGGGTGTCAATACCTTAAGTGGTTTCATCTTTCAAGCCAACAGAGTGAGGGAGGCCAAACCATGGGAGAACATTAATAGTAAAAAAAAAAATGTTCACAAGCTAGAATACATAATTAAAAAGAATCATCAAAAACAATGGAATGGGGGGAGTGGCTACTGCAGCAATGATTATTTGAAAATTTACTGTTGTCATAAGTTTTCTTACTCAACTATACTATGTTATTCATATTGATCACTGCTGCAGTACCCTAATCTGCATGGGTAGATTACCATAGCTCAGAACACTTGGAAGGTACATGGGGAAGGGCCAAGTTTCCCGAGCAGAATGCTACTAGTAAAGCCTATCCTATACCCTGAAGAGGAATTTACTTTTCAGTGCTGTGTAAAAGAATGCAGAAAGGCAGAAGTTGGTTCCTCTACTATACTTTGAGTCTATCCCTTTACATGTAACATAGCTTCATCTTTGACTTTTTGTAGAATGTGCCTTGACCTGCAGGGAATAGTTCTGTTTTAGTGGGAATAATAAATAATAATAACCTAAGAAGAACATTTGCAAATAGTCTACTTTGACACAGGTTGTTTTTTTTTTTTTTGTCTTCAAAAAAAAAAATGAGTAACTGATTGGCAGTTAGGAAATGTTTTGTCCTGTCAAAATAGTACCTGAGTTGTCTGTGGACATCCAAGGTATGAAGAATCCTTTCTGCTTCATTCTTCAGTTCAGGAAAGAACACTAGAGGTGGATTGTTTGACTTAAAGTAAATTTGGATATCACTTTAGGCAGAAGGAAAGAAAGAAAGATTAGTTCTCAAAGAAACTGTTTCTGTGAAAAATGAGATAAAGGTGACCCATCATAAGAGCTTGCAACTCAGATGTTCTTCTTTCAGGGGCTAGAACAAATCTATTTTCCATGTTAAGATTCTCAAGTCAACCAGACGAGCTGATTCAAATGGAGCAAGTGTTATCTTCTCTAACAAAAAATTAACATCTCAAGGTGGGGCCACTGGTTTTCTTGGAAGTTTCTAATGTAGCACCCCTTTCAAAAGGATTTTAACATGAGAATGCATTGAAGAGGGGGTTTCATGGGTAGACATGCTGAAATAGCCTACAAGTCACCCTTGATAGTACAGTGAGACAGGCAATGATATAGTAACTCACACAATGAATTAAAACCAGTGAAAAACTAGCCCTGAATGGGTGCTGGTTGCTTCGTTGGCACCAGCTAGAAAACAGTAGAAAATCTTTTCCATTTGCTATTATTTGATCTAGATGCAAGCTTTCTTGCCTACATTGGTACCTGTATCACATCATCAGAAACAGCTGCCTAAGGATATTATAAACACTGATGTTCCTTTGCGAGTAAATCCAGTCTATGAGGAAGCTTGTGGTAAATGCCCCAGGCCAATTCCAAAAGAAGACAGAATTACTGTTGCCTGGGCCAGTAGGGTTTCACTAAAATGATTTTTGGGGATTCCATTTGAATCTTCAGAAATACCATGCATATCAGTGGAAAGGGTGAAAAAGTATATAGAAATATTGTTATATAAGGAAAAGAAAAGGCATCTGTCTTCTAGGCTTTCTTGCACAGAGTCCTCTAACAGAATTTTTCCAGTTGATTTTTCAGAAATGCAAAAAACATCTATCTGAGGACCTCATCAGAGACGGATGAAATCTTGGAGGATCCCGTGACTTAGTTTCTATTCATGAGGATTTACCATTGTCTTATTTAGTTTGTCTGCAGCACAATTTTGCTGTGATTGAATGTAAGATACTAATAGAGTTATTGTGTGCTGTAAAGCTATAATCCTATGCTAACATGGCTAGTCTGCAAATGGGGTAATATTCAATACCTCCTTGCTTATTTATATACCACATGACTGTGATATGGTCTGTAACTACTTGAAGATATCCTGGGAGCACAGATAAGTCAGAGAGTTAGATAGCATCTATTTTATGTTTATGTGCTTTTTTCTGTCTTATTTGCACCAGAGACCTTGAACTTTTATCTCCCTTGACACTATACCTCTCAGCCTCTTAGCTCAAGAAATCTGGACAAACCCTAAAATAATGGGGGAACAAAGACCCCAAAACAGGGACACATTTTAAATATTGCTCTTAAAACTTAGAAAGTTGTTAGAATAACAGGATTTGTGTTATCATGCATTTTGCGAAGAATATAAAGTCTGAATCTCAAATGTATGTCATTATATAGTGACTTCAGTCCTCAATGATTTGCAGGAAAATATGAGGAATGGACCAAAATATGAGGCAAAAATCTGGACATTCTACAAAAATCCTGACAGCTGAGAGGAATGCTTGAAATTGCTCCCCATGGGAAGTCCTAAGTATCGGTTGTGACTTACTGCTTTGGGAGAAGGTGAGATCTGGGTTCAGGGATATTTGATGTCTCCACCAAGTGATCTGTCTTTGCATAAATACCAGAATGGGAGTTTGAACAGACAATGAGTGTTGATGTCAGGACCAAAGAGATTTCAGACATCATTATATCTTACTCATGTGGAGTCTTACAAGAGGTATCATGAGAATCAAGGATGCCATGAGACCCAGAATCCTGAGGTATTCCCTCGCAGTGACAGAAGTGTGAGTGGGAAACCCTTGGAATAGATCTAAATAAAGGTTTATTTTTTACTGTGGGAGAAAATCCCTTTAAATGATCTCTTGGAATCCCAGCCTATGTAGAGATCTCTTACTCAAGTGAGAGATGTCTAACACTTTGAAAATGTCTAAATATGAAATAAATGTGGATATCCATTAGCTTACCATGATCTATGACAGGAGCTAGACACTTTGTCAACACTCTTGGAGAAGTGGATAGCCCAAAGGGTAAGGAAGAGAGCAGAGAATGTGATCCAGACACACACAACATGAAGAAACACTTGAAATCTGGATGAATAGGAATGTGATGATATGCATTTTTTAAATCTAAGGTTATTAATAAACTCAAATAAGAAAAAAGGGGTAATAGACTGTGAAGTGAATGTACTATCACAAATTGATTCGGTAAAGAAAGATCTCAAACTAGTCTCCAAGAATTTTTGTTCTTTGGTAATAAAAGTATTCTTGAATAACATGATTTTATCACCCCCTGAGACAGCACATGGTGTAGGACAGGAGGGAAGAGAAAGGAAGGGTTTTGCAGATGAGGTGTAATCCCCCAAACAAGGAGGAATTTCCTCCCACTGCCATCAGTCTCCTACCTGGATCAACAGAATCTATTTGCCTGAAACAATCCATTACTACACATGGAACAACTGTTACAAAACAGAGAAATGGAGATTCATACTTTCTGGAATGGGTAAGTGATTGCCATGGTTGTGTATGTGTGTGTGTGTGTGTGTGTGTGGTAAAGTGCCTTAAATAGTTATTTTGTCTTATTTGACAGTCCTTTGTTTTGGAGGGGTTCCAGCTTTTTTTTTGGAACCTCCCTGCCATTGCTTTTTATGTGCTTAATTGCTTTGTACTGTGTTAATCTAATATTGTATTGTATCATGGAGCTTTTCTCCCCGGGCCTCCGCTGAAAATGGACCTGTGTCCAGTCGGACTTTCCCGGTTAACAAAAATAAAATAAATAAAAATAAAATAAATAATGTGTCTGCTTACTGGCATTTTGCTGAGACTCTATATTATGTTTCTTGTCAAAAACTGGATGAGAACAAAAAATCCCTTGGAAAATTTAATGGAGAGGGATGAGGAATCAGAAAGAGTCCATTTATCAGCCTAACTGTGTCATCACACTTTTTGATAAACTCTGCAGTAGAGAGTCCGAAAACTAAATCTCCGTCAAAAAGAAAATTCAGAATTTCATTTTTTTACATTTTCTGGCATGTTCTCATACTGTTTCGAGGAGGTTTGCCTGGGTGCATTATCAGTGTCAACATCCGTGGAAGCAGTATCTACAAAGTCATAAATATACTTCATGCAATGAGCAGTGACCTGACGACAGAGTAAACTGGACTACAAAAAGCAGCTTTTTCTTCATAAGAGGAATCTGCATCTAAAACTGTCCTCATACTTTCACATTTAGTCAGTATCAACTTTGGCATATGATCCTGGCAGTTCAGAAGTTGCAGAAGCATATAGTTATTTTCCAAATGTATTAAAAACTTGACCATCTTTGTCTGAAGGCGAAGAACTAGAATTAACAAAATGCTTAGCTAAAGCTGGATTAACTAAAGCTATATCTGCTGAGTTGGGTCTGGTATTAGTGTATTAAAACTTGAAAGGCTGAGGAATTTTGTGCATTCTCTCTCATTTCTTATGGCCAGCAGGCTGGCTGTCAAGGAAACCATGCACTGTGACAGAAGTATTCTTCAGTGCTGATAGCACAGGGGGAGGGGAGAAGATTTTGAGAATTCCACATTTAGCGTTACATAGTATTTTCTAATTGACTGAGAAGCCTTGTGTTCTCCTGCTGAGAACACTGGCACATTCTGGAAATAGTCTCAGAGAAAGTGCATTCCTCACCAGAAGATTCTGATACCATACCCTTCTCAGATTCTGAATCAGAAATATGAGTAGAAAAACCTGCAACTCTCCCTTGACATTACACTACAGGTTCAAAATCTTAAATTTCTACAGGGAAAGTGGAATCTTTTTTTTCCTTTAAACAGAAGCCACCTTAAAAGAAGCATCAGTACCCTGTACCAAATTCTAAACCAAGCCCAATAAATTACTCCTGTCCAGAGGAACTGACACAGGAAGAGTTAACTGTTTAGTTTTCTGTCTGTTCTTAAGAGGGAATTCATGGGAAACAGAGCACATATTGCCAACAACAGCTATCCAGGGTTAGGCACAATATTCTGGCTAAGATAGGGCACATTACCTGCCTCTTGCCCCATAACCACCAAAGTGTCTCTCTCCTACACTCTGAGGGGATTCAAGATTTGCAGAGGATATGGATAACCCCTTCTCCTTGGTGGCTGTATAGACTACACCGGATGGTTCCAAGGAAAAGATGATGGTGTGAGGAACCAGCTTTGGCCACAGTAGAGCTACCCACCTGCAGTTGTGGCAAATTACCAATTTGTTGTGATGGCAAAAGTTGCTTTGTTAATTTTCTGCTTTTGTTGGAAGATGGTCTGGCAAAGGGACCTATAGTTTACTCCATGTTAAAGCCAACAATGATGTTTTTTTCCCAGGGAAGCTTAGCAGCAATAGTTGGTAAAACAGGAAATTAGACACCAAACAAAATGGAGAATACACCTCGAAAAAACAACTGCAAACCAAATAAAATCTTCTTTTGTATGGTCTAAAATAAAGGAAAGTAGCACAAAAGTCACCATCCTTTAAAACAACACCAGTAATCAATATTTAAAGCACTTTCAGCAGCCTACAAAAGGAAAATAAGCACAATTTCTTCAGAGAAAAAGTTTTTTAACAACATTTTATCATAAAAGTAAGAAAGTGTGCTCCTATTTCAAAGTACATAAAAGTAATGTAACAATCATTAAAAATACTTTTCTCTAGCTTTAAAGTAGTTGTTTCTTAGAAAAGCTTAGTTTAAGCAAGAAAAAAGTAACATGGAATTTTTTTCCCTCAGATGGAAATTATCTGCCCAGCAATGGAACAGCATTAACTGAATGTCAATCCTCGAAAGCCTGCAGAGAAGTGATCTTCTCAGAGGCTGGAATGTTCTAAAGGGCTTTGCACCCAAACCTGTCATTCAGTCAATTCAGCTTGAGCTGTCTAATGGCTTGGGCTCATGTAAGGTGCCTTAAAGCTTTGTATGCTGACTGGCTGTTATAGCCTATGCAGCAAGATATAACCCATATTGTCTAGGCTACTGCAGAAGTGATAAATATGAAGAACATTGGGTTAACCCTGTTCACACACACACACACACACACACACACACACACACACACACACACACACACACACACACAGACTAACATGTGCAATTACATTTGTTCACCCAGTTACATACAGACACAGCTATCCCGCAACACACGTGTACAGTAATGTAAACTCACTGACACTTCCGTATTAGTGATTCTACACAGAACACAAACTCCATGTCCAAGACTGCCTTACATACATACCTCTATCTACCTATCTAACTATATGATATATCAATCTGTATAGATAATTTAATTTACTTATAACATTTGTTTATGTGAGTAGTACACTGATCACAACTGACCATTTGCAGGTACTGCCCAAATGAAACAATTCAAAAAGACAGAAAACAGAGGGTTTGCAAGCTACACATATCAAAAGTAGAACAGATATATATATATATATATATATATATACCACAAAACTATACAGTAGCAATTAATGGATGGAGCATCAATTATGAAATAGATGTATATTTTACATGATTATATTCCAAGTTTACATCATGGTGGAAATTCTGCAGAGTAATGAGAGTTAGGACAGGGGAATATGGCTGAGGTGGAGTTAAACAATGTTAGTGGTTGAGAGATAGAAAGGTAACAGGATGAGAGGCTTTAGGTGATGTGGCCTGCCATATGGCAAGTACAGTTTGATTTAGTGTAGAGGATTTTTAAGTTCAGCTCCAAGTGTGGGGAAGGGGTATATGTAAGTGTGTGTGTGTGTGTGTGTGTGTGTGTGTGTGTGTGTGTGTGTGTGTGTATCTATCAATATATATGATTAAATGTGCTTTGGTTGACATTTACATTTGTTGACATCCAAAACACACAACAATACATTGAAAACACAAATGTTGAACTGCTATTGCTTGTTGTGATGGTCTGTCTACACCAGGCCAGTAATCAAGGAACCTCAGTCTTTACAACTGACACTGGGGAGAGACAGTCATGAAAAACAGGAATGGATTTACACAGTATTTTCAAATGCAGCTCTCTGTATCAGGCACAATTCTTCCAAGAGCACACAGAGAACAAGCTTCAGACCTGGGACTGGACTCTGTATCTCCAGATCCAAAACAAGACTCACTTTGGAGCACTGTGCCTCAGTCCCAAGTAGCTGACACAATCACACCTCGGTATCTGATTTTCACACACACACTCCTGGGAAAGCCTGACAAAGATTTACTAGCTGTTCCCATTCTGCTCAGACTGTAGGGTAACCACACTGCTACTAGTAATCCACTCTAAGACTCTTACAAGGGTATTCAGTTATTATATAAAATCAGTTACTGATATAAATGGTAGAGTGTAACCAAAGCAGCAAGGCTTTTTGGAGTGGCCACAGTGTCACTAAAATAAGCATAAGCACTCTCAAGATGTTAAAAGTATTCTCTAAAAGACCAGCCACAATAAAATATATAAAAAATATTTAATAATAAATAAAACAGAAAACATGAGAATATTAAATATCTAAGTACAAATAAACACCAGTGTTTGTCACAGCAGAAATAAAAATAATGCAGACGGATTCAAACAGATGCAGAAAAACACTACTTAACTAATCTCACTGTATTTCCTGTCTTAAAGAATAACTGTTCCCTAGCTAAATTAATTAATACAACAAGGAAATATTAAATGCTGAGATTACTTCCACAAGGAAAGGTGATGAGCTTCCATCTAACCGAATACATATTATATACACACACATGACTGGTGCTTTATTCTCAGGCTTTTCAACTTACAGATGATGACATTTAAGTAACTAAACTGAACTGTGATAACTGTCATAGATTTTTATATCAGGTTCCAAAGAAAATAAAACAAAACAAGCTGCTGTGTGAGTTCCATCCTCTCAGTTCTGGTTATGGAATAAGATGACATTTCATCACCTGACTCTTTTACAATGCCCACTCAGCACCTGAGAACTACAGAACAATCCCAAAACCTCCACTCTTCCCTTCCAGAACTCCCCGTTCAAACACAAACATCTAGTTAGCCACATCCCCAACACAAGCATCCGCACAAGTCAATATGATAGCCAAATGACACAAAACCATCCAAAAAACTCCAGCCAACCATGCTGGCATACATTACACATGTACTGCCCTATTCTCCCTGGCATAGATAGCAGTACCTCACATCACCACATCTCTCCCCCTCTTTGAAGAGTCAAGTTAGTTTTTTATGTAACCCTGGAATCACATTGCTTGAAATAAATGGGCCAGCCTGGGAATGCATTAACCTATACCCATTCTTTAGAGTCCGCCTGCATTGGCATTGCTTTAATCTGGACTGGCTAACACAGGGGGTCCTCCCAAATCCCCTTTAAGCTTTTAGAATGTCTGGTAGCAGGCTGGGGTCCACACTATCTTATCTGGTCTGCTTTTCCTCATCATGCCTGTGAGGAGAGCAGTTATTGTACTATAACTGTGAACAAACCTTTGATAGTACCCTGCTGTCCCCTGAGAATGCACTCACCTCCTTTTTGGTAACAGGGGCAGGTCATGTCTGAATAACTTCCACTTTGGCAGGTTCTGGCCTAATCTTACCACTCCCCAATCAATTTCCCATGTAGGAGACCTCTGCCATACCCACCTGACACTTACTAGCCTTAATGGTCAACCTTGCCATTTGCAGTCTGCCCAGGACCTCCCTGACATACTAAGTATTCATTATGTTAACATACTACAATTTGTACCCTGCCTCCTGCCTAGGAGGTTTACCATGTAATTAATATTACTGATCTTCCTTACCACTTCAAAGGGTCAGCCCCAAGCTGGATGTAGCTTATTGTGTCTGACAGGAATTAACACCAGAACCTGCTGTCCCACAGGATACTCTCAGGCTCAATGCCAGGCACTATGAGTATAACCCTCAGCCCTACATAGGCTTTGGTTTTGGCAAAGCAGTTTGCCTTATAACCTAGAACTAATTTGGCAGTGGTATTATGTACCTCCTGGTTTAGGGGTTCTTCTCTGTAATGAGAAGGTTTTTGAACTTGTATAGGATATGTACTTTTTGCCATTGGTTTTACAGCAGTTAGTATTCCTATTAAGGTATTTCATTTGGGAATTTCTGTTAGCATGATTTGCATTTTTCCCTTAAGAAAATTAACTTTCAGTCTATTGTTCTATGTAAGATATTTTCCATTTTTTCCATTTTCACCCTATATATTGTGAAAAAGGCTTTTCCTTAATTCACCCACGTACATAACTCTAAGCCCATTAGCACTGTTCTATTGTTTTGTAGCAACAAAGTCCAGATATGAATACAGTTTCCCTGAGTATGTCCAGTATTGGTCTTAGGATTCGACTGGTATGTTTTCCCAGCAATGTGCAAGTGTCTGTAAACATAAAGGAAATACTTTTACTCCTTTCATTATTTTCCAGTTAGTTGTCCACTTTACAGAACAGAGAGTGTATATAATAATAATAGTAATAATAATAATTATCATTATTATTATTATTATTATCATTATTAAAGGCCTGGCAATGGGAGGCAACCCTGCTTTTCACCCCTTTTTAATGTTGTGCTGACTAGTTGCCTCCCCTTTTGATAATATAAATGTGGGATTTTTTTTTCTTTTTATAAGGCCAATAACCAGGTTAGAATTTTTGTTCTAAATCCCTTGAACATCAATGCTTCTTTAATAAAGATTCATTTTATGAAGTCTAGAGTCTTCTGCAAATCAAAGAGCACTAATACATCTTTTTTTTTTTTTTTGTTAGTGTTGAAATATATATCCTTACAGTTTTCTAAGGCCCACTTTTTATCTGAAATTTGTCATCCTTGCACAAACTCTCCAACTCTACACTTACAACTTTAGCTCAATTTTTGGCAAGTGTCTTTGCCAAGATCTTAGTGTGTGTTTGTCATTGAAAATGACTTACAGTTTGCCATTCTGTCAGGCCATGGCAGATTACAACAGGGGTGAAATGGGCAGCATCACAGGGTCCACAGCTTCAAGGAAGGCCATGGCCATCCAAATAAATAATTTAATTTTAACTTATTCCACTCACTCCTATAAGATTCCATTTCTACATCCCAATATACATGAAGTGCAGTACAGGAAGTAGTACTGTTAGTTGTACCGCTGCTTTAAATCAGGAACTAGAATGCTTTGAATATCAATGAGAAGTAGCTTTTAAATCTCTGTGTGTGTGTGTGTGTGTGTGTGTGTGTGTGTGTGTGTGTGTGTGTGTGTGTGTATACACATGTCTGTCCTGTCAATTATGCCAGTCACTGGATAAAAAACGATGACATGACAATATCAGAACCCATTGACTGGTTATGTGATTTGCTCAGTCAGACAGTAGGCAGCTATAGTTAAGTGGCAAGCAAATGCAGGTAAAAATAATTAAACCCTGCGTCCTTGTCTAAAGGAAACAGTTCTTTAAAAGCTTAGAGCCTTAACCCTCTGCACTAACTGCCAGATACATTCACATTTCTACATTTCCTGATATATGATCACAGTTGTCCTTTATTGTTGGACCTTTTTATAATAATAATTAAAATAATAGAATCACTTGTCTAGTATGTGACCTTGACCAAGTGGTAATTGATGGTTGCATGTGTGTCTATATAAATATTTGGTTTCTGCATTCAGTTCTCACTTACCATAGTGGGTTAATGCTGCTGTTTCCTTAGTGTGTGTGAAGGGGTATTGCTCCTTTTTACTTTAGTCTGGCATTTGACCCAGTTAAGGTTTTGAGCTATAGATCCTGTTGTACAAGGTATGATTCCTGCATGTCTATGACAAATTAGGAAATATTAACATATACAGCTACTACAAACACATTCACAGTTATACGGTGGAATGGCACAGATTTCTTACAAAATCTGCTATTGGGATAAATGTCCCACCTTCTTTGGTATGAAATTCTCACCACTAGAAAACATAGTGTGCAGTCTTAAGTATATGCATTATTTTATTTATTTATTTTATTTTATTTTACATTTGTTGACCGGGCTAGACTAGCTGGATATATGTCCATTTTCAGTAGAGGCCCGGGGAGAAAAGCTCCAAGTATTAATACATAGTTTAATAAAAAGTAAACATAAAAGTAATTACAGCTAAAATAGTAAGAAGGAAGTCAAGTAAAAAAAGTTTTTTTTTTTTTTTTTTTTGAGGAAATTGGGAGATTAGTAACACAATAGTCTTACACATAAGTGAGATATAGGATCCCACATATTATGTCATGGGCAAAGCATAGTACTTTTTATAAAGTAACATAATTAGAAAGCATAATGAATAGACTGAGGATAAAGTAAGAAAGGAAGAGAAGGAAAGATAAGAAAGGTATCAGAGTTAGTATAGGATGAGTTTATGGATTTAATTATCTTCCTAGTGAGATATAAGATCCTGCATATTATGTCATGGGGAAAGCATAATACTTTTTACAAAGTAACATATTTAGAAAGCATAATGAATAGACTGAGGATAAAGTAAGAAAGGAAGAGAAGGAAAGATAGGAAAGGCATCAGAGTTAGTATAGGATGAGTTTATGGATTTAATTATCTTCCTAGGGCTAAATAAAAGAGTTACTTTATGAAAGAGAGGCAGAATTTACACCTATGAAAGAGTGGAGAAACACTCAGAGGTAAATAGTCAGCGGGTCAGTTCATGCATGCACCAGTTGAGATAATAAAAGCCAATGATACTGAAAAAAAATCTTTACAGGACCTTTTTGGATCCCTCACCAGTTCCCCTGCCTTCAACTTGTGAAGCAAGCCAGGTGACACCATTTCATATCATTGTCCCTGTGATAGCTTTGTTCACCATAATGACAATTACAGCCAGCTTGTACAAGGCATCCTGTTTGTACAGTGGTCCTTCAACATTGCCCAATATGTGGTCCCTGAAATTCCTGTGCAGGAAGACCAGGGAAATCTTGCTCCTCCTGGCACAACAAACTACATCTCCTTATATCTTGTCACTTAATATCCATTCAGTCATGTCTACTCAAGGGGCAGGATTGTATTCCACAGACACAGATGCCCATTTCTGAATCATGTGCCATGCAGTTTAGTACTATACCTGGGCACAAGGATATGGGAGAAACACTCTACCTTGGTGCTATATCATGGTTTAATGGGGTGTGCATATGCCAAATGCACGGACATCCCATGATTTGTTTTAACTGTGATGTGTAAGCTTATCAGTGCCATATAAGGACAGTGTGCTATGTATGGTCAGGGAATCAGAGGCAGTGATGCTATATTTGTATGATATGAAAGTGTGGTATCATTTTTATGCAGCATTGCTTTCAAGTGAGTAACATAGAAATAGAGCAGTTTCAGTAGAGCCTCTGCAGATGTAGAGCTTCTCATAAGGAATAATCCTGACTCCTAAAGTACCTCAGCAAGAATAACCAACCGAGTAGTTGATATTTATGACAGTGAAGCAGATGTTGCAGTCTATATGTATGACTGGGAATCTTTGATATAGGTTTAGCACTGAACTAGCTACCTTGGAGGAGGTTCAGAATTTAAGAAAATAAGAAACCATGGGAAGGATATGCTGCTAGGAATGTGGGGTGTCCCACTCTGTGTTGAGATATGGCTCAGGTATATAAATTTATTCATATTTATTCATACTTGGCTAACTGCCCTTGCGAGCTATTTTAAGCCTAGCCAGTTATTCCCTGTGAGATTCAAACCCTGTACCTTGTGTTTGTAAGGCAAACACCTTAACTATTAGGCCGGCCACCCACCCATAAATGGCTCAAGGAGGGATATCTCTGCCTTGCACTAGCTTTTTCTGAAAAGCCATGCCTACAGTGGATCATCTCTATTGCTCAAACGACTCGCAAAACAGGTCAGAAATGAATTCCAGGTACTAAAACTTGATTAAATGATTTATTTTGTTACAAATCTAAAATGAAGCACTCAGAACACTCAAAATAAATTGCTTGTTAAATGAAATGTCTGAAACTGCAACATATTGATAAAAATATTCAAAATTATTACATAAATGTTTCAAACAATATCCAAATCACATAAAAGGTACAAAAAAAAAGGAAAGCGGCTATACTTTTTTTTGCTACTTTTTTGTATTAACTAAAGCTATTCAAAATATCCGAAGTGTGCAAAGTGTTTGCAAGTGTGTGGAGTATTACAGTGCAGTTATTTTGGAAAGTACAGTTATTTCAAGACATATTTCACAGAGTACAGTATTTCAAAGAGCGTATTGTGCATTTGAATATTATTACAAATACCTGGTGTGTGTGTGTGTGTGTGTGTGTGTGTGTGTGTGTGTGTGTGTGTGTGTGTGTGTGTGTGTAGATAATTACAATGGCAATTTTGCATTGTGTTTTACTATAATCTATGGGGCTGGCAGAAGGATTTTACAGACCAGCGTCACTTGCATTTGATAACAATATTGCAGAAAATTGGAGAGTGTTTGAGCAGGAGTATGATATTTTCATACAGGCTGCTTTTTTTCTGGTAACACGATGCGCATAAAAAGCATTTATTCTGCTTAATTTAGCTGGTTCAGAGGCCATTGAAAGAGACTGTTCATTTGTGTATGCACCTGCTGTGTTTGCAGGGGAGGTGTAGGACTGACATCTAGTGGTACTGGCTAAAATAAGGGAAGACCCTGAATGCTTAAAACATAAATTTAGAGAAATGTGTAATCCACAAATGAATGTTACAATGGAAAGGCACTTATTTTACACAAGGGATCAAAAGCCTGGGGAAACTTTTGCAGCATGTATAACTGACTTGAGAAATAAGAAGGCTAAAATGTGCAGATTTGGTGATTTGAGAGATGAGTTGATAAAGGACAGGCTTGTGTGTGGTATTAATAATGACACAGTGAGAAAGATTTTGCTTTGAAACAGTGACTTAACATTAAATAAGGCCATTGCGATATGTCAGATATAAGACTTACAAAAAGCACACATGTATGCTTACAAATGAGAAAAGCTGCAAAAGGCACAGTGACAAAGCTCGTGTTGATAGCATGCAGCACATGGTTAAAAGAAACAAGTCCAAGCACATGACAGCTACTGCAGGTCCTGTAACAGTCCTTGGGAAACCCTGGGTCTTTCCAGCAAATTCCAAAGCATGCTCAGTGAAGCATAAGGGTGAGTCAGCAAAGTCAAAACATGTGCCTCCACCTAGTTTCATAGTCCACTATAGTAATTGTGGTGATAATCATGAACCCAAAAGAGAAAAGTGCTAAGGTTTTGGTCAGCAGTGTCATTCTTGCAAGAAATGGAATCATTTTAAAATATTTTGTAAATCAAATAAGGCTCATTCTTTTATTAAAAGAGGGCATTCCGAGAGACAAGTTGATCAATTAGAAATCCGCAACCCTACTTTTTATGTTGATGGTGTGTCTGTGCTTGGTGAAACAGTTAATGCAGTAGATTTATGGGCAAAGAATGAAATCTTTTGTACTGTTTGGATTAATGGGAGTCCTGCAGTGTTCATAGTAGACATTGGCTCAATGTGTAGTGTTATGTTAGCAGAAATGTTTGCTAGAGTAAAAGCTGCAGAACAACTTGATTTGATGAAGTGCGCAAAGCTTGTTGTTTATGGTCATCAAGAGATTCAGACCTAAGGCTCAGTCATACTTTCATGTTCTCCACTGGGAACTGGTATGACTTGCAATTTTTCGTAGTCAAGAGACATGTGCAGTCATTGGTGGGCGTTAGAGTAAGTTTGAAAATGGGACTGATTTCACTTAATAAAGAAGTTCAGCATGTAAGCCTGAAGAATAACAGCTCAAATTCCGCACACACTATTTTTTTCTGAGTATGCTGATATCTTTTGCAGACAAACTAGGCAAACTACCAATTTTGTACTCTATGAAGTTGGACCCAGAGGTCAGCCCAGTTATCAGACCAGCAAAAAGAGTTCCAATATCTATGCAGAGCAGAGTCAAAGCTGAGCTAGACAAAATGGTGCAGCTAGGTGTAATTTGTCCAGTAGAAGAACCTACTGAATGGGTATCCTTCATGGTAGTAGTTCAGAAGAAAAGCTCAGATGATATCAGAGTATGTATTGATCCAAGAGATCCAAACACAGCATTAAAAAGACCTCACCATTCAATGTGCACAGTCAAATAGGTTGCTGCCCTCATGCAAAACTCCACTGTTTTTCTGTCTTAGATGCAAAGAGTTCATTTTGTCAAACTGCCTGACCAGAAATCTTCATTGATAACCACATTCAGTACACCATATGGAAGATACAGATTTTTGAGAATACCACTTGGAATAAATTCTGCCAGTGATGTCTTTCAGTGTACAATGGAGCAAATTTTTTTTGGGCTATCCATGTGCATCATAGTAGATGATATCCTAGTAAGAGGCAATGGTGAAGTTGAACATGACAGAAACCTCAAGAAAGTTCTGGAAAGAACAAGTGAAGTGAATCTTAAACTGAATCCTCAGAAGTGCAAATTCAGGCTATGAGAAGTTACTTATGTTGGTCACTTGTTTACTAGTTCTGGCTTACAACCAGATTCTTCCAAGCAAACCACAATTTTCGAGATGCCAGCTCCAAACAATGTCCAAGCCTCAAAACATTTTCTTGGTATGGTCAATTATCTAGGCAAGTTCATTCCAGATTTAAGGCAACTATCAGCACCACTCAGAGAGCTGACATGCAAATATGTAATTTGGTCGTGGTCAGAACAGCACCAAAGAGTATCTGAGGTCCTGAAACAGAAAATTGCTACCCCACGAACTTTCAACTACTATGGTGTTCACAAATCAGTTACTCTTTCCTGTGATGCTTCTAAGTTTGGTCTATGTGCAGTCATTATTCAAGAGGGTAGACAAGTAGCCTGTGCATCGAGAACTCTTACCCAGACTGAGATGCAGTATGCCCTGATTGAGAAGGAGCTTTTGGCAATTGTATTTGCATGTTCAAAGTTCCATGATTATATTTATGGTCAACCTATCCAAATCAAAACTGACAACCAACCTCTTGTTACTATTTTGTGAAGGCCTGTGCATACAGCTCCAGCTAGACTGCAATGCATGGGGTTGAAATTGCAAAAGCACAATTTCAGTCTTATCTATACAAAAGGCAAACTTCTTTATCTTGCTGATACCTTATCCAGATTGCCCAGACAAAACACTGCATAAAACAGCATAACAATGAGCAACTTGATTTTCAGGTCATGGAAATAAGAAAGTTTTCTTCCACACATCTTGATCAGAACTCACACAGCTTTAGATCCAATTCGCCAGATGCTCAACCACTTTATCAGTTGAGGATGGCCTTCAAAGCAATCTTGTTTGCCAGTAGAAGTGCAGCAGTATTTTCCATAAAGAGATGAGATTTTGTTAGACAATGGTATCATCATGAAGGGTCCTAAAGTGATTGTTCCAGAGTTTTTGCAACAGGATTACATTAATATCTTGCATTGTGGCCACCCAGGAACTAATTCTACCAAAAGAAGGGCGAGAAGTCTAGTAGTTTCGCCTTCTTTGTCAAGAGATATTGAGAAAGTACTTTCATCTTGTTCATCATGTAATAGTATAACACAGCATCAACAAATAGAATCACTTCAGTTAAGACAGATTCATGAACTACCTTGGTTGACAGTAGCCACAGATATCTTTAAATGGAATGGTCAACATTATTTGGTGTTAGTAGACTCTTATTCAAATTTGTTTGAGATTGACCTACTTCCCAACCTAACTTCCAGCACTGTCATTACTAAGTTGAAACAACATTTTACTGTCCATGGCAGTTCACACAGAGTTATTTCTAATAATGGTCAGCTGTTCAAGAGATTTGCAGAAGCGTGGGACTTTGTTCATATTACAAGTAGTCCTGAAAACCCTCACTCAAATGGCTTGGCTGAATGAGCAGTTCAGAGTGCAAAACAGCTGTTAGAGAAATCCCAACATGACAATACTGATGTTTTTCTCAATTTGTTAAATCTCACAAATGCTCCTCATGATAAACATCTTGTTTCACCTGTCCAGAGACTTATGCCGAGACAAACCAGAACCACACTACCAATCAGCAATAATTTAATGGTTCCAAGTACCAAAAACAACAAAGCAATAAAAACCCAACTGTTGAAAAAGTGTTTGTCCCAGAAGTCTTATTAAGATAAAACAAGCAAACTGCTCAGTTCATTCAAAAAAGGGCAGATGTCAAAACATTTTGATTGCATCGGATTTGTGAAAAGTTTGTGTCAAGGGCCGAGATCGTACATTGTGGAATCACAAGGAATGGAATTCAGATGAAATCTGAAGTATTTGTTACCAGTGTCAGAACCAGTGTTACAGCATCTTGCCTGTTACAAAGACTCTAGTTCTCAGACCATAAGCTAATCACCCTTAACATCCACATCCCACCCCCAACCCCAGTAAGGAAACCTCCATAAAAAACTTCTCCAAGGCCAACTTCATGCTATTCAAGTCAGAAGTGACAAACTTCATGACACCCATGCAGACGGGAACTGAAAGTTCAACTGCTGAATCCTGCACTAAGGAACTGCACGAGCACATCCACTCATGCATGAATCATGCCATCCCAAATAGAACCAAGATGATCTCATCCAAAAAAAGAAGCCAATCTGGTGGTCCCCTGCCATAAACAAACTTTACAACAAAAGGAAGAAACTGTTGCAGAAAAGAGGAAAATCCCAGGATGCAAAAAACTCCCTTACCAGCCTCAGTAAGAAACTGAGATCCATCATAAAATCCTCCAAAGCTAGTTATGAAAATAAAATTGCCAAAGATTCCAAACACAACCACAAGGCATTCTATAACTATGTCAAAAATCTAAATGGCAATGCTCAGATCTGCTCTGAGCTAAAACAGAATGGCATTAAATATACTGATCCTAAGGATATTGCCAGTATCCTGGCAGATCAATTCAGTGCCAACTTCACTCCCTCTCACCCCCTAAATCATCCATCTCAATACCAGAAGATTGCCAAATTCCGGTAATAACGGCCACACAGGTAAAAAATGCACTCTCCAAAGCTAAGAATACAGCATCCATGGGACCAGATGACATTCCGGGCTGTGTACTACATGAACTACAATATGAACTGGCACCTCACCTAAGTGTCATGTTTAATCATAACCTCACCTCAGGTTTTGTGCCCACTGAGTGGCGCCGAGCTACAGTTATCCCCCTCCACAAAGGGGGATCCACCTTGGATCCCGGAAACTACCGTCCCATCAGTCTGATGAGCCTTATCTGCAAAGCAGTGGAGCGTATTATCATGGAACTTATAAACAAAGACATTGGCAACCTTCAAACACTGGACCCCACCCAGTTTGGGTTCGTGAAGGGCCGATCTTGTCTCCTGAACCTGATTGACTTCTTTGAATCAGTCTCCAGAGCCATGGACAAGGGTAAGGTGGTCCACACAGCCTATCTAGACCTTGCCAAGGCCTTTGATGCCATCCCCCACTCTGGAATCATAGATAAATTTACTAAGCTGGGCATTAATCCCTACATCACCCAATGGGTTGCTAACTGGCTTACTGATAGAACCGACACTGTAAAAGTAGCTGACTCCAAATCCAGCTCCAGACAACTGACAAGTAGAGTACCTCAGGGTTCAGTCCTGAGACCGCTCTTGCTTGGCATCTACTTCTCTGAAGTGCAGGCCAACACTAATGGACTCTGGCTAACAAAGTTTGCAGATGACTGCAAACTGGGAGCCATTATTGTATCCCCAAATGATGTGGATACTCTACAAAAGGGCCTTACAGAAACACATGCTTGGTGCCAGAGCCATGGGCTCAAGCTCAATGCCAAGATATGTGTAGGTATCCCCTTTGGGAAAATACATGTACCTGTGAATTACCATATAGGTGGCAGTACACTAAACACTGAAAGTGTGATAAGAGACTTAGGGACACAGGTGGACAACAGTCTCACCTTCGATAACCACATCACCACAACAGTCAGGAAATCATTCTATGTGGCACACCTCATCACTAAGGGCTTTTCATCCAGAAAAAAAGAGGTCATTGTCCCGTTGTACTCATCCCTCATTAGACCCATTATAAAATACAATGCCCCGTTTGGTATGTACCTCTCAAGACATCTGCAACAACTGGAAAGGCCACAGAAATACCTCACTAAAAGAATCACAGGCCTAAAGCAGATGCCTACGCTGACCACCTTTAAAAATTCCAGCTATACTCTGTCCCAGATCGTCTACTCAGAGGCGATCTCTGCTTAACATACAAGGCCATGTCAAACCCAGAGGCGTTGGGCATGCTACACTTAAAGAAATCCAATCCCTCAGAGCCACACGCTCCAGGGATCTAAACCTTGTCATCACAATAAACAAAACATGCTGGAGGGATAGGTTCCTGACCCAGAGACTCCTCAGACTCTGGAATAGATTGCCCATACATGTCAAGCAGAGTGCCTCTTTGGACCTTTTCAAAAGGAACCTTGACGATTGGATGGGAGAAAGGAAATTCACCCTGGGGATCACATCAGTCACCCTGCTAGACAGGGGTCCAGGGAAGTAAATAGTGTGGGAAGAAATAGCCAGGGAATTGTTATGGCTTGGCTTGTATAGGCCCTAGGGCTGATAGCCTAGTACCAACCTATGAACCTATGAAAGTAGCTTGTCTAATGTTCCTGTTCCAGAGAACATTCCATCAGCAATCCCCATTCCTGAGAAAATCCCTGAGATTCCTCACGCAGATAATTCCCCAGTAACTGTCCCTTTTGCTAAACCCAGTCCTAATTATTATGTTACTAGATTAGGTCGCATCTCAAAATCTACTTCCAGAATTATGGCATCCTGAACATGACTGTTGTTTTTCTTTATTAGTATTTGTATAACTGCATGCCTATTTAAATGTCATTGTTTATATGAAATGGATTACCTACAAAATGTCGATGGCCAGAATGTCGAACTCGCTTTCGCAAACTCCGAACTGCGCCTTCTTAAAAACTTGAATGCTGATGTTCTGAACCACAAAATCTCACCCCCTTTTTGACCCATGTTAGCACTGTCTGTGGGTGTGGTACGGTAAGAAATGTCTACATTCGAGGTTTTTTCGAATTTGTGAAGTTTACACAGTTTGGGTTTCACGGAAACGTTTTGCTGGTGTGGCCATTTGACTATGTACAGTCAACATTTTAAAGCAAACCATATGAAACAGCTCAATAAAGAGGAAGGATGTAGATCAGAGTGTGTGACATACCTTTAAGGAGCTTTCCAGTGAGTCATCACATGCATACCAGTACTGAGCACATGCAAGCAAGAGTGCCATTTTGAGTGAGCATGGAAGTATGTAGGCAGTCAGTTAGATAGTTTGTTTAAATGTAATATTCCTGCCATCCGCTCTGATGGACTTGTATACAATAAACTACCTAAATGAACAGCCAAGCCTTAACGTCTTCTTAATGCACGTAAGAAGAGCAACATGCATCATACCATGATATCAGAGCCATAATTAAGGTAAAACAAAAGGGGCAGCTCTTATGGACACAAATTGTTAAGGGGTATAATTGGCAGCTGCCAATGTAGTGCAGGTACAGCATCAGCATTCATTTATGCAGTAGGTATATGTTTCCTAAAAACATGATGATACTGCATTCACAGTTGCATTGTGTTAACAGCTGTATCAGTGAGCTAGATAACATCTGTAGCAAACAGGTTGCTACAGTTCAAAGGAACTTGTATTTTCCTTTGTTCCTCACCTTTAAGTTAAGGGGACTGCCAGTCTGGGGAACTACTCAGGATACTAGATGGACTAGTTGAAGCTTATTGCACAGCATACCCATTTCCTTAATTACTGAGTTTGAATGCTATAGTGGATTTCTTAATTTACACAATCCATATATTGTATTTTCCTGAAATAACATCTCCATGCTATTATGCAGCTATTAACATGCAATGCATATCATGCTATTTTTGTCTATTTCACAACCTCTCTATCTATGTCTTTGAAATACCCACATCACACATATTACCACTGACATCACTAATTTTAGCTGAATATTGTGGTACCTCTTTATCAGCCACAGCCAGGTAAGTTATGAGTTTCAGCTCTCAAGTTGTGGACATTCTTTCTGAGAAATAATGATAACACGGCATTATGTATTTAAAAGACAGAACACATTTTGCAGAAACCAATTAATGGCAACAAGCCTTTAACTTTGAAGCAGTGTAATGTTTATAATGGAGCATTTCAACAGTGAGCGTATCTTTGGTGTCTTTAAACTTTAAAGTATTCCAGTATTTTATCAGGTGTGAATTTAAATGAACATAAGAACAAATTTTGAGGAGAAGAACACAGCATAGGTTTAGTCTTTTTCTTTGGTAGTTGTGCTACCATGCGTTCCTATGGTTAGCATTTTCTGTGGATGTAGTGCATTTTAAGTCTTCATTTGTATGAGCATGTTTGCGAATCTGGTACTTTTGCATGTAAATTTGTAATAACAATCTAATAGGGGGCCCTTATAGCTTTTTATAATTTGATATTGAGTTTTTACTTATTGGTCATATCTGATATCTGGAATGTTTGTATCCTATGAGATGGGTATTTTACTTTTCTAATTTGAGTGAAAGCATAAATGTGATGACATTTTTCGCTTGGCTATAATGGATAAGAAGTCAAGCTGTTCAATCATCTTGAAAGGTGTAATAATACAACAAAAGAAGGGCCAGCACTGACCTTTTAAGATGAATGAACAAAATGCTGCAAACTTCATAACATTCAACACCTAACTGACATTTTGAGCTAAAAGACAGACTATTAAATCAGCATTATGGACTTCAGTTGTAAACATTGTGGTAGATAACTATTCTATCTTCACTGACTGTACTGCTTCAGTTGTAAACATTGTGGTAGATAACTACTCTATCTTCACTGACTGTATGGCTTCAGTTGTAAACATTGTGGTAGATAACTACTCTATCTTCACTGACTGTACGCACATCATTCTAAATGAGAACGGGCACTGCAGTACTAGGCAGGCTAAAACTTTAATTCAGAAAGTAAATTGAATGGTATGTATCTCTCAAGTGTCCAGATTTTCAAAGAATTCCTGGATTTTTTGCCCTATTTGTCATAAAACGTGTGGTTTTCTTGCAAAAAAAAAAATTGAGGATTGAAGTCAATAAACAATGACAGACATTTGAGTTTCAGACTTCATTCCCTTCAGAAATGCATGCTGATGATGAACCTGCCATTACATCAACTTTCCAAGTTTATAAAGGCAGTGTTTAAAAAAGGTCCCTATTTTCAGGCCTTTGTCCTCCCATTAGTTTTGGCTTTCTCCAGAATTCTTTTGCTATGAGATAGCATCACAGTTAGCAGATATCAATGTTTTTTTTCTGAAGTGGTGAAACCCCTTAAACTTTGAACTCAGACACTCACAAAATTAATAGAAATAAAGTGAATAGTAAAGTTACTGAACATAAATAGTAATGAAACATGCACTTTTCAGTAAAAAGAAATTCAAATCAAGTTAAAAAAAAGCATAATGTCCATGTTCAGTTCATTGTATATTAAGACAAATGAGTTGGAAACAAGATCAAGACACTACAGTTTTCATTTCAGTTGCAGTCTTGGATCAGAGAAAGAAGCAAAGTCACAAAATGAGAAATATAGTATTGAAGTAACTCATAGGACTTGCCCTTCTAAGCGTGTATTGAATCATATCATATTTGTAGAATTGCTATGGGTATAAGTTAAGAATTCTGTTTTGTCAGCAATGAGTAAGAAATGCACAAATGAATTCTAAATGCTATAGATGACATTTTTGAAGATCACCCTGCAGATATTATAGATCAGCTAATTCATTTAAATTAGAAAACTGATCAGGATTAAAGATTTTTAAGACATTTTCTTTTTGTATCCTACAAAACTGGTAGCAGTCCATAAATAGTTCTGGCACAGTATGCATACTTATTGTGATTGTCTGACAATTTTCATTTCATATATTTCTGGAGATACAACAGAGTTTGATGGAATGGGGGAACTACAAACAAGACTGTTATTTCAAAAGATACGTTATGTACTTCATTAAAGACTGACTTATCCCCAAGACTGTGTCCCAAGTCAATATGTCTTCATTAATTACTAACAGAAAATCTAATAGAAACCGTTACATAAGTATGATTAACATATATATTTACTATTTATATAAAGTGTATGAGAATATCAAAGAGGATTAGAAAATTCTAAACAGTAAGGCATTTTTATATTGATGTCAGGATACTTACCAAAGACCAGCAGGGGCTGCTGTTCTATTAAAGAAGAATAATTATGAATTATTAAAATATATTCCTAGACTGCAGTGGAGCCATTCTATTTTTTATACAGTTTACACATCATTGTATCTGTATGCACTGCCTTTACAGATTAATGGGTTTCATTGTTACCACTGCAGGATATTTAAGAATTACACTGACACAGTAACACCTAATGACAAAAGATCTATACCATGTTCAGTTTAAATATTCACATATCACAATGAGCAATTGTTTCTATTTTTTAAGAATCATTCACAATGGTAACACAGCTTTCCTGCAGAAAAAATGAGGGATAACTGAAAAGTTGTTTTTCAACATATAGATCATTTCAACATTTTTGAAACAAAATTAAAATAATTTTTTGTGTAGCTCACTATTGTAATCGAAAGATCAGTTATAAGAGATGTTGTAGAAAAGGAAATGGCTGTGTAACTTTCTCAAGCATACCATTTGTGTACATTTGGTGGAACTGAATAGGAATTAAATGGTCACCTTTTTGTAAGAATGATGACTTGATGTAACAGTCTAAATAACTTGCTGGTGAATTGTGGACAGATTATTTCCAATATTTATTAGTCAAAAAGGGATTGTTCTGAAGGGGCAATTTTTTTCAGGAGGATGCCATTGAGAGCCCAGAGAGATGTACTGTTTGCTATCAATTTTCAGTCAGTGGACTTTAGTGACTGAACAGCTGTTCATTCAGTCTGTCTCACCAACCCATCATTCTTATAGAAAAGTGACCATTTGCCTACTATTTAGTTCTATAAAATGCACATAAGCTGTAACCTTGGAAAAGTTATGCAGTCACTAGAATGATGAGATGATGTGACAGAAAGATGTGCCAACTTGTGTGTGAAGTGTTGGATTGATTTCCCATTGTAGTTATTCGTGAGGCATTTGGCAGGTGCAGTGCAGTAAGTTCTGGTCAGTCTGTTTATTTAGCAGGAGCAGGTGCCAGTAGATTAGACCATCAGTTAATAACTCTGCATCATCACATACCACATTACCTAAGCATCATAAAACCTGGAGGGATGGAAGGCAAAGAAGGTCTACATATGCTGCTAAATGATGGAAACTGGAGGAGTAATAGGCCTGGAGGAGCTGAGACCAAAAGGTAGAGTAAGGCTAGTGTGATGTCCGGTTAATATCCCACCAGACTGCCACCAATAATGTGACATCCTCCACTTAAAACCAAGGTCAGTAACTAAAGAGCCTCAATCCTCACCACTGACTCCAGTGTAGGTGTGTCATGGAAAACACCAAAGCACACAAGAGTAAAATCCCATAATTTCCCTTAATAGCACAACAGGGATGTGCTTTATTTTCCTGAGACTGGACTATATACCTCTGTCCACCCCAAATATAATCCCTTATGATACACTTCAGACTGATGTGTTCTAGTTCAAGACCTCTAACTCACTCACATGCAAAATAAATTTAAATCTCACACACACTAACACTTATGGGAAGCTTGACACAGATTTCCAGCTGTGTCTCCTCCCAAATATAAATGGTAAATTCTGCCACCAGGGTCAGAAATGTCTGCATGTCCTTCAAAGGGTGATCAATTATTAAAAATTCAATATCAATTAAATGATAGCTGTGACCAGAAGCAGCCAGGCATTTGAGGTAACCTGGGGAGTATCAAACAGGTATAAACACGCTCTAATCTCTAAAGAATACACTGATTGTCCAGCCACAATGTAAAGTAATGAACACATTTAATAATAAGTAAAATAATTATTAAAATAAACAACAGAATTCAGTCACCAGAAATATGAAATTAAACTGTAGGATAGTGGTCCAACATTTTAGAAAAACTCTATCTAAATAACTAAACTTTCCTAATCTAACTAGAAAATACTTTCCCTGATCTAATCTAAAACATAACAGCAAGGCAAAGGCAAGCCTATAGTTTTTGGTGTGTCCTTTTTCTTGGGTATCTACTGCACAGCACTGTAACTGATTGCATCTCTTAACTGCCCTTCAAATGATTTCAGCGATCTCTTTTATAGTTCAGGTTAACAGTCTCAACTGTCTTATTTTAAAAAAATAGTCAACTGTTTGAAAAAGTTATTTTCGCTGTCAGTCATCCTTTCAAATAATCACATAGCAACCAGGAACCTTCAAATTATATCACCTACTGATCAGCTGATTTTTCACAGACAGTTTGTACTTCAGAATCTCCCTCATAAACATGTGTAATTAAAAATGTATCAGAACACTGACAGATTCTTTAAACAATTTGCATAAACAAGGAAATACTCAACATTTTAAAAACGTATTTACATTTCATAGTTAGACATGCTAGCATACAATACAAGCTAATCTGAGAATATAATAAATAAAGCAACAACGGACTTTAGCAACTCAACAACAGTACCAAGCAAAGAAAGTGAAAAGCTGTAACAATACAGCTTTAATATTGAACCAGCACAACAGCAAAGCTTATCTAGTAAGAGCTTTTCTCTAGTATTAGACTTCTTCAGTCTGAGAATATACACAAATCTCCTGCAACACATGCTAACACAGACAACAGTGTTTCCATTTTCTTCCCAAGGAAGCAAAGGAGAACTACATATACTACTAAATGATGGAAAATGGAGGAGTAATAGGCCTGGAGGAGCTGAGACCAAAAGGTGGAGTAAGGGTAGTAGCAAATCAAGGTCCTGGAGAGATGTCTTTAGATGGTAATATTGCTATCAACATGTTTGGAAAAGAGAAAGAAACAGATGGACAGGAAATACCTGAAGTGGAAGAGTACAGAAACAGAAAAGAAATAATAACTCCATAAGGTACAATAAAAAAAAATAAAAATTGAATCAAAGCAGCATCAGTGGTGAAGCTGATACATACATTAATCAGAGCATATTTTGTTGCTTCTGTATGCATAATATGAGGACAACTGTAGAAGATGAAGAGGTAGAAAAAGTTGCTATACTAGCAGTTAGAATGTGTGCCAAAACCACAACCAAAATGCTTGTGCTTAAAACATGAGTGGCTGTTATAGAACAAAGTGATTAACTACACTTTTTTTCATAATTTCTTTTTATATAAGGGCAATCGAGAAGTGGATTTTCTCCCAAAGACATATTCATATGTATTATTTGTAAATATTTTCATAAAAAATATGTATATGTTGGTTATTTGATATGGGTAGATTCATCAATATTGGAGACATGTTCTTGTTAATTCTATATTTAAGAGAAAGGGGAGTAGGACAAACCCAGATCCCTATAGACACATATGTTTACTTTTGCATTGTGGAAAAATAATGGATAAGTTTATTTTGGATAAATCATTGTCAGAACTAGAAAAGTTGGCACCTGAAACCATATATCATCATGCATATGTTGACAATGGAACTATAACAAGTAACATATACAATTGCTATAAATGAAAAAAAAAAACTGCGCTGTGATGTAATTTATGTAGACTTCAATATTTAATAAAATCATAGACAAAACACTAATGATGATCTGGAGTTCCACTATTTGCAGATTAACATAGACAAATTTCCAAACCATATCGCTAGTCAGCTAAAGTCAATGCTCCATATCCCAGGAAGATCACAATGTATACTTGGACCTACAAGAGAAACTTATCATGCATCGGTACACCCTACTCATGGGAGACTTTACCCATCTATAGAGTGGGAATCATACACTTCCTCAAATCTACAGGAACAGAGATTCTTGGACTTCATAAATATAAACACCCTTGACCAAGTAATGAATACACCCATGAGAGGCTCCAACATACTGGACCTCATACTCACAAATATGGAAGAGCACTATTCCCCCCAATGTCCCATTTTCCCTAGTCAGATATGACCATAATCTTGTCTCCTTCAAAATCATAATCAACTCATAACCCCAGTAAAACCAGTAACTGTTAGTAACTATTCAAATGAAAACTACCTTTTATTAAAGGACACTTTGTCAAATTTAAGTGCCCTAAATGCTACCACCAAAATACAGAAAACAGCAACAGGAACTGGAAAAACAGTCCTCGGTTCTTGGTCCACTAATTTATTTGTTAATAAAACAATAAACATGAAGCACTTTTCATTTGTTATAGTAATTCAAACTTCTTCAGATGAAAAACTTTGACCATGTGTTCCAAAAAATTACCATATTTAATTAAAACTATTAACCCTATCCTACCTTTTGTAACTTTTAAAATAGTTATACCATGAAAGACTTTAGGATTACTATTATCTTGGCAGCACAATTAAGTATGGTAATTTTTTTGGAGCACATGACCTTGTTGTATTTAAGCAGTGTAATGGTAGAAATCTTTCGTCTGAAGAACTTTGAGTCACTATACCAAACGAAAAGCACTTAATGTTTATTGTTTTTTAACAAATAAATTTGTGGACCGAGAACTGAGGATTGTTTCTCCAGTTGCTGCTGTTGTTTTTCAAAGTTTAAATGCCCCTCCAAACCCTGAGAGCACAGCAGCCTACACTGTTTTTCTCACAGAAATGCTGTACAACCATATCAGTGGCTGCATATATCATACATATTTCTGAGCAGTGATCTTGGCCTGGCATCTAATGCATCCAAGGACACTGTTTTGATGAAGCTTTAAACATCTGCACAATAAACAGCATCAGAAATACTAGATCAAAAGACCTACATTATGCTTGTGACATAAATAGTACAAGCTGTAGAGACAAAGATTTTTCTCAGAGAATCACCATTCTGTGTAACAGGCTCCCCATCCATATGAAGCAGAGTTCGTCCATAAACTTATTTATGTGCAACTTGGACCACTGGATAGATAATTAAAAATTCACCCCTGGTCTGGAGCCAATGTCTCTGATGGAGAGAGGCTGTCAGTAAATCAGCCTGTATATAAATCAAATTTTTTGGTCACGTTTGAGTTGCATGGCTAAACTTATAAGAACCCTAGTGGTCATTAGCCTAGTATAAACCTATGAACCAATTAATTAATCAACTAGGTATTGATGTACTCTTGAAAATATGGAGAGCTAAATGGCTTACAAATAGGACAAGGCAAGTATCATAGAGTAATTGGACAAATTAAATTCTACGTTCCTTCAGGGTAACCTACAGGGATTTTTCCTAGGCCCATACTTGCTTATGTTGTATCATTCAGGTCTATCTTTTTTTTTTCATCTGAGGTGTTCTACACTCTGTATGCAGATGACTGAATAATAGGTAAAGTGATTACATATGTTGCAGGTAATGCATGACTGCAAAAGAACTTGACTAAATTGACCATTTGGGCACTGGAAAATAATATTCTGATAAATGCATCAAATACTAAGCGTATAAGATTTGGGAGACATAGATTAAAAGGTGAATTTTTAATACAGCACACAGTAATTGAAACTGTATATTCATTTAAGAACTTCGGAATACAGGTAAATCCATTTTTGAAATTTTCTAATCATTTACACCGACTGGTTAATGATGATTATAAAACCTTACACTGTATTTACAGATTTATAAACAGGAATATTCTCCAAAACCTACCACATTTCCCTTTACAGCAAACCAATAGCAAAATTCAGTTCAGCAGAGCTTCTTATTGCATTCCTCAAAATAAACAATTAACAAACATGTATCACTGTCCTTTACATCCCTCCTGGTGACAATACAACTATACTGGAAGATATCCTACACTGGATATCCATAACATATCCACAAGAAAAAATACTAATAGGTGATGTGAATGTCAGTTGGTTGGGAATAAACTTTAACTCCCCTACATCTAATAGGAATGTGTATCGTTTCACACAGCTAATTAATAGCCCCACACATTATAGCAATTCATCAAATTCCATAATAGACTGGATCCTAGTATCAGACCCCAGCAAATATGCCACCATCAGTACAACGTCAGACTCTGACAGTGATCATCTCCTAATCTATACAGCCAGACATCTCACACATACATTTAAACAGATTTATAAAGCAACATACAAGCTTTCCATGTTTAACTCAGAAATGTTCATTCCTACACTATTGTTTATTAACTGGAACTTCCTAAAAATCTACCCCTTAGGTGATGCTGTAAATGAATTCAGTACAACTTTTCTAAATATCCTAAATACCAATAATACAATTTGGTTATATAGAAAGAGTAGACTGCTAATACAGGACAGAGAAAAAACATGGAAAGAATGGTAGAAATATAAGACACCTCAATATCCTGAAATTTTAGAATGTTTTGCAGTCATACTAAAAAAAAAAAAAATCAAATAAATAAATACAAAAAACTGTACTATAATAACTTTCAGAATAATAGTAAACGTAACCCTAAACATTTTGGACATCCATTAAAGAAATATTAAATCCCGGCCAAAAATTCAACTGACACCCCTCTCCTCATAACTCACCACTTGAATTGCAATACAGTTTAACTCTTATTTATAGATAGTACAGCATCTCTAACCAAGGATTTCTCAACCTGCTAATCCCAACCCTGCCCAACAGCTACATATCACCACATCCCCTTTCACCTTCAAACCTGTGTCCATACTGTTCTTCAGCTGATGAACTTCCAAAAATAGCAACCAATAGCATTGTCAATCCCATCTCAATCCTTATAAATAGGTCAATACAGGAATCCCACATTCCTTATCTCTAGAAAAAGTCACACATTATCCCTCTGCACAGAGGAGGAAATTCAACAGACAATAACTTTAAACCTATAGCAATCTTATCTTCCTTCTCAAAAATGCTTGAAAAATGTATTCAGAAACACTTGCTAGACTATCTCCTGGAGGAAAAACTCCTATCTCCTGCACAATATTGCTTCTGTCCTTCCCATAGAACTAGCACTGCCCTTTTAACCTATATAGATACTGTCAATAAAGCTAGCGATAAGGGGAAACAAGTCTCTTCTTTATTTCTAAACTTGTCTAAAACTTTTGATACAGTTTGTCACAGCAAACTTCTACTTGAAATGTCCTCACTAGATTTCTGTCTGCACACTCTTTTGTGGTTCAAAAGCTACCTGTCCAATAGGTATCAGTCAGTAAAATGGCACTCCACACTCTCTCCTTACACCACCAGGGTACCACAAAACTCTATCCCTGGTCCCCTCCTCTTTAATATTTTCAGTCACAGCTACTATACATCCACACAACAGGCTACCCTAATGCAATATGCAGGTGGTTTCACTCTCTTTTACACAACTGACAACATGGTGCACCTCCAAAAATGAATCAGGAAGCTTTAACAGCCACTGATTCACAGCTTCGTAACTCACAACTCATGATCAACCCCAAAAAAGGCCAAAATACTTATTCAGTTATTTAGGGCATTTAGAGACAACTACCTCTGGGAATGTTTGGGTTCACAAAAAAGTAGCAGAGAATCAAGAGACACCCTATGTAGAAGATTATATAGGAATGATAAGTGTACTAAATGGTTCTCTAAGATAGAAGCCAATGCGTGGACTAGACTACCAAACTGCATTAAAGCAAACACTAGTTTAGTTATTTCTAAGAACAAACTAGACAATGTTTATGGGAATAACTGTTTTAGTATAATAGCAGGCAAGAAGGACATTATTGCCCGTACCTGAAATATTTGTATATATGTATGCATTAAGGTTTGTAACTCCATACCAGAAGTAATGCATTGGTATAGGAATGGTAAATTAGATTATATTCTTATATAGTTATTGAATAGTTAATGGTATTGGAATACAAAGGTTAGAGTTACTGTTTGTGGGCAAATTTGATATTTCACTTGTCGATGTGTTCACAGTTTTAAATTTTGTGTCTGTTCTAGAAAAACATTTTTGAGGTCAAATCAGTCTGCTTCAAAACTCAGGTTCAATATGCCATTCTGTTATGTTTCTATCAAGTTTGATCTTCGTGTTTAGCCTGTTAGATTAATTTAAGATTGCAAGAAAAACACATTTCCTTTTTGTTTTGTTTTTTTTTTTCTTTGAAAATGTTACCTGCTCATTACAATTACTCACATCCCTTTTAAATTTGCTTGTGCTTTTTTTTCAGTCTGAGTCTAAAGTTTTCATATAATTACAGTATTCGTCAAATCTACATTATATACGTGTGTGTGTACATATATATATATATATATATATATATATATATATATATATATATATAAATAAATAAATAAATATATATATATATATATATATATATATATAAATAAATAAATATATATATATATATATATATATATATATATATATATAAAAATAAATATATATATATATATATATATATATATATATATATATATATATATATAGATATAGATATATGTATATATATATAGTACTTTTATGTTCAGGTCATACACCACTCAGTCATGTGTTACTAAGCCATATCTTTGCATTTTAAATTCTGTTCCTTTACCAGTCTTAAACAATACACACTCCACCACGAGTGTGTTGCATACCAGTCTTCACTAGTGGTTTTCCCAATACATGCTATTGTTTTCCCTTGATAGCCTCATTATCTTTTTGTTCATGTAACTGATATATTTCATTCGTCTTTCTACTTTCTGCATAAATTCTTCTTACTTGATTCTGGTAACCCTTTCTTGATGTAATTTTTGGTCTATAATTAAGCAATGTCTTAATCCATCATACCTCTATTTATCCTTTGCTAGTTGACTGCTCCTCACAATTCATCTGGAGTATCTTGTTTCATCTATGAAATTTAACTATACATTTTTTTATGACCTGAATTAGCCTTGCACTTTAACAGTGTTTTAAGTTTCTTTCTAATGAAGTTTCCTTCTGACACAAAGATCATTTGTTTTCCAAATTTAAAGGAGTGTAGCATTTACCATGGCATTTTTCTGCTTCTGTATTATACTCCACCTGTTGGCTAAAACTAACATTACAGGAACAGTAGATAATAGCTTTTAGATATGTATGAGGTTATGACTTTTTTTGATCTACTTATGACTTGTGAAGTTATGAAATTATCTGTGATGGAATCCATATTCTTGAAATAGTGCAACTTGGACTGTAACTACATTGCAATGGTTAGCATTGTCACCATACAGCAAGAGATTCTCCAGTTTGATTCTCAGCTGGGGTGCCTTCTGTGTGGAGTCTGCACATCCTCCCTGAGTTTGTGTGGATTTCCTCCAGGTACTCCGGTTTCCACCCACAATCTAAAAGACATACTTCTGGAACATTTCTCCATGGGACTCCACTGAAAATGGGCTCTGTCCGCATCAGTCTTTACCGATAAACAAATGTTAAATAAAAATAAATAAATAGCTACATTAAAGCAAGTAAGAATAAACCATATTACTTTGTCATACCAATTTTAAGAGAGATCATCTGTCTGTTTATTATTACATCTTGTGATGCTCCTCCATGTAGCCTAATTACTTTTAAAATATATCTTCATTACTAAACACTGAAATTCATGAATTTAGGTTGCTGCATATTATATTCTCTCTGCTTTTGGAAAATGGCATTCCAGTAGACAATCTATTTAATATAAAAACTTTGACATGTCTTCTAACTTGTCTTTCCGTGATGAATGCAGCCATTAAGCAATGCATGGTCACCATAGCACTGGAAATATCTAACAATAAATGAAGTTTCGCAACAAACAAAGTTATCCCGGGACATCTTCATAGGGGTTAGTTTGGTATTAGGGGGAGTTAAGTGGGTTGGGGAGGTAAAAGTGTTAAGTGGAGGTAGGGATGGTTGGGAGGAAATGAGATTGGGATGGGGAGGGGCTTAAGAGGTTTAGTCTAGTGTAGCTGGATTAAGCAAGCACATTTATGCTTGAACTTGCTAAGGGCAGGGTATGCCCGTGATGACCTGTAGATATGTCAGGAGAAAGGTAGGCTTCTGGGTCTTGATTGTTGGCAGGTGGTCTGTAGGTAGGTATTTCTGGATTTATTTCTCTTGGGGTGGGCTCAAGAGTAGGAGATGGTAGGTATGTCTTGTTGTTTTATTGACAGTTCTCTGGGAAGACAGTTGGTGGCAGGCCATACAAGATTTGGGTGTCCGTGAGGTTTTACATTTGTTGGTGGTTTAGAGCTTCTCGGGTAGTCCCTCTGGTTAGCAGGATGTGTGAGCTAAGAATTCATTGGGGGGTGTTTGGTTTTTGAGCTCCTTGCCCTTGTTGAGGGAGAGTTCGTTTGCTGGAAGGAGCAGTTGCGGTCTTTTTGCGGGTTGCAAGTTCTGAGTTCTGTAGGGGGAAGAGGTTGCTGCCGCACATGCGCGAGTGGCATTGACAATTTTTTAAAAAAAAAAAAAAAAACAAAAGAGAAAGGAGAAGGACTTGGCGAGGGCAAGCGGGTGCTGTTTGTTTTGTCTTTGGCCCATGTGAAAATGTGTGGCATGCTCGTCGGTGCTGGGGAGGTGTGAATGGAACGTGGGCTTGTGATTCTTCTTCCAACTTGAACGCTATCAAGATGTTTTTTGGTCACAGCTGCATTTGGTGCAGTCCATGCCAGTGATCTAGTGTTTTGTTGGTGGCTGGAAAGGGAAGGGAGCGTCTCTTATTCTGCAAACTAGTTTTTCGGTGATTGGATAGAAGGGCTGTCATCTTTTATGTCTTTCAGAATTTGTTTTCGGTTGCTTATTTTGTTGGATAATGTTTACACTCTTGACAAACATCTGACGTGCTTGCGATGTTCTTCCACAGCCAATAATGCTACCTCATTCCAAGAATGCATGTTTTGCTATACTGACTCTTTGCTGGTTATTAAAACTTAACTTTTTTTTTTTTTTAATATGGCTTTATTCTGTGATCTCATTTGTCGGTATCTTGCCTCTCAGGTTTGCTACATTTTACAGATATTGATGATGAATGGTGGTGATTTTGTGCTTAGCATGGTTGGACATGTTGCAGAGAACTATATAGATTGGGAGTCTCGTTTTGGGCTTGGATTTTTGGCGGGCCATCTGGTTCCTTTTTTATCGGCTGACATGTAGGCTTGCTGCAGCTGTGGATGTTTCCTTTTGTGTTGACAGGTGTTTGTGGGTGTTCAGATCGGTTGTTGATTGCGGACTTCTTGACAAGGAGCCAAGCTTTCTCTCTGCAGGGTGGGCATCTCACAGATGCAGGCCCTACTTTGGTCTACGTGTGACGTGGAAGGATGGGGGCATGATGGTTGGAGGTTTGGTTTGCAGTCACTTCGCTGCTCATGTTCCTGGTTCATGGTGGCATGCTTACTTTGTTTCTGGATGTGGAGTTGGCTTAGAACTGCCCATTTTCGCGGTTCGTGAAATGTCTTAATGCTATGGCTGGGCATGTTGTGGTAGGTTGCCCCAGCATAGTCTAAGAATGGAGGCCTTGTGGTTGTTTTTTTGGTTGCTGGTGGTAGTCCCTCTATCACTTTGAGAGTTCTCCCTTAGGTTGGTGAGCTGTGGGGAAGGGATGTTGCAGGGCGATGGAGGGAGCAGTAGGTCAAGAGGGGTCTGTGGTGCTGCAAAGCTACTTAGATGGCATTTGTGTGTTTTGCGGGCTTTCAGACACTGGGGAGGGGCTTCGAGAGTGGAACCGGTATCTTGTCCGGAAGGAAAAAAAAAGGAAGGAAAAAGAAAAAAAAAATCCTTGTTGAGTAGCTAAGAAATATAGAATACTTTACTGCTATTTCTGATTGCTCTATTTTGTTATCCTTAGTTTTAGTTCACATTCAAAGTGAGTTGCATATTTGCAGATGTTTTTTTTTTCTTCTATAAATTAATGAATTGTTTCTTGACTTTCTTTAGTGCATAAATTCAATGCGCATAGGTTGAATTTTTCATCACTTGAATCTGAGCTGTATAACAGAAACAGATGTTTAAGAATGTACATATAAAGATTAAAGTGACTCCAACATTTCAGTTATATCGATATTATTAAGGGTCATAAAGGAAACATTTTCCCCAAAAAAATGCCAAAATGCCTGGCTACACATCCAAATAACAAACATAAATTAAAGAATGAAGGTCTAAATAAATAAAAAAAAAAAAAATCTAGCTAAATAAATAATTCCTAACTATTCATTTCTAGTTTTTGGGAATATAAGCAACTCCTCATAACATCATTCAGACTTGCTCCTGTTTACATAAAACAGCATGGTATCAGATGTTCAACAGTGAAAACAACACCCCTCACATATATATATATATATATATATATATATATATATATATGTGTGTGTGTGTACGATTAGCAGCTATTATTAGGTTTGCTGCATTGTGTCTATTTGTTCCACATTATGTTGGTTAGTGTGCCTCATTTGGAGATGGAAGGTTAAGAGCTAGGCAGATGGCTTTACAATATAAGTTACCCTGGCTTATACAGGGAGCTAATGGATGTGGTCTGGAATCGCAAGATTACACGGGTAATGGATATTGATAGGTCCCTTAATGTGTGGGGTTTAGTTGTAACGTACTTGACTGGTAGTTAAATTTATCTTGGGTAACTGATAGGGTCATTGGAAGCATAGCTTCAGTTATGGCTGTTTTGTTATAGATGTGAGTGGTGGTGGTACATTCCTTTCCGGGTTGATAGGATAGGTTGTCCTTAAAGATGTCTGGGAATGTGTGATATATATTTTGGATGATTTACATTTGTTTTTCTTTCTTGCAGATGGGGTCTTGGAATGCTGTGGCTGTAATTTGGAATAGGTGGGTATAAGGTGGAGCTTTCTCTTTACATATTAGAGGGCTTACTTTCCTACTTTTCTTTGTAGATGATGGTGTGACTTGTACCAGTTGTGGTGATACACAGTGAATTTGCAGCTAATGGAAGCAGTGGCGAGTGAGTAGGTTACACATGGGGAGCACAAGTGAACAACAGTTACTGGCGGAAGTAAGTGGATTTCAAAGTTGTTGAGTTTTGGTAGAGGATTTACACTGCTAGTCAGAGAAGGGTAGGCATTTGAGTTTTTGATCTCAGAGTTAATTGGTTGCACAATCTGTTCTATTAACCATTCAGTATGTTAGACTAACGTTGAAAGTTGTCTCTGTTTTGGGCATTTGCATTCAATAGTACAAGGGAGCAATGGCCATTGGCCATAGGTAAGAGTTTGGGTTCCTGCACTGGGCTTGATGAGGTTACGGGTAATGCATTTTATTTAGTGTTCATTAAGGCATGTTAATGTTAACGGGGTTCAGATAGGTCGAGTGGAGTCACAGCACTCTTAGTATCATAGCAAATTATTAGGCTACTGGCTCGGGGATGGTTACAAGCTAGACAAGTCTGGCTATTTTCTTTGGGTAGCACTTATCACTCTTGCTCAAGGGGATATGAGTCATAATATAAAAAAAAATAAAAAAGGGGGCCGGTGCCATACTTTGGTGCACAGTTTGGCAAACACTTGATGGGGTGGTAGGTGTTAAGTAATTATTGGTATATGTGCATGTAGAATTTATATTTTTTCTTTTCTTTACAGATTGCTGAAGTGCAGAAGGCATCATGCTGTGGCTTGAAAGGGGATTTGAAAGGTGATGTTTTGATAGGATGGATGTTCTTGCCACTGGAATGGGACACAAGGAGGGTCTCAGTAATCACCTTAGTAAGGCATGTTAGAGCTCTGTGTTTAATTAGTGGGAGATGATTATTATATTGGTATAGGGGGCAAGTAAGGCAGTGGTAGTTAGGGGGGCTAAAGGGAAAACTGTTGGGGATGGTTTATGGGGAGTGTGGGGATCCCATGGAATGAGTAGAGTCACAACATTCATAGGAGCACAGGAACTTATTAGGCTACAGCCCTAAGGCTCTTGCAAGCCAGTGAAGTTCAATCCTTGCTTTCTGGGAGCCTTGGGGTGATTGTATTCACTCATCCAGTTGTTTGAACCGTATGTGGGGGAAGGGCCAATGAGGTGTTTGACAGGATTCTGGAGTTTGTTCCTAATGGGTGGTATGTGTGGGGTGACAAATTCGTCCCTTGAGTAGGTAGTGTTAATGTTGCATACCAGGTTAAGGTTTTACAGAATAGCACAAGGATCATTTCAGTTGGGGTCTGGGTGAATTTTGTAGGTAGGGTTTTTAGGAAGTATGGTAGGTAGTTGGCTGTGTTGGGGTAGTTTTAGGAACTGGGTACATTGTCACAGGGGAGTTAGAAGGTTTAGAGTAAGTTTGGTTTAAAGGAAGCTTGGTTGCAGGATAAGGCAGCTGTAGGACAGGTCTTAATTACCTACTGGTGGTATAGGTAACATAAAGAAAGAGAGCTTTTGAGGGGGAGGCCAGGGACAAACAGGGGTTGAGATGGCTTGGCAATGAGTGAATTGGGAGTGTTTATGGCAGGGTACGTAGAGTACTTCCTTGCTAAGTGTAGACAAGTTTTTAGGAACTAGGTCAAGGGGTGCTGGTTTCACCATCTAAGGTTAAGACATTAAAGTTTTGGAGTTAGACTATTCCTTACGGTAATTGAATTGTTGCACATCCAGAACGGGATAGTTGGTCGGCTAAGGTGATATGCTATAGTTGACAGGATACTGGGTGTGAGACTTGATACTAGTAGTTTTGACAGGGTGTCAATTTGAGTTCAAGGGGTTATAGTTTTTGGTTTTGTTGTGATTATAGGTTGTCAGTCTGTTCAGGCTGAGCCATTATTTCAGCTTTGAAGGAAGTGGGCTAAACTGGTATATATTCTCTTGGTGTGAATGTTCCGGTGGTACAGTGAGGTCACGGTAATTTTGCTTTATTTAGTTTCATTAGGGTGTGTTTCAGTGATGGTATGGCAAGGTGGATTTATGACGGGATTCTAAGGTGCTTTACAGATGATGGGTACACAGAATGATGTTTGGCTTGACCCTTCCCTTATTGGGAAGTAGCGGATTTTACAATTTTGGACAGAAGGGAGGAGGAACAGCCTGGTCCGGGTGGTTGGTGAAGAAGAGGGATAGGCTTGCTCTCTTTTGTTCTCCCTCTGGTGTCTGGAAGTTCATTTCAAGGATCTGGGGAAGGAAAATGAGTAGTTGGAGGAAGCTTGCTGAACAGATAACAAAGCTGATGTAAGGATGATGCTTATTTGGTGCAAGGTAATTCAATGAATAGGTTCATAGGTTCATAGGTTCATACTAGGCTATCTGCCCTAGGGAATTTATAAGCCTAGCTCAGAGTTTTGTGGCTTTCGCCACCCCTTTAGTTTGAAGGATACTATGCCCATTATTTTGCTGTGCCTCTGTCAAGCAGTGACACTGAGGTTATCCCTGGGGTATACCTGCGATCTCCCATCCATTGGTCAAGATTTCTCTTGAACAAGGCCAGCGAGGTGCTCTGCCTCACATGAACCGGGATTTTGTTCCACAGCATATGGAGTCTCTGGGTGATGAATCTGTCCCTCCAGCACGTCCTATTAATAGCCGTGTCGAGGTTTAAGTCTCTTGCCCTTGTAGTTCTGATGGATTTAGATTTTTTGAGGTGAAGCATGTTCATTAATTCCGGGTTGGACATGGCCTTGTATGTCAGGCATAGGTCACCTCTGAGCAGTCGGTAAGCGACTGAATAGAGCTGGAGTTCCTTCATTCGGGCAGCATAAGACATATTTTTGAGACCCTTTATCCTTTTAGTGAGGAACTTTTGGGGCCTTTCCAATTGCTGTAGGTGTCGGGTCAGATACATTCCGAATGGGGCATTGTACTCAATCATTGGTCTGATGAGTGATGAGTACAGGGGAATGATGACCTCCCTTGATCTAGATGCGAATCCCTTCATGATCAGGTGGGCAATGTAGAAGGTCTTCCTAACTACTTTGGCAATGTGAGTGTCAAACGAAAGGTTACTGTCAACCTGGGTCCCCAGATCCCTGATAACCTCTTCTGTGCTTAGTGGATTGCCACCTATATGGTAACTAGGGGTAACCTTGTTTTTCCCGAAGGCGATGACTATGCATTTTTTGGCGTTTAACTTTAGGCCATGGCTCTGGCACCAGTTATCCGTTTCTATGAGACCCTTCTGAAGGATGTCTGTGTCAGATGGGTTTTCAACTATGGTGCCCAGTTTGCAGTCATCTGCAAACATTGTCAGCCATAATCCTCCTGTGTTTGCCTGTACTTCTGAAAAGCAGATGCCGAACAAGAGTGGGCCCAGGACTGAGCCCTGTGGCACACCACTTGTGACAGGCTTGGAGTCAGACATGGCGCCAGCAACTCTGACCCTGTGGGTTCTGTCACTTAGCCAGTTTGCAACCCATCTTGTGACGTATGGGTTTACGTTTAAGCTGGTGAGTTTTTCAATGATACCCGAGTGGGGTATTGTGTCGAAAGCCTTTGCCAGGTCAAGGTAGGCTGTGTGGACTGCCTTGCCCTCGTCAATGGCCTTGGTGACTGTTTTGAAAAAGTCAACCAAGTTTAAAAGGCATGATCTGCACTTGACAAAGCCAAACTGGGTTGGATCCAACGTCTGCAAGTCCCCTATGTCTTTATTTATGAGTTCCATTATGATCCTCTCCATAGCTTTGCAGACCAGGCTTGTCAAGCTGATGGGACGGTAGTTTCCGGGGTCAGTGGAGGCACCTCCTTTGTGAAGTGGGACCACCGTTGCCGTACGCCACTCCTTGGGTACGTATCCTGAGGTGAGACTAAGATTAAACAGTTGCCCTAACTGCGGGTTTAATTCCTCATTGAGTTCGTGGAGCACACAACCAGGGACACCATCTGGTCCCATGGATGCTGTGTTTTTCGCCTTGGAGAGAGCAGTTCTCACCTGAGCATTTGAGATGTTTGGGGGACTACAGTCCACTGGTATAGATATCTCTCCTTTTGGGGGGGGGGAGAAATTTGCACTGAACCTGTCAGCCAGTATGTTGGCAATGTCTGTAGATTCTGTGATTTTTACATCATTTTGCACTAATTCTGAGCATATCTGGGAGTTTCCTCCCAGATTTCTAACATAGCTAAAAAAGGCCTTATGATTGTCTTTTGAGTCCTTAGCGATTTTTCTCTCAAAATTTGCCTTGGATGCTTTTATGAGAGATCTCAGTTTTTTACTTATAATGATCAAGGGTGTCTTCCCTTTTACGGATTTTGCTCTATCTTGTAGTAGCTTTTTCCTTTTGTTGTAAAGCTTGTTTATGGCTGGGGTCCACCAGACTGGTGTATGAAGTGAGATGGGACACTGCTTCATAAGTAAAGCAAGCGAGCAGAGGTGTGGACCCTGCTTGTTGGGCAGGGTGAGTAGGTATGCTGCCCTGATTAACATTACAAGGACGGTGCTTCATAAGTAAAGTAAGTGTGCAGAGGTATGGACGCTGCTTACTAGGGCAGGGTGAGTAGGTACGCTGCTCTGATTAACATTGCAAGGATGTTATGCTGTGTTTAGAATCAATTATATTATGAATAGTTGTAATTAATGAATTTGGTGAACAAAGCTATGTTATGGAAATTTAATAAAGGTCTTCAAATGTAATTTGGTGTGATGTGTTTATTGAGGGGGACGAGGACAATATGCTTTTATAGCTATCAATTTGTTACCCTTTAAGCCTTTTGTATTATTGCACAATGTAAACAAGCCATGTCATGGTCTTATATGTCTTTTTTGTCATTAATGGCTAGTGTTGCAAAAGTTTCTTTGTTTTATACTTTTATAGAGTATGTCTTCCACTTGTCTCAGTTAAATATATGCAATTTTGTTACTTAAATTAGCACAGGTCTTCATCTCCTAATCTGTTTGAGTTCATTCTATTTAATTGCCACTCACAATTCTGTGAATCTCACACTACATTCCTGCCATTAACTACAAACAAATTGCCACCATTTTCCTTTGTCTTATTCCACTGTGTCTAACTCATTTATAATGTATCCAGAGGTGACTGATTCTTTTTATGCTGTTAAGTTTTTTGAGCACATTGTGATTAACAGGATATATAAAAATCCTACTCGTCATGTACATGACCACAAATCATCCCGCCTAACCCAGATGCCATTAGAAGCATGGCTTGCATAACATCAAAGGCAAATAGCATGTCTTCAGGTGAAAAAGGAAGTAAAAAATCAGCTTGGTGCAACAGCTGCCTATCTGTGGGAGTTGTAGACTCCAGGAACAAAATGTCTCACCTCTTTAAAATGAGACATATGTCCTATTTTTCAAGCTACTAGTCATCATGCAATATGGAACCAGCCAAGACCAAAAGAGAAATCTAACTCCCTACTGCACTTTTAGTCATTGTAACCTTAGGTCATCAATTCCAAGAAGTAATAGCCACCATTAATCATACATAAGCATCTTTGTTATGCATGCTGTTAAGGTGCCAGTTAAATTAAACTGTACATTAAATGCCAGTATGTTGCAGATAGCAATACATTCTAGCCATTTTACAGGGCTTTTGAGCAAAATTCATTGACTGTAATTGCATTCCAAGGTAATACTACCGCCTTAAAATAGATTGAGCTCAGTGTGTTCTAACTCAAGAGCCCTATCATTATTTCATCAGCACAATGAAAGTATGCCAACCACAGGAAATGCTGTTTTTCTAACGAGACATTGCAACATATGCCTACAAACATAGTTTCTGTAATTCTAGTATGAACTAATGGAGTTCTCTTTGTCCAGCAGAATTGTTTTGTTGCCATTCTTAGGCTAATTTAATTGAGAAAGAGTGTCAATAACTAGCAGTTTAGCAGAGTAGCCAGCCCATGTCTTGCAGTATGTACTTAAAAAGCATACTTTAACTGGCATAATTATGGCTATGCACTAGTATTAATGGATAAAAACTTCATAACTGGTAACCCAAGAGAACCTCGTTTACATTAATAGAACATGGGTGGGAAATTAAAAGTAACACATAAGTAGAATATCAAAAAAAAAATACTACTTTCTCAACCATAGTCTTCACTTCATGGCTATGTGAATACTTGCCTGTAATTTATGAATGAAGTGACACATGCAACCTATAAAATAGTTTTCTAATCTTCACCCAATGCAGCACAGTTATAAATATCAATACCCTTCAGTTTATCAAGGTAGCTGATAACCATGGTGGCATATATATATGCTGTATACTACTGACAACTTTATTTTAATTTTTTTAACCAGGAAAGCCCACTGGACATATTTCTTCACAGGAGCAAGCTGGGTGCATTGTTTGGTTGTCAAACTTGCTCAGAGTTACACAGTAGGCAAGAGAAGACTAAAGGAATCAAAACCAAGACTACAAATTATGACCTTTTTCCTTTGAACTGCCAGCACAGTAACTGTTAAATGTCCCACTCATTCTATAGACTTACCGTCCTCTTAATGGTACTCTCTGGTAGCCACAGCTTGTGCCAGGAGTATCTCTGGCACAACCAGCTTGATGAATGGCAGGTGTGGAAGGATGAGGTAATTGCTGTTTTACAACTCTTACCTGCATTATTCTGTCATTCCTTTCTGTGACAGCTGATAACAATCCTTGTCCCGGTTCCCTTCAATAAACACATCACACCAAATGACATTTGATGAACTTTATTAAAATTTCCATAACATAGCTTTGTTCACCAACTTTATTAGTTACAACTGACCATTCTTCTCTTCTTTTGGCTTTTCCTGGTTAGGGGTCGCCACAGTGGATCACCTGTCCACTCATGATTGGCAGTGGAGTCTTACAGTGTAGAGTTGCCAGCCTGGCGCCCAACCTTCCACAGAAGGCACACACACGCATCCACTCACACCTAGGGTCAATTTTAGGGTGTCCAATCCACCTGCAGCATGTCTTTGAGATGTGGGAGGAAACCGGAGCACCCGGAGAAAACCAATGCAACCACAGGGGGAGGACATGCAGACTCCATTAGTTACAAATGACCATAATATAGTTAATTCTAAACACAGCATAACATCCTTGTAATGTTAATCAGGGCGGCGCACCTACTCATCCTGCCCCAGTAAGCAGCGTCCATACCTCTGCTCACTTTCCTTACTTATGAAGTGCCATCCTTGTAATGCTAATCAGGGCAGCATACATACTCATCCTGCCCAGTAAGCAGGGTCCATACCTCTGCTCACTTACTTTACTTATGAAGTAGCATCCCATCTCACTTCATACACCATTCAGTGAATTACCTTCCACCAAATAAGCAGCATCCTTACCTCAACTTGCTTATCTATTCAGCAAGCTTCAACCAACTACTCATTTTCCTTTCCCCAGATCCTTGAAATGAACATCCAGACACCAGAGAGGGAACAGAAGAAGACAAGCTTATCCCTCTTCTCTGCCCTACCCCTACTTATAAAACCCCATCCTCCCAGCCCCCAACAAACAAGTGAAGGGTGGGAAGGTAGCGAGTTCACGCCAAAATGTGATTGCTTACCCGGCTACATTTGTCTAAATCTCTTAAGCCCATCCCTACCCTTATCTCATTTCCTCCCAATCCTCCCTGCCTCAACTTAACCCTTTCAACTCCCCAACCCACTTAACACCCACTAATATTAGTCTAACCCTTCATGAAGATGTCCTTGGACAACTTACTTTGTTGCCAAACTTCATTTGTCCCGGTCACTTTCAATAAACACATCACACCGAATGACATTTGACGACCTTTATAAAAACTTCCATAACATAGCTTTGTTCACCAACTTTATTAGTTACAAATGACCATAATATAGTTTATTTTAAACACAGCATAACATCCTTGTAATGTTAATCAGGGCAGTGTACCTACTCACCCTGCCCCAGTAAGTAGTGCCCATACCTCTGCTCACTTGCTTTACTTATGAAGCACCATCCTTGTAATGTTAATCAGGGCAGCGTACCTACTCAACCTACCTAGTAAGCAGTGTCCATACCTCTACTCACTTACCTTACTTATGAAGTGCAATTCTTGTAATGTTAATCAGGGCAGCGTACCTATTCACCCTGCCAGTAAGCAGGGTCCATACTTCTGCTCGCTTACTTTACTTATGAAGCAGTGTCCCATCTCACTTCATACAACATTCATTGAATTTCCTTCCACCAAATAAGCAGCATCCTTACCCCAGCTTATTTAGCTATTCAGCAAGCTTCCTCCGGCAGCTCATTTTCCTTTCCCCAGCTCCTTGAAATGAACATCCATACACCAGAGGGGAAACAGAAGAGGGCAAGCCTGTCTCTCTTCTCCGCCAACCAGCCTGACCAGGCTGTTCCCCCTCTCTTCTGCTCAAAATTGTTCAACCAATTACCTCCCATAATGGGAAGGGTTGAGCCAAACATCATTCGGTGTACCCCTCATCTGTAAAGCACTTAGAATCCTGCATACCATCCCTGAAACATGCCCTAATGAAACTAAATAGAGTAGTATTATCCATGACTCCATTGTACCACTGTAAAATCCACTCCAAGAGAATACATTCCCTTTTAGACCGCTTCCTTCTAACCACTAATCATAGCTCATCCTGAATGGAATGACAAACTATAGCCACATCCCTGTCGACTGTAGCATATCACCTTACCCCACCAAACTACCCAATCCTGGGTGTGCAGTAACCCAATTACCATAGGGAATAGTCTAACTCCAAACTAATCTTAAATGGCAGAAAACCAGCACCCCTTGACCTAGTTTCTGAAAACTCACCTATGCTCAGCAATGAAGTACTCTACATGTCAAGCCATAAACAGCCCAATTCACTCATTACCAAATGACAATCCAGACTATAACCCAGGCATCCCCACTCAACACCTCCTAGCAACCGTCCTAACATGAACACGCACACTACTAACCATACTTAACCCCTTTTTGCCCCTGGCCTTTGCCATCGAAGGCTCTCTTCCATTATGTTACCTATACCACTAGTAAGTAATTAAGACCTGGCCTACAGCTGCCATATGCTGCAAGCAGACTTCATTTAAACCTACTAACTCCGCTGTAACAACGTACCCAGTTTCTAAAACTGCCTCAACACAGCCACCTACCTAAAATGCTTCATAAAACCCTACCTACAAAATTCACCCAAACCGCAATTGAAATGATCCTTGTGCTACTCTGTAAAACCTTAACCTGGTATGTAACATTAACACTACCTAATCAAGGGAGAAAATTGTCACCCCAAAGATACCACCCAATAGGAACAAACTGCGGCATCCTGTCAAACACCTCATTGGCCCTTCCCCCAAATACGGTTCAACAACTGGATGAGTAAATACAACCACCCCAGGGTTCTAAGAAAGCAAGGGTTGAACTTCACTGGCTTGCAAGAGCCATAGGGCTTTAGCCTAATAAGCTCTGTGCTCCTATGAATGCCATAGCTCTACTCATCCCGTGGGATCCCCACACTCCCCATAAACCGTCCCCAACAGTTTTTCCCCTGGCCCTCCTACCTACCTCTTCCTTACTTGCCCCCTATACCAACGCAATAATCAGCTCCCACTAAGAGCTCTAACATGCCTTAATAAGGTGATTACTCAGACCCACATTGTGCCCATTGCAGTGGCAAGAACATCCATCCTATCAAAAAAGAATCACCTTTCAGATCCCCTTTTCAAGCCACCACATGATGCCTTCTGCACTTCAGCAATCTGCAAAGAAAAGAAAAATCAATAAATTATATGTGCACACATACCAATAATTACTTAACATGGAGGCACTGACGAAGACCACTGCCACCCCATTAAGTGTTTGCCAAACTCTGCAGCAAACTATGGAACCAGACCCCTCTTTTTTTTTTTTTTTTTATGCTATGACTCGTATCCCCTTGGACAAGAGTGATAGGTCCTACCCACAGAAATAAGAGCCAAACTTGTCTAGCTTGTAATCATCCCCAAGCCAGTAGCCTAATAACTTCCTATGATACTGAGTGCTGTGACTCTACTCCACCTACCTGAACCCCATCCACACTGACGTGCCTTAATGAGCACTAAATAAAATGCATTACCTATAACCTCATCAAGCCCACTGCAGGAACCCAAACTCTTACCTATGGCCAATGTCTGTTGCTCCCTTTTACTATTGAATGCAAACACCCAAAAGCAGGGACAACTTTCAAACATTGATCTAACATACTGAATGGTTAATAGAACAGATTGTACAACCAATTAACCCTGAGATCACAAACTTGAATGCCTAGCCTTCTCTGGCTAGCAGTGTAAATCCTCTACCAAAACTCAACAACTTTCAAATCCACTTACTTCAGCCAGTAACTGTTGCCCACTTGTGCTCCCCATGTGTAACCTCCTTGCTCGGCACTGCTTCCATCAGCTGCAAATTCACTGTGTATCACCACAACTGGTACTCAGCACACCACCATTTACAAAGAAAAGGACACACATAAATCCTCTAATATGTAAAGAGAAGGCTCCACCTTATACCCACTTATTCCAAATTATAGCAGCATTGTTCCAAAACCCCCATCCCTAAGAAAGAAAAGACATGCAAATCATCTAAAATACATATTGCACATTCCAAGACATCTTCAAAGACAAACTATCCTGCCAACCCGGGAAAGAATGTACCACCGCCACAAACATTTATGACAAAGCAGCCATAACTGAAGCTATGCTTCCAGTGACCATATCAAATACCCAATAAAAATTCAACTACCAATTGAGTATGTTAAAACTAAACCCCCACATGAAGGGACCTAACAACATACATAACCTGGGTAACCTTGTGATTCCATACCACATCAATTAGCACACTATATAAGCCAAACTAACTTATATTGGAAAACTATCTGCCTAGCTTTTAACCTTCCATCTCCAAATGAGGCACACTAACCAACATAATGTGGAGCAAATGGACATTACTACAACCATGGAATACATTTGTTTTTGTTTTTTTCTCAGTTCAGCGACTAATTTTACAACTCTTCCTTGTGAAAGCTTAGCTGAATCTCAATGTTCAGTGCAGTTCAGTTCAAACTGAGTCTGTAACTGTTTAGTCTGTTCAAAATCATAAAATCAGTAAACATGCATACCAAACTTCTCTTTCTCCCCTTCAAACATTTTGAGCAAAACTCATTCACCATGGTACCAAATCACCATAAAATCAGGAAATAAATGTTAAAAGGTTAAAAGGTTGTTGGTGACCCTATAGAAAACTAAAATAGAAGGCTACAATTGCCACCACACATGCGCAGACCAGCCATCACCTCCGGAGCCCAAAGCCCGCAAAAACATATTTACAGCTCTCCCCTTTCAACCCACCTCCAGAAACCTCCAATCAAAACACCACCATGAAAAGAACATTCCCCCAATGCAAGCCCATATACCATTACAACCACTTGCAGCCCACAAAACTATTCGCTACTTGACTGATCTGGCTCTTCTACAAGATTGAGACCTACCGACCAACCCCTCACAAGACACCTGGATAAAGCTACCACAAAGTGGAACAACTACAGGGCCCAAAGCCTTGCCCTATAAAGTTAAGATCAGTAAAAAGAAAGGAGAAAGCAGGACGTTGCTTAATACAGCTTGTGCTGTAACCTGAAATGACACCCACATATTCAATTAGTTTTTAAAACTTACAAAACTTGCATGAAAAGGCAACTGATCAACATCATCAACAGCGCAAGCCCGTATGTACAGCAGCTATTAAAAATGACAGGAGGACATAACAAGTGACACAGCTGTCTGCTGATGGAAGAGTATAAATGCTACAAAGGCTCACCTAAGGATGGGCTAAGCAAGCTACGATAGTGTTTGTGAGAACACAAAACCTGTGAGCGAGGTTGTTTTAGCAATGTGCCCATAGGTAGTATTGAAGGAATAATAAAATAACTGCTTCCAAGTAAAATTATAAATATATAAGCACACACACACACATTCACATCAAGTTAACCACTGTAAAATGTACTTTACAAAGACTATTTACAGAATGATTCATTCATAACTCAGAGGCTTCCCATACTCTGGAACAGAATTCCAGTTCATGTTAGGCAGAGCCCCTCACTGACTCTCTTCAAGAGAAATCTTGACGAATGGATGGGAGATTGTAGGTTTACCCCAGGGGTCATCTCTGTGTCACTACTAGACAGAGGCACAGTAAACTAATTCTATTATGTAAGGGGGTCTTCAGGGTATCACTACTAGACAGAGGCACAGTATTCTAAATCTATACTGTACACTTTTGTAACATTACATGGGGTGGCGAAAGCCACATCACTATGGCTAGGCTTATAAATGCCCCAGGGCAGATAGCCTAGTACCAAACTATGAAACTATGAAACTATGATCCTGCCCATCCATTTTTGCATGTCGTTTCCTTTCTCCAAACGCAGACATCCTAACTTGGTTGTGATTTTCTTTGAAATATGGCCTTGGAAACTAGTTGGGTTGGATTTGTTCAGGAATGGCCACACGCATCCTCAAAAGAATGCCACACACAAACCAAATGCCCATCCCCCCAATAACCAACTCTCTGCCGCCAAATCACAGCAGTGTGAAACAAACACACCGGTAAGCAGAATATATTCTAAAGCATTCCCACATGACCACCCCCAGCATTTACATCACAGCACTGTAAAGGAAGGAGGAACCAAATGCAACACAAGATTGCTACCCTGCATAAGCAAGGTGTGTGTGCACACACACAACACACAAACCCGTTCACAACACTGGCAGCTCTGTTAAAGAAAATGGTTTAAAGAATATTGAGAACAAATTTAATCCACATGAAGACCAGCAAGCCTGCAGACCCCAAACATGCCATATCATGCAGATGCCCATCAAATCTGTCTGTACCACTTCCCACGAACTTAGCAACCAGCCATCCCAAGATCAAGGCCACTCCCGATGGCAGAGACAGAACTGCTGCCCCAAGTATCCACTACCAATCATGCAGAAGTCAATAACAGAAAATGACACATCCCCCTATTTGTCTGTGTCCCCCACCGCCAGCCAACTGAACATTCATTTTATGTTCCTCGAAACCTCTACCCATAATGGTTAAGCAGCAACACGCATGCTCAGTGAGTCCTTATACACTGAAAGCCTGCAAAATAACCACCGGACACCCAAGAGTCTAGTGATCAGAGTCCAGCTGTAAAAGCCTCCAGACACTACTGGAACACCACCAATGACTAAGTAACTCACCCAGCACCATAAGTAGAGAAGCACCCCACCAACAAGTGATATCCTTAAGTGGTAAAACTATCTACCAAGAACCACTGTACTACTACCAAAATCTTAAGTTAAAGTGAAGCATGGCCCTTCTGCCTTCAAACTTGACCAACCGGGCCACAATCTGAAGACAAGCATATTACCTTTACATATATATATATATATATAGATCCCCTACACTACACCAACACACCACAAACCCGACAGCCAAAACGCCAACACCAAAACACCCAAAAACACACAACACCGACAGTCCACATTACCGAACATAACACAGACTCACAAAACACAAACAGAAACATCATCGTAAACCACACCAAGCATTCTTACACACTACTACACAAAATTACACACATAAACTAAATTATCACAACTAAAACATAAACAAGAACGTACTGGCAAATCACACACATCCCACTATATCGCAACATCCCATAACGCCATTACCCACGTAACTCACACATCCCATTAACCTACCCAATACCTACATAAAAAACGCACACACAACACAAGCACACCAAAACCTTACAAACCTACACTAAACCTTACATACACAAATATCTATGCACTAACCTTAACCCAAACCCTAACCTAAAGGTCCATCATTATCGCACACTTACCTTACCCGCACCCTAACCCTAAAGTCCATCACTATCGCATACTTACACAGTCATGCTCTTTTTGCATGTCGGTGTTTTCAGCATTGGGATTTCGAACTGTCAATTATTTCCATTGTCGGTCTTCCGGTGTTGGTGTTCTTGTCGTCGGTGTTTCGATCTGTCGGTGTTCTCAGGTAGTCCCATATACATATATAGTTATGTCTGTGAAACCACATCCCAAATTTCTTTAACTAAACATACCTATCTCTTTCATGCCACCAGACCTACCTGCCACAATAATACCTACAGGTCGTTTTGGACATAAGCCATCACTGTAGCAAGTTCATGCCAAAATATGATTGCTTACCCAGCTACACTTGTGTAAACCTCTTAAGCTACTCCCTACCCTTATCCCATTTCCTCCCAATCCTCCCTGCCTCCACTTAACCGTTTCACCTCCCCAACCCATTTAACACCCACTAATATCAGTCTAACCCTTCATGAAGATGTCCCAGGGCAACTTGGTTTGTTGCCAAACTTCATTTCTCACAACTCCTCCCATACCAACTTATGATCCATGTGGTTCTGTATTGCCTTATCTGTTGCAATTATTAAAACATCAGGATATTGCATGAAGGATTTCACTTGTTGCTTGCTTACATCTAACATGGGCATAAATCCCTTGTAATCTTTCTTAGAAGACTTAAGAAGTCATTGTCCAAAAACTATCAGAGTTGTTATAATAAATGAAGGTCACTGCTGATGCTATCTTAAGAATTTTTTTTTTCTTTTTATCGTAAAGATATGGGATTCAATTTCTTACTAGCTGTAACATTTGGAGCTAAAGATCTCAATGCCCTTTTAATCTGAAACCGTCCCTATCTTTTTATAAGATTTCAGGGGAAGCAGCGTTATGTAACATGTATCAAGCCTGACAATTTTTTCTCTTCTGGCACTACAGATATTCTTAAGAAAAGCTGAATTTGTTTTCTTATACCTTCTGAGATGCGGAGAGAAACTGAAATTGTTTTGTCAGAAAGCTGTGTTGCTACATTGTTGTGACATTGTTTCTTTTTACCTGTCCTCATGGCCATTCATATGTTTATCATGCAGCTCTTAAGTTCCTTGATTCTGGCTTAAACCTGACTTCCTAAATGTGAACAGCACTTTTGGCATTCCTGTTTTGTGTAACTACTTTGATAATCCATCGCTATAGAGACCATCATGAGTTCATCTTCCTTCAAAGAACTTTAGGACCACAGCTTCTTACAGTTTTGTTTTAAGGAGTTTCTTTAATAAATGCATAATATTTGAATTTTTTTTCCACACTATGTAAGACTCATAATTTACATGTGATATCAGTAAGAGAGATTGCAATTTTCTTTTAATGAATAAATCAAAATTGTTGGATTGCTTGAACCGAACTCATCGCTTCTAATTTAGTCATCTTGTGAACATCATCAAAATTTATAAGTATAATACAGCCTGCAGCCAGACGTTTTCAAAATAAAATCTCCCATCTTCAAAGTATGGATGATTCTGTATCACATAGTCATACATTTTGTGTCAGGCTCATGTTTCAAGCATTTCCCTGAATCTGAGTAGTCTATTGGATGATACTTGTGTGTGTGTGTGTGTGTGTGTGTGTGTGTGTGTGTGTGTGTGTGTGTGTGTGTGTGTGTGTGTGTGTGTGTGTGTGTGTTAGGGTACTGATCGCCAGTTCATTCCTGATACTAGAGATCTTCTTTTTTCCATATCTCTCAACTGTTCAGATTTACTCAGAATGTTCAGATTTATGCCTCGTATTTGGTCTGTTTCTCATAAAATTGTGGGGTTTTTTTTGGCAAATCATTGAGGGTTGAAGTCAGAAAATAATGACAGACAATTGAGTTTCAGACTCCATATCCTTCAGAAAAGTCCATACTCATAGGTTCATGGGTTGGTACTAGGCTACCAGCCCTAGGGCCTATACAAGCCTAGCCATAACAATTCCCTGGATAGACAATATTTAATGCCCTGGACCCATGTCTAGGAGAGTGACTGACATGATCACTGGGGTGAATTTCCTATCTCCCATCCAGTCATCGAGGTTCCTTTTGAAGAGGCCCATGGAGACATCTACAACAACTGGAAAGGCCACAGAAATACCTCACTAAAGGAATCACAGGCCTAAAGCAGATGCCCTATACTGACCGCCTAAAAACCTCCATCTATACTCTGTTGCATATCATCTACTCAGAGGCAATCTCTGCTTAACATATGAGGCCATGTCAAACCCAGAGCTGTTGGACATGCTACACTTAAAGAAATCCCAATTCTTGAGAGCCACACGCTCCAGGAATCTAAACCTTGTCATCACAATAAACAAAACATGCTGGAGGGATAGGTTCCTGACCCAAAGACTCCCCAGACTCTGGGATAGACTGCCCATACATGTCAAGCAGAGTACCTCTTTGGACCTTTTCAAAAGGAACCTTGATGATTGGATGGGAGAAAGGAAATTCATCCAGGGGATCCCGTCAGTCACCCTGCTAGACAGGTGTCCAGGGAAGTATAGGCCAATAACAAATGTAAAATAAAATAAAATAAATAAATAAATAGCCTAGTACCAACCTATAAACCTATGAGTACAGTGGGACAATGACCTCCTTTTTTCTGGATCAAAAGCCCTTAGTGATGAGGTGTGCCACATAGGAGGATTTCCTGACTGTTGTGGTGATGTGGTTATTGAAGGTGAGACCACTGCCTACCTTGTCTCTAAGTCTCTCATCACACTTTCGGTATTTAGTGTACTGCCACTTATGTGGAAATTCATAGGTACATGTTTTTTCCCAAAGGGGATAACTATATATTTCGTGGCATTAAGCTTGAGCCTATGGCTCTGGCACCAAGCATCTGTTTCTGTAAGGCCCTTTTGTAGAATATCCACATCATTTGAGGATTCAATAATGGCTCCCAGTTTGCAGTCATCTGTGACCTTTGTTAGCCAGAGTCCCTTAGTGTTGGCCTGTACTTCATTGAAGTAGATACTTAACAAGAGTGGTCCCAGGACTGAACCCTGAAGTACTCCACTTGTCACTTGTCTGGAGCTGGATTTGGAGTTGGCTATTTAACAGTCTGGGTCTCTCAATAAGCCAGTTGGCAACCCATCGAGTGATGAAGGGATTTATGCCCAGCTTAGTAAGTTTATCTATGATGCCAGAGTGGGGGATGGTGTCGAAGGCCTTGGCGATGTCCAGATAGGATGTGTGGACCACCTTACCCTTATCAACAGCTCTGGAGACTGATTTGAAGAAGTCAGTCTGGTTCAGGAGACAAGATCAGCCCTTTATGAGCCTAAACTGGGTAGGGTCCAGTGTTTGAAGGTTGCCAATGTCTTTGTTTATAAGTTCCATAATAATGTGTTCCATGCCCTTGCAGATCGGGCTCATCAGACTAATGGGATGGTAGTTCCTGGGATCCAAGTTGGATCCCCCCTTGTGGAGTAGGATAACTGTAGCTGTGCACCACTCAGTGGACATGAAGCCTTAGGTGAGGCTATGATTAAACATGACACTTAGGTGAGGTGCCAGTTCATGTTGTAGTTCATGTAGTACACAGCTCGGGATGTCATCTGGTCCCATGGATGTTGTATTCTTAGCTTTGGAGAGTGCAGTTTCTACCTGTGTGGCTGTGATTACTGGAATTTGGCAATCTTTTGGTATTGAGATGGGCCCTTTAGGGGGTTAAAGTTGGCACTAAATGGATCTGCCAGGATATTGGCAGTATCCTTGGGATCAGTATATTTAATGACATTCTGTTGTAGCTCAGTGCAGATCTGAGCATTGCCATTTAGATTCTTGACATAACCATAGAATGCCTTGTGGTTGTCTTTGGAATCTTTGGCAATTTTATTTTCGTAACTAGCTTTTGAGGATTTTATGAGGGATCTCAGTATCTTTCTGAGGCTGGTAAGGGAGATTTTTGCATTCTGAGATTTTCCTCTTTTCTGCAATAGTTTCTTCCTTTTGTTGTATAGTTTATTTATGGCAGGGGACCACCAGATTGGCTTCCTTTTTTTGTAGGAGAGTGCCTTGGTTCTATTTTGGATGGCACGATTCATGCACCAGTGGATGTGTTCATACAGTGCCTTAGTGCAGGATTCAGCAGTTGAACATTCAGCTCCCATCTGCATGGGTGTCATGAAGTTTGTCACTTCTGACTTGAGTAGCATGAAGTTGGCATTGGAAAAGTTTTTTTGGAGGTTTCCTTACTGGGGGGTGGGGGTGGGATGTGGATGTCAAGGGTGATTAGCTTATGGTCAAACATGACCAATGAGGGGGTGACCACTGGTGTAGAGCATCTATCTCCCATGTTGGTAATGATTAGGTCTAGAATATTGGAGCCCCTGCTGGGACAATGGATTAGTTAATCCAGGGCGTTAGAGTTTATGAATTCCTAGAACCACTGAGAAAAGGTGTTGGTACCCGAGGAGTTTTCACAGTTAATGGCAGGGTAGTTGAAATCACCCAGTATTAGGGTGTTTGGTTGTATTTTTATATTTTCCAGTATGTTTTGAAAGGTATAGTGAGAATCTTGGGACATGGTGTGGGATCTGTAGCAAGCTAAAATTTGGATTGCAGTCTTACCTAGTGTTAGTTGCACCTGGAGAATTTCAGATGCATTGTTTTGGGTAACTAGCCTGGAGGTGTGAATATCTTTGGTGAATATGGACCCTCCTCCACCTTTAGTGTTTTGGTCTTGGTTTGTTGGCCGAAAAGTGTGAAAAGAGTTGTAGCCTGGTATTGCATTAAGATGCAATAAGATTGTCTCCATCTGTCTACAAATTAATCTGTATGTATTTTATATATATGTATATATATATATATGTATTTTATATATATATATATATATATATATATATATATATATATATATATATATATATATATATACACACACACACACACACACACACACACACACACACACACACACACACACACACACATTTTTACACATACATATCTATCTATCTGTATGCATGTGTGTGTGTGTGTGTGTGTGTGTGTGTGTGTGTGTGTGTGTGTGTGTGTGTGTGTGTGTGTGAGATACATATATACACACATAGGATCATAGGAAATTATTAGGCTATTGGCCCTGAGGCCTTTACAAGCCTAGCCAAGAATATAGCCCATGTTCCAACAAGTCAGCACCCAGTGCCCCTTTCCAGCAGGGGCACAGGTAGAATCTGAGGGGTGTATTTTCGCTTCCCCATCCACATATACTGCTTGATGTGGAGAGGTAGTCTTTTCTACAGATGGGGGATTATCTGGGACACAAATCTGTCCCACCAAAAAAAGCCTATTGATGTCACAGACCAGGTTGAGGTCACAGGTGTGGGTTAGTTGAGTAGAGCTTCACTTGTGCATATGCAGCAGTCCCATCAAGGCAGGGTCTGAAATTGCTTTCTATGCCAGTCAGAGGTCACCTCTGAGGAGTCTGTATGAGACTGAATAGAGGGACAGGGCTTTTAGCCTATCTATGTAGAGTAGCTGTTTGAAGCCCTGGATTCTCCTGGTAAGGAACCTCTGTGGTCCCTCTAGCTGCTGCATGTGCTTTGCGAGTTACATGACAAATGGGGCATTGTCCTCAATAATGGGTCTTATAAGGGAAAAGTACAGGGATGTTATGATCTCCTTGTTCCTTGTATGAGATATGCTTACTAATGAGGTGGGCCATGTAGAAAGCTTTTCATACAATGGAGGCAATATGGTGGTCAAAAGTCACTTTGCTATCAACCTGGGTGCCCAATTCTCTCACGACTGATTGCATGCTTTGGACCTTGTTATTAATGTGATAATTTGTGGGACATCATTCTCCCCAAAGTGGATGATGATGCATTTTGTTTACATTCAGTTTGAGTCCATGCCTCTGACACCAGTCATTTGTCTGGGTAGGACCCTCTTGGTGGATGCCCACACCACTAGGGGAATTGATGACAGCACCCAGCTTGCAGTCATCTGCAAGCTTGGTCAGCTGTAGCCCACTGGTTTTGGCCTGAACCTCAGAAAAGTATATCCCAAGCAGCAGCAGCCCCAAGACCAATCCCTGGGGTGCACCACTCATCACAGGTCTACGGTTTGAGGTGGTTTCCCCTGTTTCGACTAGGTGGGTTTTTTTAGTCAGCCAGTTTGCTACCCAACTGGTAACATACAGATTGATGCCTAGTTGAGAGAGTTTATCTGTTAAACCTGTGTGGGGAATAGTATTGAAGGCTTCGGCTGGTCAAGGTAGGTGGTGTGCACAATCTTCCCATCGTTCATGGCTTTGGTGACCGTCTCACAGATGTCAATCAAATTTAACAGGCATGGCCTTCCTTTGATGAAACCAAACTGTGTGGGATGAGTGATTGGAGATTGCCAATGTCCTTGTTAATGAGGTCCATGATAATCCATTCCATATCTTTGCAGATCAGGTTAGTTAGACTGATGGGTCTATAACTTCCTGGATCAGTTTACACTCCACCTTTGTGCAAAGGGATGACAGTGGCTGTCCTCTACTCATCTGGGATGAAGCTGGTACTCAGATTTTAGTTGAATAGAGTGCCTGATGGTGCTGCAAGTTCCTGCCCGTGTTCATGTAGGATGCAGCCTGGGATGTTATCAGGTCCCATGGAGGCTGTATTTTTTGCCTTTGAGAGGGCAGCAGTGACTTGCTCCCTAGGGATAAGGGACAGAGGGAAGGTGCTGGGGATGTCCTGATTTACTGATGGGGAACAGAGCGGTGAAGTTTTCACTGAACGTGTCTGCCAGCAGGTTGGCTATATCTACTGTGTTTGTGCATGTGGTGTCCTTGACCACCAGCTCTGAGCAGATCTGAGTGCTTCCATTGAGATTGCGGGAATATGTGAAGAAGGCCTTCAGATTGTCTTTAGTAGTTGTGGCCAGTTTGGACTCAAAGTTTGCTTCAGAGGATTTCACTAGTGCTCTTAATTGCTTGTTCAGGCTAAGAAGAGGTAGTTTCTAATTAGACACCTGCTTCTTTTTGGTCCAGAACAGCAATTTATTTTCCTTTTATTATATAGTTTTTTATTGCAGATGTCTGCCAGACAGATTTACTCTTCCTTGAGGAGGAGGATTTTGTCCTGTCAGGTATTCCTGACTCCATGCAGCTATATAAATGCTCGTAGAGTACTTTGGTGTATGTTTGAACATATTTGCCAGTTCCTCTGGAGGGGAGGGGGCTGTGAAGCTGTTTAGACCTTCCCTCTGGAGGTTGTAATCAGCTTGGGAAAAGTTTTATTTGACCCTAGCTATGGAGGTCGTGGGAGATGGTGACTTTGAAAGTGGACACTTTTTGGTGGTCTCTTACCAGGATGGATGACACTGCAGGGATGCTGTAGTGATTACACTTAACACACACATTGACCACAGATTATTCCACCAAGACATGTAACTCAAAATAAAAACAAAATAATGACCAAGTAGAAATGCTCATTATATTCACTGTAATAAAGCTTTCGGGAATACTGAAGAAGGGTTATCCCAAAAGCTTTATAACTAAATAAATTGAGCATTTCTACTTGGTCATTTTTTTTTGTTTTTATGCTGTAGGATTACTCATGTTGGTTAATACCAAGTCCAAGATATTATCACCTCTTGAGGGGGTGTCAACCAACTGGTCCAAGGCATTTGACTGACAAAATCAAGGAACCTCTGGGCATTTGGGTTTTGGCATGAGTAGTTCTTCCAGTCTATGGTTGGATGGTTAAAGTCAGCCATGATCAGGGTAAATGGCTGAATCTTGATAGATTCGAAGATGTCCAGATAGGTGGAGTGAGCATCTTGAGTCAAATACACATAAAGACAGCGAGAGATAGGTTTGAATAAAAACATAACATTCTGAGGACAATCTGATTCCTATTTCTCTTTACCATTCGCAATACTTTTTATTTCATGCATATTTTCGCATGACTGCTGAACATGCAGCCCATCCCTCAGATGATGTAGGGTAAAAAAAATGGCAAAAATAAAGGAATATTTCATACCATTAGGTAGCCTCTGTTTACCAGAACATTATATGGCAAAGGCTAAAAACATGTGCACCAAATCGGGTCTATATTATAACATCGAAAACTACAAAGATTGAATGTTATAATATAGAACCCTAAACATCAAAATCCACAAACATCGAACAGTCAGAATAGCGATTTTTTTCCCAGGGGAAAAAAATTGCTATTCCGAGAAACATACACACAACACAAACACACACAAAAAAACAGCAATCCACAAACATACACTTAAAATCCTAGACCTAAACTAAACTTTACATACACTACTAGCTATCCACTTACCTTACCCCAACCCTAACCCTAAGGTCCGTCACTATCGCACACTCACCTCACCCACGCCCTAACCCTAACTCACCTAACCTGTCCCCCAACCCTAACCTACACACAATTGCAGACTTACATGAACCCGACCCGTAACGTTCCAACATATCGAATGCTGAAAACATCGAAGCCACAGCAACGGCCCACCAAATTCTTTCCCTGGGAAAGAATTCGGTGTCCTGCACCTTCACTGTTTTCAGTGTTCGACAAAACTGGTTCAATATTATAACATTCAAACTTTATAAAATCCAATGTTATAATATAGACCCCACCAAATCTTGTAGTCAAAACAGAAAATATCTCAGAAACGAAAGGCACAATAATCATCCAGGATACAAAATGTAGGTATTCCAAACTTGTATATTTGTCTCTTTTCCTAGTCTAAGACATTTTCTAGTGTGGAATAAACCAGCTTGTCATTGAACTGTCAGATACATAATCGCATCTGATTGTAGGCCTTAGGAACTGTCCCAACATTTTAGAGCAAAGACTGAGCCTAAATTCTTGATGTGCTATATCCTTTAGTACTTAATATGAACAGAGAAATGAAAAGATCAAATTATCAGCATCTAAACATATAATTTAACCATGTCCATGCTTTTAGGTCACATTTGAAAAGAGGTTTTGTGCCTAATGAGTCTTCTGCTAAAAATGAATATACTGAAACATGAAGTCCTTCATACAGGATCCTGTATTGCTAAGAGGGTGCCTTACATCTTTCAAATGCCTGGCATAAAAATCAAATGCTGACTTCTGTCGTACATGGAGTCTTGTTTCCTGAGAATGAGGTTAAACAGAGAGCCAAAGTTCCTGGATGGACAATATCATGAGATACCTAGACTATTGCTATATTGTTAAGTATGCTCTCTATTCCTAAAATATGGCTTCTTGTGTGCATAATCATAACCATTTAACACTTTAAGATATCACCTTTTATTATGAACAAACTTAAGAATGTTCTAACTCAGCTCTGCCCTTGATCTGTCTAGATGGGAATTTGTGTCTTCAGGATAAATCTGTATATTTTATGACCTATGCATATCAAATCATGCATCCTGATAATTTCATTGAGTCTCATGGTAATTTAATGAAGACTAAGATGAAGTATAAGTAATTTGGGTTGTTGCTTGGACTTGCACTTGTATTTTCTAGTCACATCATGTAAGTTATGCACCCTATGCAATAGACAGGTTAAAACACAAGGGGAAAAGAAGTACTTTTTAGTACCAACCCTTGGATAAATACTCCCATTGTTACATCAACCTTTACTCATAAAGTACTGTAACTTTAGGCCTCACAATACAATATGAAATTTTTGACTCAGGCAAAATGAAAGTAAAGCTTCCACAACACAGTCATGGGGTATTTTCAGCTACCTGTTACAATAAACTCTCCCCAAAATTAGCACATTCATTTTTAAACTGCTTCATCTGGAGAACTACATGATGTTACATTGTCTTATCACTATGAAGGATAATCCAAGATGTCTAAGTTGTATACTACTGTACCCTATGTGATACCACATACCTCCCTATCATATAACAAATGTGTTTTCCAATAAAGGGCCATCATTTCAAATTACTCTACCACTTTTCCGCCAACCACACTTAACAGTCTGTACTACACAGCTTGGGATATTTCTGCATCAGCAAACTGAAAGCACTTACTATGGTTCAGTCACATAATGCACATAGCTGTATCTGTTTGGTTTACAGACTGAGATAGTTAATTGCTTATATGTTGATTGCTAATAGTTGCCTAATACTGTTATTATTTACTCTTCTTTGTTTTGATTGTTCACATTTATTTTGTATAACTATGTCATGACCAAAAAAAAAAAGACCCTGGTGGTCCATTTCACTTATCTGTAAACTAAATAAGTGTGGTTCAGTTCACCTACCTGTAATACAAATAAATGTTTTACTTATAATTATGCATACAGTAATGGCAATTTTGTTTAGTGTCATTTTGCTTAAGAAATAGGCTTATAAAAGGAATCTAGAGTGTTTCTTGCAAGTTGCTAATATGACTGGCTCTGTCAAGTTCTGGTCTCTGTGTATTTTAAAGAGAGACATATAAAGCCTCTGTACTGCATTAAGACTTTTCTGGATTTGCTATGCGTTTCTGTAATAACACTTTAATAGCTCTTTTAGTCAAATGGAGATATTTCAAAGTATTTTAAACTGTCTCACAGAAAAGTAATATGTGTGAGTAAAATAAACAGTACAAACTGTTGTGTAAACATATAGAGTAGTGCAGCTGAACAGCTCTAGAGAACCAATGTTTACCTGTACAGTACCAGATGGCTCTTCCCTAGGTAGTCTTTTATGCAGTTTTTCTGTCTTAGTAGAAAAAAACTAATATTTTATTTCCAGATTGTTTATGAAGGCATCCAAACTGAGTTTCTGTATGCAGTGCATCAGACTTATTCCTCTCAGTATCTCTCCTTTAAAATAAATGTTGTATTCAAAGCAATAGTGCAGCTGATGAGCTCTTAAGTCCAATCTGTATACAAGGTTTGCAATAAAATACTTGTATTACAGTAAAACAGTAAATTATATTACATTTATATTCATTTTGGAGGATCAGACCAAATTTCCTTTTCATGAAGCATAAGTTTTTTATGTGCAGCAGGAAGTCAGTGGAAATGTTAGTTATATTAAAAAGGAGCTAAATAGAAGCATTAGTGTGAGAAACAAGAAAAGCAAACAGAAGGCAGCTAGCAACTGTCAGAATCTAACATTTGTACATTAGTTATACAGTATGATCTAAGTAGATCATATTAAATTGGAAATTTGCAAGAAGATCTGATTTGGGTTTGCTAATGTTCAGAGAAAAGCCGAAAAGGTTGCTATTCCAGGCATATTCTCTGACAATATTTCATGATGTTAGTAATTATTCGGGGATGTATATACTGTTGCAGTTAGTATACAACTTCAAGGAAATGAATGTTAAATAAATGACATATAGCCTTTCAGATGTTAGTAAAGAAAAGGAGAATATTCATCCAGGTGTGTGGCAGGGCACACCTTCCTGACTGCAGTATCTATGCATATATACCTATATCACCTTTAAACAAAAAGCCATGTTTAATAAAGATGTGTAATACAAAACAAACAAAAGAACATACGTATGCATGCATGTATTAGAAAGAAAGAGAGAGCTTTCTGTGCTGAATATAGCACTGTCCTCCATATAGCTCTTGAAGATCATGCTTGAAATGGACATGAACTTCTGTATTTCAGGAACACTGCCAGCATCTGTAGATCAGCCTTTAACTGAATTAACAGGAAGCATCTGGGTCCCTCCTGTGGCTACTTTGAAAGGGCACATTTTAGGATTTGTTATTAATCTGTGTAGGACATGATTTTGCTACTGATACAATCCTTTGCGTTTTGTAAAAGGAGCCCAGCAGACATCAGTCAGTAATGGATATCTGACAGCTGTAAGGCAGTGTGTGTGGATCAGGATTCAGAAACTGCCTGCAGCATCCATCTCTCTTTATCTGTCTCCCTTTGACTATCTCTCTCCTTGGAGCTCTTTTGACTAACAATCAGAAAACATGCCATGGGTGCTGGAGATAGTGGCCAGGGCTGCATATAATTATACAATGATGCTGTCATGTAGAAGATTTAGCAATCATTATTTAGGTCAGTGGTCAGCAGTAGTTCAGAGTCTTCTGTAAAAGTCACGCTGTGCCTGTGAATTCATGTGCACATGCTTGTGTTTCTTAAATAAGAAGTGGGAAATGCATGGGTCATAGCACATAAACTAGTGCAAAAAGTTTTGAGACCATGAGGGTGTTTATGTTGATATACAGGTCTGTTTGTGAAATTCAGAGACAATCATGAAAATATATTAACAGAGCATTTGTTTAATCTATTTTGGGGTTAATGTGAATTTTACCATCTTCTGCTGGCTGGTGTACCTTTTCAGTGCTTGAACACCTTTATCCAATTTGTACTTTCTATCACAGGATGAATTACAGCCCCCTTCCTGATGAGAAAGCATATATAGATTTACTGAGAGAGAGAGAAAGATGGGTCTAATTCATATGATTCAATTTCTGAAAGTAGAACATTGTAATATTGAGACCAAATGGTTGATGGTCTGAAAAGCTGAATGTTGGGTAGTCCAGGAAGGACTTAGTACTGACGGTGCAGTACAGCGGGGATTGGGGAATTTGCCATTTTCCCCTACTGTAATGTAATCCCAGAGGTGGTATATGTAAATATCAATTTTTCAGCATTTCAGATTTTTGGCCATATGGTCTTGATCTTACGATGATCGAAGTTCTGAAACATTCATATGAATTAGATCCATTTCCCTCTCTCTCTTTAAATATATAGCATATAGCATCTAAAATGTCTAAAATATCAGTTAGAATAGATTAGCACATCCTGGTAAAAGCATCACACATGCTGTTATAGCTGTTTTTCTACCCCTACACAATTCGATTACACTAAATGGACATGAAGTGTTATTGAAAGGGAATTGCACCCATATATTTGGTGCTATATCCCTCATATGCCCTTACAGCTTACTCTAATAAAGACATGTCATATCATAGCCACATTATCACCATGTGAGTTGTGTCCTCAGTGCAATCCCTGTACAGATCCTAGGAACAGCGGAGCAGATATTGTCTTGTTAGACCGTTACTCATATAATAGCTCATTCAGTGCCCTGTCCGCTAATTGATCTCAGACTTTCTGGGCTTAGTCATAAATTCATACTGCAGCATTAAGCTAACTATATTAAGACAGTATATATTCCTCACTAACTATAAAAACCCCTGGGTAATTTATAACATAAAAACAAAACTGCTTTGTATTCAAAAAATAACTTATTTTGTCTAACTGCTGTGAGCAAAAGGATGATTTTAATTTGTTCATGAGGAATAGTTTCAAAACTGATGTGACATCTGAGAAAAGCAGACGTTTTTGACCACGACTTTTGAGCTGGCTACTGTAATATAAAGGGTGCAGGCAGCCAATAAGAAAAAAAAAATGAATCTGCCTTAACTACATTCATATGAAATTAGCCATAGACAGAAGTATATATATATATATGGCTAGCCCATCAATTAAAAAAAACTGTGCAGTTTACACAGTGTTAATAACTGTATGCACTGACCTTGTTTGCAAAAAAATATCACTAGAAGTAAACTTGACTAATGTGTTTTGTTGGGAGGTTTAACTCACCAAGAACTACATTTCCTGATCTGGCTGCAAATGTGTCTTGCCCTTGAGATGGTGTATTTCTTGTGCCCTTCTTAAATGTATGTCTTATTCTGTTAGTTCAAAATTGTAGAAAATGCCCTGTCATTCTTCATTTTATTAGATGAAGGAATACCGAAGATTGATTTGTGGAAAATATATAAAAAAGTCTTATTACTTGGAAGAGAAAATTATAACTGTCTGCGTGGTTTGTGTGGTGGGGTTCATGTGTGTGAATATGTACCACAAAGAGCAGGCACTACATAGGACAGCCTCATTTTATCTATAATCAAAGGACCCATATTAGTCTGCAGAGTCTGGATTCACTGCATCATTTCATTGGTATGCACCTCACATCGCTGCAAGCAAGTAACAAGGAGCTCTTGAGCCCGAAACTCACAATAACTACTGTACCAATTGATTAGCATTGATCTACAACTTCAAGCTGGAATGCCACAAGGTCACCCAGCTGCTTTTGTGAGGTCAGGGATTAAAATTCAAGTCTAATTGTTTATTGACACTGCCTGGTTTAACCTGTCCGTTCTTAGAAATTATTTCCATGTGTCAGTCTTAGTCAGCTATGTTTAGTACCTGTTAAACACACTGTCCTTTTTTGTTGTCACTGAGTTTATTCTTCTGAGATTTGGAGCGATTGAAATAAGTGACAAGCATGTCTGAATTCTTTACAGTTATTACACAAAAAAGTAAACAGTTCATATGTTTTTTTTACTAAGTGATTTCAAGGAAAACGAATACATTTAAGCAGAATAAGAAGTTCCTAATTTATTTTTGAAATTTTCCTGATTAAACAGTATTTTGAACACATAGTTTCAATGTCCCACCAAAAATCCAAATGTCTGTTTACTTTTTACAATGTCTATTCATTTCACTCCCCGTAGCTGTATATTAAACTGGTTAACCTACTATTCCATGCTTGTGAGAATCTTCTTGATTTTTCCCAAGGAATTAAATCTCAAGTATCATGCTTGTCAGCTCTGGATAGTGCATTGTACTCATCTTGTAATATGATTTGACAGATGGGATGGCCTTTTCTCTCTGCTTCAAGCGACAGTTTGTTTAATATATAGGACAGTTGCAGAAAGTCAAAGTTAGCAAGATATTTAGTAGCATATATGATCACATGGCCATCAAATACTGACTGGTGCTTCTGCATGCTGTTAGCTGCTGTTTTTCTGATAATCTTCAACACAGGGGCAATTCAGTGATAGTCTGGGCTTTTTTCTGAAGGAAGATCCACCCAAAGGAAACATTTTTTCTCACCCATTCAGCTTTCTTTCTAACACAGCCTGTCAGTAGACCTGGTTGGCTGGTGTTCTATATAGAGTCACATAGTAACAACTGCCTAGCTCTGTTATTTGAATGAAAAAACTGGAGCCAGTGTTAAAATAGTGGAAAACAGTACCAAAAATAAGTCACGTGTAATATGAAGCTAAAATTCATTTTCTGAGAACATCCAGAAATGCATCAGTTTAAAATGTGTCGCTTCTCATGTATACGTTCCTCTAAATATGCCAGTGTATACAGGCATACTCATTCCTGGTAAAGTAATAAGACATAATAAAAAATATTTTCTCTAATCATATTATTTAGTAATAAGATATATTTAGTTTAATAAGAAAATCATTCTGTGTCACCCACCTCATAAGCCAGGCTATGGTATCCAGGTCCAAGGAAATAACAGTATCACTCTTCTCAGCCGTTATCAGACCTGTCATTGAGTACAATGCTGCATTTCTCATGCACTTAACCAGGCACTTGCAACAGTTGAAATGGCCTCAAAGATTCCTCACCAGGAGAATCCATGGTATGAATAACCTGTCCTACACAGATTGCCTGAAGGTCCTACCTCTGTTCTCAGTCTCCTACAGATTTCTGAGAGTTGATCCATGCCTGAGAATATAAGGCATCCTCAGATCCAGTGCTGATGGATTTTTTGGACATTTCAAAACAAACAGCACCAGAAACACTAGTTCCAAGTACCTGAACTTTGTCTGTGACACAACTGGAACCTGTTGGAGGGACTGCTATGTGTCTTAAAGGATCCCTGCACTATGGAATAAGCTCCCCAACTATGTGAAGCATAGTTCTTCCCTGACACTACGGAAAGAAACTTTGATCACTAGATGGGAAGTTGCAAATTCACCCCTGGTCTGACCCTTGTGTCCCTGATTGACAGAGTTCAACAGAAAGTAAATTAATCCCCAACTGCCATACTAACCCTCCCAACACACACACACACACACACACACACACACACACACACACACACACACACGCACACACACACACACACACACACATATACACACACACACACACACACACACACACACACACACACACACACACACACACACACACACACACACCTCTTAGCTACCTCTTTACTACTAACATACTCTGCCATATAGGCGTCCAAGGAGCTCTGGGACAAAACTGGAATGAGTTGCATGGCTGGGCTTCTAAAGACACTGATAGTTATTAGTCTAGTACGAACCTATGAATGTATGAAAATGAAGTCATTACTTGCAGTGAGAGGCAATAAATCTACTAACTTATTCTGTTGTGATGGAAAAAAGGCAGTTCACAAATTTTAAAATAAGAACATATCCTGTCTGAATGAATAAAAGGTGAATAAAAGTATACACAGAATTAACTACTGTGTCTACTTTGCAAGCTACTGGTAGTTTAACTAATATGCCCAGGAAACTAAAATCTTGAACAGTAGCTATTACTGTGATATATTTTTCAAAGACAGTACCATTATGAATGTGTTTAAATCATTGTGGTACTGTAAGTACATTAGTTTGAAAGGATGTCTGCACTGGTTCGAAAGCTTGCACAGATCCTTTGAGCCACTTCAGACTTGAAATTAGTACAAGAACTGACCCGTGTTCATACACTAATGGTTTGTAAGCACCAAGATCCCCACTGGCCATCTTTATGTATACTTGGCTCTGCTGCAAAATTTTAAAATTGTAACTTTTGTGCACTTCATGCTTTGGAAGCAAACTTATAATTCAGTGACTTCTAGAAATATTAAATAAGTCAACACTATGGAACTGTCTTCTTTCTTTCTTGGTCCAAGTTGCATGTCAGAGGCTCTTATAAGTGCCAGCATTTAAACCAATATCTTGTGACAATCAAAAAGCGACATGTGACATTTTCACAAGTATTCATGGATAGAAACTATGTAGAGTAAGGGATAATTAGATTGTTTATAAAGAAGTCAGAAACATAAAAAGACATCTCTCTTGTCCACTTTAAAACCTACATGAAAGATACAGCCCTTATTTTGACTTTCTATTCCTTCACAGAATGGATGGAATCTCAGATATCCAGTGAAGATCAATGTGTGTGTATGTACCTTTAAGAAGCTATCCCTAGGGCTTGCACAAGTGCATAAATACCGAGCACATGCAAGCCTGACTGCCATTTTGTAGTAAGCTGTTGAGATGTAAGCATGTATGTAAATAAGGTCTGTCTGTTAATTAGTCCATTTATATTTTATGATGGTACTGTCCATCCTAATGCGTTTCTATGTATTAAAGCATCTAAACAAAATACTCTGCCTGATTATCATTCATGTCAGAGAAGGACGAGTGACATGGTGTCAGAAGTGGCACGTCTAAAAGGACATGGTGCCAGAAGTGACATGTCTAAAGGACATGGTGTTAGAGGTGACATGGCTAAAACGGCTTAAGGCACTTGGTTGGAACTGGTGGAATATAGAGGTGTGAACTATCCCTATTGAATGTATACTTCGCAAAACAAGTCAGAAATTAATTTCAGATATTAAAACTTGCTCAGCACTATTTCTTATTCACAAAATATGAAATGAGGCATACAGAACATTCTAAACAATATTTGCATAAACCAACATGTACTATATTGATAAAAATATTCAAGTTACTATGGAAAATGTATGAAATAAACTCCGAATTGCATAAAATTAATAAAATAAAGGGAGATGACTGCATTTTTCAATACGTGCTTAGTGAATCTGTATTTTTTCACATTAACCAAAGATATCTGAGTTATCAGAAGTGTATAAAGTGTTTGCATATTTGTGCAGTATTACAGTAAAGTTGTTTCACAGAATACAGCCATTACAGAGCTTATTTCACAAAGTGCAGTATTTCAAAGAGTTTATGGTACATTTGAATGTTATACACAGCAACAAGCGATCCCGAACACAATGAAGGATGTCTTCTTTGAAAAAGTCAACGGCAGCCAGAAATAGACAAACGAAAACAGTTTATTAAAGAGAATAACTCATCCAACCCTTAGATTAAGCGCTTTCGTCTCCAACACGGAGACTTCATCAGAATCAAAGGTAACACAACATCACATCCCTTTTATACTAAATACATTCAATTAGCTGACATTTAATTAGATAATAAGTTAATAAGTTAATGAATTAATTAATCAATAACCTCAGTTTGTCTTAAGAGACCATGCCACAAAAAGTGCATGCTGACAAATCCTGGAGACATTGTAAAAACATTTAAAAACTGTATGAATAACAAACTATATAAATATGAGAAATGCATAGTAGGTAGAAATAAATCATGATAAATAGGAAGAATCATAAAAATAGGAAGAATCATAAAAAGCATATGCCAAACTGTTATACCAATTGTACTGCTTGAGGATATTGTTTAAAAACATATGCATGTAAAGCAATATGTCAAACCTAAATATATGTAAAAAAAAAAATATATAATATATATATATATATATATATATATATATATATATATATGAATATAAATATATAATAAATGTAAAATGCATAAATATAAATTTAGATACATAAAAATATATAAAAATGTATAAATATATAAATATATAAATATATAAATTCATAAACATATCAAATATATATATATATATATATACATATATATATAAAATATAAAACATATAGTACATAATACATATATACATGTGTCAGTGTCCAAATGAATACATTCAAAATAAATACATTCATACAATACACGTCCTATAAATCTTCCATATACTTTTTCAAATGTTATGACTTAAAAAATGAAAGACCAAGGACTATATACGTGTATTTGAATATATGAAAATCAATCCCACTAAAATTGTTTCCAATAAAATTAAGTACAATTGAATAAGAAGATTGAACTATTACCAACAGTATGTGTATTACTAGGCACAACTAAAAATATACATATATATATATATATATATACATTTGAATGTTATTACAAGCTCACAAAACAGTTTGTCTGTACATAAATACAAGGGCCGTATTTTCAGTGTGTTTGTGTATACTGTTTGGGCATGGTAGACGGATTTTGAAAACCCAGTGCACTTGTGTTTGACTAATATTTCTGAGAACTGGAGAGCGTTTGAGCAAGAATATGACATATTCATACAGGCTGCATTTTCTGATAAAGATGACTGTACAAAGGCATTTATTCTACTTAATTTAACTGGGTCAAAACCCACTGAAAGGGAACATTCATTTGTGTATGCACCTGCTATCTATACAAGAGAGGGGGAAACCGTCATATTGTAGTACAAGCTGAGTCAAAGGAGACCCAGAGTGCTTAAAACGTAAATTTAGAGAAATGTGTAACCCCCAGACAAATATTACAATGGAAAGGCACTTATTTTACATAAGGAATCAAAAGCCTGGTGAAACATTTGCAGAATATATAACCAACTTGAGAAATAAAGCTAAAACGTGCAGATTTGGTGATTTAAGGGCTTAGTTGATCAAGGACAGACTGGTGTGTAGTATTAAAGATGATGCTGTTAGAAAGATTTTGCTTTGTGACAGTGATTTAAGTTTGAACAAGGCCATTGAGATTTGTCAGATATATGAGCTCACAGAAAAGCACACAAATATGCTTACAAATAAGAATAGCTCTAGAAGTCACAGTGACAAAGCCCATCTTGATAGTATGCAGCACATTATTAAATGAAACATGCTCAAGCATGTGGCAGCAATTATAACCCCCTGCAGCACTCACTGGTAAATCCCAGAACTTTCCAGCAAATTCCAGAGTTTCCAAAGTCTCAGTGAAGCATAAGAGTGAGACAGGAAACTCAAAGCATGAGCCCCAACCTACTTTCATTGCCAACTGTCATAACTGTGGTGGAAGTCATGAATTTAAAAGGGAAAATGTTTAGTTTTTGGTCAGCAATGCCACAAATGCAATAAGTGGAATCATTTTAAAAGGTTTTGTAAATCCAAAGGCCCACATTCTTTTATTAAGATGGAACATTTTATGAAACAAATTGATCAATAAGAGAACTGTAGCCCTACTCTCTATGTTGATGGTGTGTCATTGCTTCATGAAACAGTTAATGCAGTAGATTTAATGGCAAAGAATGAAGTATTTTATATTGTTCAGATAAATGGCAAACCCATAGAGCTCAAAGTTGTAATAGGTTCCAAGTGCAATGTTATGGCAACAGACACATTTGCTAGTGGGTCATGGTGAAAGACTTGATTTGGCAAGGAGTACGACGTTTGTTGCTTATGGAGGTCTCAGTAGTGCTTTCATGTTACTCTGCTGGGAATTGCTGTGACTTGTTATTTTATGTGGTCAAGAGCCATGTCCAGTCATTATTGTGGCTCAGAGACAGTTTGAAAATGGGACTGCTTTCATTTAATAAGGAAGTCCACCCAGTCAGCTTAAAAGACCATTTCTCTAATTTCACCCAGTACAGTTTTCCTAGTTTTGCTGATCCTTTCAAAGACAAACTAGGCAGACTTCTAGTTGTGTACTCCATGAAGTTAGACCCAGAGATCAGTTCAGTTATTGGGCCATCATGAAAAGTTCCAATAGCCATGCAGGACAGAGTCAAAGCTGCACTAGATAAAATGGTGTGACAAGGTTTGATTTGTCCAGTTGCAACTCCAACTGAATGGGTATCTTCCATGGTGGTAGCTCATAAGAAAAACTCAGATGACATCAGAGTATGTATTGATCCATGAGATTTGAACAAAGCACTAAAAGACCTCATCGTCCAATGCGCACGGTCGAAGAAGTCACAGCCTTGATGCCAAATGCCACTGTTTTTTCTTTCTTAGATGCAAAGAGTTCATTTTGGCAAATTCAGCTTGACAACACATCATCATTGCTCACTACATTCGGTACTCTCTTTGGCAGGTACAGATTTTTAAGAATGCCATTTGGGATAAATTCTGCAAGTGAAGTCTTCCAACGTGCAATGGAGCAATTTTTTTCTGGGTATCCTTGTGCTGTTATAGTCAATGCCATACTACTAAAAGGTTATGATGAAGCTGAGCATGAAGAAAACCTCAGAAAAGTTTTAGAAAGAGCATGTCAAGTGAATCTTAAGCTCAGTCTACAGAAATGCAAATTCAGGCTACAAGAAGTTACTTATGCTGGTCATTTATTTACCAGTGCAGGCCTATGGCTAGACCCTTCAAAACAAACAGCCATTCTCGAGATGCCAGGTCCAGACAATGTTCAAGCCCTGCAATGTTTTCTTGGCATGGTTAACTACCTAGGCAAATTCATTCCAGACTTGAGCCAACTTTCAGTACCACTCATAGAGTTGACATGTAAAGATGTATCCTGGTCTTGGTTAGAGAGACACCAAAGAGCATTTGATGTCCTGAAACAGAGAATTGCTAGTCCACCAACTCTCAAATACTATGATGTTCACAAGCCAGTTACTCTTGCATGTGATGCTTCAAAATTTGGTTTTGGTGGAGTCATTCTACAAGAAGATCAACCTGTTGCCTATACATCGAGAACTCTTACCCAAACTGAAATGCAGTATGCCCAGATTTAGAAAGAACTTTTGGCAATTATGTTCGAAGTTCCATGATTTTGTTTATGGTAGACCTATCCAGATAAAAAGAAAACCACCAACTTGTAGTCACTATCTTGAGTAAGCCCATGCAATCAGCTCCAGTCAGACTGCAATGTATGATGTTGAGATTTCAAAAGTATCATTTCAATCTTGTTTACAAGAAAGGCAACTTCTTTATCTTTCTGATACATTATTCAGATTGCCCATAAGCACCACAGAACAACATGAGAATGAGAACCTTGATTTTGAAGTCATGGAAGAGATAATTGTTTCTTCCATACATCTTGATGAGCTGAGAGATCATACAGCCACAGATCCAGTTTTACAGAGGCTCAACCACTTTATCAGTCAAGGATGGCCGTCAAAGCAATCTAGTTTCCGTAAGAAGTGCAACCTTATTTTCCATATAGAGATGAGATTTTGTCTGACAAAGATATCATTATGAAAGGCCCAAAAGTAATTTTTCCAAAGTCTTTGCAACAAGAGTTTATTACTATCTTGCATTGTGCTCAGCCAGGAGCCCATTCTACCAAAAGTAGGGTGTGAGAGATAGTATTTTGGCCTTCTGTGTCACAATACTTTGAGATAGCACTTTCATCTTGTTCCATTTGTAATAGTACAAAGCCACATCAACAGAAGGAACCACTTCAGCTAAACCAGATTCCGGATCTACCTTCATCAACAGTAGCCACCAACATTTTCGAGGAGAATGGTGTTAATAGACTCTTACTCTGATTGGTTCGTGATTGATGTACTTCTGAACCTAGTATCCAGTACTGTCATTACTAAGATGACGTGTCATTTTGCAGTACATTGTTGTCCACACAAAGTTATTTCTGACAATGTCACACAGTTTACAAGCCAACATTTCAAAACATTTGCTGAAGAATGAGACTTTACTCATGTCTCGAGTAGCCACAAGTACCCATAGTCAAATGAACTACAAAATGTTCCAGTCCAGAATTCAAAGGAGACCACCAGAATTCGGTATAACACAATGAAACTTTTATTATTCCACTCAGATTAAGTGCTTTCATCTGTCTGTATCCAAAGACCATCAGAATCTGACTAAAAAACTAGCAAACACCTTTTAAACCTATTGAAACAGGTCACCTGATCCAGGCTAATTAAGTCAAAAGTAATTAAAATGAATTTTCCCCCTTTTTTTAAGAACAAGAACACTTAGATGTACTGTTGGAAAACATTAACAATAATTAAAATAACATTGCTTATAGAAAAAAATATATTAAAATGTGTAACACATCATAACATTTCATTCTTCTAACCAGTTGAAAGAAAATTGTATGTTGTAAAATATATTATACATTATATGACTTCAATTTCAAAATACAGCTAATGCTTGCAAAATCATTTAAACCAGTTGGACTGCAAGCTGCCAACCTGATTTGCCATTTTAGTTCATGTGCTTCTAAAAGATCCTGCCAAGGACCCCCTCTAGGATTTTTCTCCACAACAATATCAATTCCCCAGAACACAAACTTGTGTCCTGGGTTTTGCACCAGATGTTTAGCCAAAGCATTGTTACATTTTAAGTGTCTCATATCTAACTGATGTTCGTATTTGCGATCTCTAAATCGCCTCTGGGTTTTACCCACATAAAATCCTAAACATTCAATACATGTGGCAGCATACACTAAACCTTTGGTGTTACAGTTACATTACAATGGGGTTCAAAAGTCTTCCATTGATGTTGTGGATATTTCCTTCCTGAATGTACATGCATTGTGTACATGAACCACATTTATAGGAGCCAACCTTTCGGGTACATCTGGGGGGAATTCCATTCTAAGCAATGCTTTATAGTCCTACCCCTCCTACAAACAACCTTAGGTGTTGTTCCTATTTGTTCCATAATTCCATTAAAACAGGAAAAAATGCCCCAATTATTTTTGAGAACTTCTGTTATCTCATAATGTTTCACACTAAAGGTGGTAATAAAGGCATGGGAAAATGTACCCTTGTTAACTATTTTCTCCACCAAGTTTGTGTTTGTCTCATTACACATAGTCTCCCTTAATATAGGTATAAGTGCAAGATTCCTTCTCTTTTCTTTAACCTCAGAAAAAACATTTTGAACCAGTGTTGTAGGATATCCACTCCTAGTGAACATACCTAATAGTTTTACCCCTTCCAAATAAAAGGTATAATCTTCAGAAATCATCCGAGCTAGACGTACATATTGGCCCTTTATAATACCTCTCTTGTTATAAAATAAGCACCACAGAACAGCTTGAGAATGAGAACCTTGATTTTGAAGTCATGGAAGTGAGAAATTTTTCTTCCACACATCTTGATGAGCTGAGACATCACACAGCCACAGATCCAGTTTTACAGAGGTTCAACCACTTTATCAGTCAAGGACGGCCGTCAAATCAATCTAGTTTCCTTAAGAAGTGCAACCTTATTTTCCATACAGAGATGAGATTTTGTCTGACAAAGATATCATTATGAAAGGCCCAAAAGTAATTTTCCCAAAGTCTTTGCAACAAGAGTTTATTACTGTCTTGCATTGTACTCAGCCGGGAGCCCATTCTACCAAAAGTAGGGTGTGAGAGATAGTATTTTGGCCTTCTGTGTCACAATACTTTGAGAGAGCACTTTCATCTTGTTCCATTTGTAATAGTACAAAGCCACATCAACAGAAGGAACCACTTCAGCTAAACCAGATTCCGGATCTACCTTCGTCAACAGTAGCCACCAACATTTTCGAGGAGAATGGTGTTAATAGACTCTTACTCTGATTGGTTCGTGATTGATGTACTTCTGAATCTAGCATCAAGTACTGTCATTACTAAGATGACATGTCATTTTGCAGTACATGGTAGTCCGCACAAAGTTATTTCTGACAATGTCACGCAGTTTACAAGCCAACAGTTCAAACAATTTGCTGAAGAATGAGACTTTACTCATGTCTCAGGTAGCCACGAGTACCCATAGTCAAATGATTTGGCAGAACGTGCAGTTCAAAGTGCAGAACAGTTTCTATAGATGTCAAAACGAGATAATAGTGATGTTTTCCTGAATCTCCAGAATCTGAGAAATGTTCCTTGTGATAAACATCTTGGTTCTCCTGCTCAGAGACTTCTGTCTAGACAAACCAGAACCACATAACCAATCAGTAATCAATTGTTGGTTCCATGTATCAAGAACAACAGGTCAGTGAAAACCAATCTGTTGAAGAAGAGTTTAACTCAGAAGTCCTACTATGATAAGACCAGCAAAATGCTCAATCCATTACGAGAAGGAGAAGTGGTAAGGAAGCAAATGTCCAGAGGTTATAATCAGATTGATGTCATGAGGAACATTTGCCCAGAGTCGAGATCATACACTGTGGAATCACAAGGGCACACTTTAGGTGGAATCAGAAACATTTGAGATTGGTGTCCTAGCCTATGCCACAGCACTTAGCCTGTGAGATAAGACTCTTTATCTCAGAGTGAGTTGTCTGCGCTCTAATTCCAGAGGAAGTTCTAGAGGACATTCCTGTTTCTGTGATGAATCCAGAAGTTGCTGATATGAGGTGTTCACCAAACACTTCCCCTATTGCCAAATTTAGTCCAGATTGTTATGGTGCAAGATATGGTTGCTTCTCTAAATCCTATAACAGATACAAAGCAACTTGGACATGAATACTGTGTTTTCTTTCTTATGTCTATAATAATGTATGTCTAACTCTAATATTGTTTTTACAAAGGGCAATCTTTTTCAGAAGGAATATGTAGATCAGTGTGTGTGTATGTATGTACCTTTAAGAAGCTATCCATGGGCTTGAACAAGTGTATAAATACTGAGTATGTGTGAGCCTGACTGCCATTTTGTAGTATGAGGTTGAGATGTAAGCATGTATGTATATAAGGTCTGTCTGTTAACTAGTTTGTTTATATTTTATGATGCTGATATCTATCCTGATGTGTTGCTATGCATCAAAGCATCTAAACGAAATACCCCTCCTGCTTGTCATCTGTGTTAGAGATGGATAAGCGGCATCCAGTTAAAGGAACTAAACCTTCATCATTAGGTAAATAAAGCATAGTGTTATAAATTCATATCCCAAAATACCCCTCACCTCTGGAACAGTTATGACCATGTGGCTAATGGATAAGGCACCTGACTTTAGATCAGAAGATTATAGATTATAGTCTTGCCATGGCCGCGGTGGTGCAGCGGTTAGCATTGTCACCTCACAGCAAGAGGTTCTCCTGTTTGATTCTCGGCTGGAGCGCCTTCTGCGTGGAGTCTGCATGTCCTCCCCATGGTCGAGTGATGCTAAAGACATGCAGGTAGGTGCAAGCGTGAATGGGTGTGCCTTATTTGAAGGTTGGCTATTGGGCTGACAACTCGGCACCGTAAAAATCCACTGCCCATCATGAGCGGACCGGAGTTCCACTGTAGCAACCCCTCACCGGGAAAAGCCAAAAGACTTTTTTTTCATCTTGCCATGGTGATCCAAAAGCAAGACAACAGTTTTGGGGTTGGCGGTTAGTATGATGGTTAAGGTATTTACCTGGCAGTCACAAGGTATGTGATTTGATTCTCACCTTTGAAAAGAGAAATTAGCTAAACTTAAAATGGCTCAAAAGGGCAACTAGCTTTAAATTTACTTATGAACAAACTTCCACTACATTTAAAGCAGAGCCCTTGCCCTACTTGAAGTTAAACCTAGGTAATTGGATGGTCATCCTTATGGTCTCCCTGGTCTATCTTGTCTTGCTTGAGTGAGGTTTTGATTTTTTTTGCCAAGCTTGCAATGATCTGTCAACTGATTAACTAGTACTTACCTATGAATCTACTCTCACTACATTTGCCTCATATTACTCAATCAATAGGCTGTCATTGTGCAGTGAGAGGATCTCTTATCTTCAATCTGGCTTTCAAGTAGAGTAGAAAGATGCTCCTGCATCCTTTCCTGGAAAAATAACAGTCATATGACTGCTTTCTCTCTGTCTGTGTGCAGGAACAAAGAACTGAAGATCATGCAGGGAGCAAGCTTGATAGATAATAGTTCTGAATTCAGGTACAAATCATTGACATAATTTAGAAATCTCTTGAAAAGACTAGACCATTTATTGTTGAGGGCCTACAATGTTACTGCAAACACTTTTATTCCTAGTACTGAGTTCTTAATTTCCATTCCCCACAGAAAATGTTACCAGTCTGTTTGACACATCACAGTTGGGTAAATGATCAAAAAGAGCCATTTTGAAAAATTTGCTCTTGATACCACTGCTAAGCCTACTTGCAGGCCTATTATGGTCAGGCACTGCCACTGGCACTTAACATATGACACCCACACACCCACACTCACAGATACTCTTCTGAAATTACAGCCAGTATGGCCAAATCATGTTACTTCTGTTTCTTCCTGCTCTCTGCACATGACGGGCCCAGGGACTAGTCTGAGAATGTTAAGATCTATCCCCTCACATAACAAATGTTGTTGAACCTGAAGGTACAAAGGTTCATGTACTTGAAGCAGATGAGGATAGTGTATTTTCCTCAGTAATAGTCCCCTGCTAAGTGTAGCTCCATTGAAAATGCTCAGAGATTCATCAAATGTATACTGTATTGAACTTTTCATCCCTTTTCTTCCTGTCACACATTCTGACATGCTTGGAATGATTAGAAACACTGTTTTTCATTTTTTTCCCATTTCTATGAATACCAGTGTCATCTCTGTGTGATCCCAGGTCCACACAAGGGAGTCCACCATGGAAAGTATGCCTCTGAAGATACAACCTTCTATTCTCCCAGAGAGAGACAGAGAGAGAGAGAGAGATAGGCAGGCTAAGCCTTATAAGTCTTCTCTTCCCTAGCACAAGTTCCAGCAAGTGTCCAGTCTTCTGGCTGAAGTCTGGTTATCTGTGTCATTTTTGGGGCTTTATCCATCAATGCCAACAGTGCTGTCTCGCTATAGTTAGCATGAAGAAAATCTTATAAAAGTACCACAAGTTGTTGGTATTATTTTGAAATGAACTAGGAAAGACATAATGGGGGGGGGGGGGGGGTAGAATAATAGCTTAAAATGTAAACCAGAAATAAAATGCATGAAGCTGAAATACCTTCTTGGTATGGATGACAGCTGCCATAACCGTAATTATATATTTTTTCTATATGTAACTTCTCACTGCATTATAGTTTACCACATTAAAGTCCACAGGGTTTTCATTTAACTGACTTAACACTAAGGTGTCGCTTACACTGAACCATGCTTTTTGATTAATTTTTCAGAAATAGATAACTACTTCAGCATGTGAGGTCCTTTATCTATATCAGTTCAAGAATATCTTTTCTCTATCTCTCGCTGCTGGCTCACAGCTGGCATGTGTGTCCCTTAGAATAGTGTCCAGAAAGCATTGTTTTGCATCCTGTGGTGGGTGTTATGCTCAGCAATCCACCTGTGGGTGGTGGCCTACATGATTGGTATGCAGAGATACATATTAATGGGGAGAATGGTGGTGGGCTTCTGCAATGACATACCTTTTACATTCCTGTATCCAGTGATGGGGTTACATCATTGTAAATATGCTTAGTTGCTGGAATTTTGTGGAAGAACAAAAATTTCCTCATGTCTTCCTGAATGGTGGACCCTTCTACATTGCTCTTATGACAAGAAAAAGTCCTAGTGTACGGAGTTGAAATGGGCAGTGCATAACTGGAGAAAGGCTTGATGATTAAAAGGCATGGGGCACATATGTTTTAGGAAAAAGGCAGTCTTCATTTTACAGATTGTAAATTGCCTTCAAGTACTTCAAAAGTATAGTCCTTCAAAGTCTATGCCAGCAACTCTATCCATTGGAAACCCTTGATCCCTTTATGTGACATCATCTCTTTTTGGCTACTCAACAAATAGATGAATTGCCTATCATCATTATTGAAGTTTATTTACCTGAATAGTTAATTCATTCTATAACAATAGCTGTGCATAAAATATGACTTTTAAGTACGAAATTCATGCAAAAGGATTAGCAGGCTTAACCCACCGCTGTTATGAAATCTAACCTTGCCAGAAAGTATTATAAGTAAACCTTGCTTACTTGAAATTCCTAACAGATGTTCCATACTTTGCATTAATAACATTTCATTTATTTCTCTCTTTTTTTTTTTTTTTTTTACAAATTTTAATATTCCTATTAAGATAAATTGGAAAATGTAGATATTTGTAATATCATTTTTTTATCAAACCCATCTTGTTGTTTCAGTATTTTGATGTTTTTTTTTGAAATTGTGTTGTCAAATATGTTCGTGTCCTGATGACACACTCATATATTAAGGAAGTTTAAACCACTTATTCCTCGTCATGGTTTCAGACATATATAATTTACTCAGTTTTATTAAAAAGGCCAACTTTATTTTCTCTATGACTATCTTTAATCTACTTTTAAATACGAAACCTAAAATAATTAAAATTAAGCACTAATTCTACAGACATACATTTTATTTCAGCAAATCAACAAAACCAACCATAAGTACTTGTCTATTAGTCAATTAGTCCACCCTAGGTTAGTTAGACAATACTTTGAATTGTTGATTTTTATCATATTTTATAAGCATTTTGAAGATCATCAATCCATTTAGAAAACTGTAAAATTATTCTAAATATTAACATCTGGTAGATTAATTAATAAATATGTCACTATTATATTCAATGTTCTTAGCAAAAAATTCCACTAAGCAAGTATTTGAAATTAAATGCAATTTTGGAGATCAAGACATTATATCCTATTCACTGTTTGTTTGGCAATAGAATTTTTCTTGTCCCTCCTGTACTCCCCACCTTCAGAAAATATTTAAATAATATTTCAAATTGCTGATTTTAACAATAGCTGGTCCTCAAAACAAGTTATGGCTGAAAATGCCTTAGTCAGCATGATCATTGTGATATAGTTTATAGCTATCCCTGTAGATTAAATAAATACATAGATTATAGACAATTCATTTTCTTCAGATGTCTTAATTTGTTACAGAAATTTCCTGAATTAAATGTTGCAGTATATTAGATATATCTAAATGGACAGCAGTGCACACGTTGCAAAGAATAATAATATATGTGGTATCTTGTATAAATTTTCCAAAAAATGTTTTTACCTGAAATATAAAAAAAGCTTGGCAGCTGCATATACATCACATGTAATGAGTTTTCCTTGAATTGAAATGTGTAACTAATAATGCACCAATTGATTGCTAAATGCTGGGGATGTCTACCCTGTTATTGCTATTGGAGTACTGAGATCACCATAAAGGTTAAAATTTGATTTGGAAGTTAAAGTATATTTAAAGTGAAGTAGCACTTGTATAATACAAAATGTTGAATGTTTTGTTGCATCACCTGAGATGGTTGTCAGATGATTATTATTAATCATTGACACCATATTGCCATATCAGTCTCATCTAACTTTTCCTGAGTTAGCATATCTTCACTCTCATGTGTCCATCCTGATCACCAGCAATCACCTATGGCAAAAATATCATACAATTTCTTTATTTCCATGAGATTATTCTTTATCTAAGTTTACTCCTGAAATGTAGCAATAGTTGCTAATCAATAATAGGTCTTCACCAACACTGCAATAAAAATTTTGCTTAGGTATAAATTGAGTTATATTTTAATAATGATGCCAGTGAAATAAATAATCTGGAGTTTGTAAACATTATTTGAAGGTCAATTTACACTTGCCTCATTACCATGTGGATAGTTATGCATCCATATAAGATCTCTATTTGGATCTGTGTAAATATAGTCCAAACAAAAGCTGTCTCAGGTCGATCTACAGTAAATAAATGTTGTGATTGTTAAAGTTCAATAAATTATAGTTTGAACATGGCTCTGCCTGAGCCAGCTTTTGTTTGGACTTTGAAAATGATCTTTGTGTTTTGCTTGATATTTGTAAATATAACTGCATTTACTGCCTGATTTATTGCCTGAGAATTTTATTACAGAAATAATCTGAGTGTTGTTATTCCTGTACATTACTAAGAATATCTGCTACCAGATTTCTGCAGTAAAGGCACAGTTACATTATTAGTATGAAATGCATTTTCTATAAATGTGTGAAATAGAATTACAATATTTGATTTTGTGTTGAAGTAAGTTTATTAAGAGGCAGATGTAATAAAATAAGAAATCTTTATAAATGTATATTTCAAGTTGTCATAGTCATAATGTGCACAGGTTGTGATTTAACCTGAAATATTTGTTTTTGTTATTCAACAATGATAGCTTCTATTAGTAACATTAAGGTATACACTTAATCCTTTTATATGTGTTCATAGCATCAAGTATGTTCCCTGGTCTCTGTTATGTCTCATAATGTTTGGCAAAAGTTACAGAAGAAAAAAAATATTTTAAGCATTCCTGTAGAAAATTATATATAATCTAATATAGTATTGATCCAGTGAAAATCTAGAATATCTCACTCTTTGAGTTACATTTGAAATTCATGGTCCAAAAAAGAAAAAAAAAATACAACAAATAGAATTAGCATTAGAATGATTGTAACATGTAAATCTAATATTTGAATGTCCTTCTCAGAAACAGCAGACTGATGCCATCAGTGCTTGGCAGTTAAATATCTAAAATAAATAAATAGATGAATGAATGAATAAATGAATAAATAAATAAATAAATACATAAATAAATTATTTTCCTGGTTACTCATCCAGTAAAGATTTTCAATAAAGCATTCTCCAGATCTCGTTTTCTTTTTTTTTTTTTTTGTTTTTTTTGGGGGGGGGCAAAAAATGAACATCTATGAAAAAAAGCCGTAGGATACAGTTTTATGGTATGGTACCTTTATCTTCATAAATAGTGTAAGCTTATGTTTTCTCAACTATATTCTCTCTTTCTCTCTCTCTTTTTAAGGCCAAAACAGTGTTATCATCAGAAGCTTCACTTCTTTAATTATTATTCTGCCATACTTTTAAATGCAATTGCCTTTGAATCTTTCCGTCTAAAGCTATACTTTGATTTACTTCATGTCTATCTTAGAGGGTTTTTTATACAATTTCCTGGGTCTGTATGAATAATACATGACTCAGTTGTTTAGCTTGATAGCTGACAACTGTATTCATTAAATGGTTATCTGTGATAATGTTAAAAACATTAATTTGCAGATGTCAGTTGCATTATTGTATGCACTTGCTGCTGTTTTCATTAAATTTTATTGACAATTTAAAAAATTTTAAACTGGATGCAATAGAGCCTTGACTTCTGAAGAATTTTCTGTCTTTGCAGTTTTTCTACCTGTCCCTTATGCCCAGATGTTTCCTTCCTTCTTCCTTCATTATTACTGTCAATGTTTTCTTGTAACTAGTTTGTCAAGCATTCCAGTTCTGCATTCTTGGATTTAGTTTTGAAATGAGAATTGAATTTCTTTCCATACTTCTGGTGGCTTTTTTTCCCCTCAGTCTCTCTTACTTAGTCACAGTGTGTTAGTATTAGTATTATTATTAAGAATTCTAGTTTTCTAAGTAGTTATTTTGCAGAATTTAATTTTTTAGGGGACTTTAACCCTTGTTCAAAACATGGAATGTGCATTTAAGAAATGTAAATAATGTAGTAATCTTCATCCTTAACTTAAATAATTGGAAATTTCTAATGCTTAGGTGAGGAGCATAGAACTTCTTAATGTGCTGCGTGTTAGCCACTTACTCCTAATACCTTCAGAGATGTGAAGAGTATAAGATAACATTGTTTTTGATGGAAAGCACTTTGGCTGGACTGACAAAGCCTCATTATTCAAGGAGTTTTCAGATCCTGGGCCATCACCTTCGACTTCAGAATTGGATGTTACTCTATTTTCATACCCCTCCTAAAATTAAAAAAAAAAAAAGACAAAATGAAATATAAAGCTGAGAACATGGACCTAACTCTGAGTGGACGGCATTCTGCTAACTAACTTCAGATTATTATCTGGCAAGTAGCTGTGTACACTTGTAAAATCACAAGTATTGCTTCATTAACCAATAAAGAAGTTTCCAAAATATTGACATCAGGACTAGTTTATGCATGGTCTGTTCTCATCATCATCCTGCAGTAGACTTTAACAGGTAGTAGAGGTTTTTAGCAGGCCTAGACAAACATCTTGCCATTATGCATTTGTACCTTTTCTCATTACTTTGTATTATTTCATTTTTGTTAATTGCTTGTAATATGGAGTTTTCTCCCTGGGCCTCCACTGAAAACGGGCTCTTTGATCCCAGTGGACATCCCCGGTAATCAAACTGGAAATAATTAAATAAATAAATAAATACATTCTTCTCTATTATCAAGGTAGAGAGGGGCTGCCTTTCTGATTGTACATTTTAATAGGTTTTCTAGCTTTTCTTCACTTACTCACATGATACCAGCACTGAATCTGAGGATGCTGGCCTCTTCATTCTCATGGCACTGATGTCAACATTTGATGTTCTGTCATTGCTGACTGTGGCTCTTTGCAGCGGAACTACAGGTAGCCATCATTGTTGACAGGTTTGATGCCGGCTATAGCATTGGAATTTATGATATTTGCACTGATATTGCCAGCATCATTGAGGTTATTGGTTTTGATGTCATTGTCATGAGTCAGACCATTTAGGTACAATACTGAGTCTGGCCTTTCAACAAATCTTTCTGATATCCTTGGCACTGAGCATGATGTCTGCACCTATGTCCATTAACTGGGAAAACTACTCATGTACCAATACAGTTGCCCAATGCTTTCTGGAATTCATTAATTCGAATGCCCTGGACCAGCTTGTTCTTACCCCCACTATTTACCTGATCATTACTAACATGGGCGACTGTTGCTCTACATCAATAGGCAACTCCTCCCTGGTTAGATCTGATCACAAGCTAATCAACTTGGAAATCCACAACACTCCCACCCCCCCCAACAAAGGTAACCACCATGAAAAACTTCTCCAAAGCTAACTCCTAAAAACAGAGGTGGCTAACTTCATGACACCCATGCAAATGGAGAATAGTTGCATGACAGCCAAATCATACATGAATGCACTGTATGAACGTGTACACAAATGCATGGATCTTGCCATATCCAATAGAACTAAGACACTCTCCTCCAAAAAAAAGGAAGCCAATCTGGTGGTCCCCTGCCATAAACAAACTCTACAACAGAAGGAAAATACTGATGCGGAATAAGGTGAAGTCCCAAGATGGAAAAACTCCCTTATTAGCCTCAACAAAAGGTTGAGATCCCTCATCAAATCCTCTAAAGCTAGCTATGAAAACAGAATTGCAGCAGATAGCAAAGACAACCACAAGCTTTCTATAGTTATGTAAAGAATCTCCATGGCAATACCCAGATTTGCTCTGAGCTGCTGCACAATGGTACCTCCTATAGTGAGCCAACAGATATTGAAAATATACTGGCGGACAGATTCATTGGTAATTTAACCCCTCTCACCCCCTCCCCCCAATGGACCAGTCTCAATACCAGTAGATTGCCAGGCACCCAGTATTACTGCTGCTCAGGTTAAAACAGCACATTCCAAGGCCAAGAATACATCTTCTATGGGACCTGACAGTATCCCTGGCTGTGTTCTACATGGACTACAGAATGAACTGGCAGCTCACCTTTATGCACTGTTCAATCACAGCCTCACCTCAGGCTTTGTCCCTACCGAATGGTACACTGCTACAGTCATCCCTCTCCACAAAGGAGGAGTGACTACAGACCCCAGGAACTATCGCCCAATTAGCCTGATGAGCCTGATATGCAAAGGTATGGAACACATCATCATGGACCTAATAAATAAAGATATAGGGAATCTCCAAACTCTGGATCCTACACAGTTTGGTTTTGTGAAGGGTAGATCATGCCTGCTCAACTTGGTCGACTTCTTTGAGTCAGTCACCAGAGATGTGGATGCAGGTAAGGTGGTTCATACAGCCTACCTTGATCTGGCTAAGGCCTTTGAAACCATTCCCCACACAGGAATCATAGAAAAACTTACTAAGCCAAGCATCAACCCCTATATCACTAGGTGGGTTGCAAACTAACTCACAGATAGAACCCACAGTGTGAAAGTAGCTGACTCCAAGTCAGACTGCCAACTAGTCACGAGTGGAGTCCTACAGGGTTCGGTCCTGGGTCCTCTCCTGTTTGGTATTTACTATTTTTAAGTCCAGGCCAACACGAAGGGACTCTGGCTGACAAAGTTTGCAGATGATTGCAAGTTGGGAGCTATTATTAACTCCCCAAGTGATGTCGACATCCTTCAGAAAGGCCTCAATGAGACCAAAAATTGGTGTCAGAACCATGGCCTTAAGCTCAATGCCAAATAAATTTGTCTTCATCCTCTTTGGGAAAAACCCGGTTCCCTTGAATTGCCACATTAATGGTAGTCCACTGAACACAGAAGGCGTTATAAGAGATTTGGGAACACAGGTTGACAACAACCTCTCTTTTGACCACCACGTTGTCACTGTGGTCAGAAAGTCCTTCTATGTGGCACAATTCATTACTAAGGGTTTTGCATCCAGGAAGAAAGATGTCATTGTCTCCCTCCACTCTTCCCTCATTAGGCCAATCATCGAGTACAATGCCCCATTTGACATGTACCTCACTAGATACCTGCAACAACTGGAGAGGCCACAAAAGTACCTCACAAAGAGGATCCTAGGCCTTAAACACTTGTCCTATATGGACAGACTCAAACTTCAGTTATTCTCTGTCTCATATCACCTACTTAGAGGCAATCTCTGCTTGACTTACAAAGCCATGTCTGACTCAACTCTGTTAGAAATGCTACATCTAAAGAAATCCCAAGCCCTCCATACCACACGCTCCAGAGACCTCAACTTCATTACCAAAATCAACAGAACATGCTGGAGGGACAGGTTCATAACCCAGAGACTGCCAATGCTAAGAAATAGACTTTTCATACATGTCAAGCAGAGCAGTCACTGGCCCTCTTCAAGAGAAATCTTGATGAGTGGATGGGAAATAGAAAAGTCACTCTGGGGATCACTCCAGTGGCTTTACTCAACAGAGGCACTAGGAACTAAGGTTTGATGGCACTATGCCAGGGTAATCCTATGGGATAGGCTTGTAAGGGCTCCAGGTTCATTAGCGTAGTACACACCTATGAACCTGTAAACCTATGTTACTGCCATGGATGCACCTTCTTCAGTATGTGCCCCACACCACCAAGATAATCACTTCCCAAGCTGAAGGCTTTTCTTTGTTCAAGTCACTTGTTCTCCCACTTGTCAAACATCAGGGCAGAGATTCTGAATGACTCATGCAGCTACACTAACAACTTCTACAATAACCATATCTCCTTTTTGCAACTCACCTCTCTGGTGGTTAGCAGGAAAAAGTACATGTAAAAGGAAACAAGTGGACAAGACTCTGGGGTCTCCTTCCATAGACACCAGATAACAGCCACAGATGGGAACCTTTCTCTCCCAAGACCCATTTATCAAAGTGCTTGCTCACAATTTGCCACAGTTCCATTCTGATAAATTCTGTCTTAAAAACATATTCTACATTAACCTTACCAAACCAGTACTTTCCCCATTTCCTTTGTTTCTGAGATTAATTAAAATCTACCTATTTAAATTTCACCAGATTTATTTCCCTTTGCTCTGGTCTTTATGCCATGGGGACCTTAATATACTGTCCTTAAGCAATTTGCTTCCTACTTTCTGCCATTTAATTGATAAGGTTTTCTAGTTTCACCAGTGGTCAGACACCTTGCTTACTCTGTTAATGTAGTCTAACATCTTAATATTGTACACATATCCAATACCGAAAAAAGTTAAAAATAAGAAGTAGACTCGTTTTCCTAGTTGGTCTAGATCTTTTTGCTACTCATGCTGTCAGATTGGATTACTTATCTCAGTTTTTTGTACAACCATCTATTAAAAGTATCTCGCTGCTATTTCTAAATTCTGCTGTATATGTAATTCTATGTTCTTCATCTCTCTCAATTAGACACCATTGCAAGGATTGTTCATAGGTTCATAGATTAGTAATAAGCTAACTGCCCCCGTGAGCCATTTTAAGCCTAGCCAGTTATGCCTTATGAGATTCAAACCCTGCACCTTGTGCTTGCAAGGCAAACGCCTTAACCATTAGGCCACCCTCCCAACCCTGTTAATCTATGGGACTTATAACATTGAAGAAAACTCACTCTCATCCATTTGAAGCAATCCTTGAGGCACATTTTTTTGTGCATAATGTTATATAAATCCAAAATACTTCTGAGTTGTAGATCTTGTCTGTGCGACCCATTTACTTGAGGTTTCATAAAGAAAGAGGTTCTATTTACATAGAACTTGCATTATTTCCGAAGGTAGTCACTGATTCCATGTTCATTCATTTGCAAGTGCCTTTCCTTAGTCATTTGACCAAAAAAATAATGTTCATTATATTGCACAGATGTCAACAGACAACTAAATTTCTGTGAAAGTTCAACATCATTTAAAAAAAGGCTGTCAGTTTCTTTCAGTTTTTATAACTTGGTTACAAAATGTCTAAGATTACTCTAGCTAAATTGTATCAAACTCATTTACAACAAGTATGATAAAGCTTTACATTCCAATCCTATGACCTTTCCAAATAGACCATTGGCTAATTCCAAAATGTTTTATCATCATGCATCCTGACTGTTAACACTACAGAAGCTACTTGGTCTTCAGTGAATACATTTGTAAAGTATTATAAGTTGGATGTGATGTCTAGCTGCATGTCCTCCTTTATGGACACAGTAATTACTTTGGCTATACAACTGGTGAACTAATCCTAACACTCCAAGCCTCAATTCCATGATGCTTGAGTCCTTGGCAGTGCTGGCATCTCAGATGAAGGGCATTGTTGGTGATCATGCAGGCACTAAGTGCCATTTCTGTGGGTTTGCCATCTTTACCCTGAGAGTGTAACCATAGAGCTGATTATATTATTTAGGAAGGGTGTAGGGGCACAGTGCTTTGGGGAATTTCTTTAAGGGACAGCATTTGGGGAGTTAATGCTTTTGTGGATTACCTTTCATCCTCTCACAGCAGGCACAGTCATAGTAATATTTTTATGACTGGGAATTCCTAGGAACATGCGTTTGATACTCTTTCCTGTTGTTATGGATGATGGGCGACCTTATAACATGTGCTTTCAAAAATGATACACCTAGTTGAGCATGGCCCCTACTTGCTGTCATTCTGGCCACACTGCACGTCATTCATTGACTTGGTCTAGACATTTGTTTTATATTTTGCTGACACTTACAGAATGCAAGAGAATTGAAGATCAAGCTCTTTTTGAGCATGTTTGAGTAAAGTGTAGTTTTCTCTTTTTTGTTTTTGAGTGGAGAAGTCTTCTATGCCAAGCTGCCTTATACTTGATGGTTTTAGTCTTATTGCTAGCAATGGATCTACTCATTAAGTCTGTTGTTATAATAAGTGCAGTCCTGGAAAATGTAATTTTAATGCCTAAAAATGATACTTTACAGGGTGAGCAAAAGTCATAAACTCCTTTTACTTTCTATAAATATATATCCTTGATTAACCCGATCTCTCTTGGACTGTCTACATAAATATACATGTTACTAACCTGCAGGGGAAAAAGACAAAATTACTGAAGTCTGGAAGACTTTTTAATTTTTTTATGAAAACATGATCGATGGTAGATACTAAATGCACAAAAAAAGAAAAAGAAAAAAAGAAAGGAAAAAAGCTTCCCTTTTAGTATTAAGTACAATGACTTTTCCTTAGATACAAATGAATAGCACAATACATTGAATACAGAGTTCCTGCACTATTATACACTTTCAGTACGGTAAACTATATTATATCTAGCTGTTTGAATACAGTTTAAAAACCCTCTCTTTCAGCAGCATTTTTTTTAAAAAAAACTTGCCAAATGTTTTAAGTGTGAAAATGTTAGCAAAATCATTTTTAAAATGCAGATTAGCTCATCACTATTTCTTCAAGAAACTGTGGAAATATCCATAATTTTCACTTTGCTTGCTATAACTATGCCCATAATGCCTATACCTATGTACATGTTTTTTTTTTTCATTGAATAAACTAACTGGAATTCTTGAAACTATTAAGTCCCCCACTCAGTGCATGAAAATGCGTACATGCACATACACAAACACAAATTTGTTCAGCTGTTAACTATAATTCACTTTCATACTTTTTTAGCATACTAAGCTTACTTTTGAAGTCCAGTACAAATGTTGGTGCAGTAAGCCCCCCACACTACCTGCCAACTATATATACAAATTCTGAGCTTGCACAATTCCTGGGGAAGGGGCATATTCAATTGTCAATTTCCCACACGTGTTTACCACCTATTTTGTCCACCAAAGGATGTCAGCATTTAGGAGTTGTGCTCTTTTTAAGTACTTATATGAGAAAAGCACTAAAAGATGTGAAACTCACAGTATCAAAAATATTATTGAAGAAAACTGGGAAATTATCACAGGAAACCCTTTTCTGATTAACATCTTAGGTGAAGTCCCATCATTTGTTTATAGGAAGGCTAGGAACATTAGAAGTTTTGTTAATTTAAACCTAGACCATATGAGAAAAGTACTAAAAGATGTGAAACTAATTGTACATTTTGTATATTTATACAGCAAGGTGATAGTTTTTATTGCCCTTATTTAAAGAAGATCATTAAAACCAGTGCAGGGGGTGACTGTAACACTACAAAAGTAATTTACAGGGCACAGTGCAATGAATGTGATGCATTCTATGTGGTCAAGACTGTAAATAAACTCAAGCGTAGGATTTCATATCATCTGTCAGAAATCCGCTCTGGATGTAAAAATAATGCACTAGCCAAACACTTTTCTCTTCATAAAAGACACACAGGTTTTAAGTTCCAGATTCTGGATCGCATAGACATGAATGATCTTGAAGGAGACATCCCGAATATTCTGGAGAAACATGAACTCATGTGGTATTTGAAGCTGAACTCTTTTAGCAAGCCTGGACTAAACTACTACTGTTCAATTAAAAGTGCACTGGAACTTAAAAAATTGCCACATTGTTTACATGACTAATTGTATTTTATTTTATTTTATTCTACAAATTGGTTTTAAATACCATTTTAAATCAGTTGAAATTTAAGTGTATATTTTGTTTCCATCATCATACATACATTTTTTCTTATTTTTATTTTTTTCTGATTATTTTTTCCACTTTATTCAAAATGATGTGTAATAACAATACTAATTATACAATTATATATATTTTTATAGATTGTTTTTAGGGTTCTTGTACACAGACCTGAAGAAGTCTAGAAGGACGAAAGCGATCTTTGTTAACAATAGGTTATGAAAATAGAAATTGATTTTTACATGCAAAATGTATATGTATATATTTATATATATTTTTTGATTGCCAAATGAACTAAGGTTGATATATTTCCAGCCATGTAGTATATTGTCTTGGATAAAATCACAGACTTAATAATCTTGTTAAATAAGAGGTACCACATCATTATAAATTTTATTTAAAGTACATAAGGGTTATATATTATTATGACAGCTACTACGTAGGGCAGGACCAGCTTGAATGACAGACTGATGGGGGAAGGGATGTGAATTTAACATGTATACCAATAACACTTTGTTTTACAGCACAATAAACCACTCCCATGCCTGATAAAAAGTATATATATATTTAGAAAGCTTGTGAGGAAATTATTACTCTATTTTTGTTTTGCTTGGATCGCTTGTCTGTGTACTTAATAAAGGATTTTTGACTGGAAACAGACTGCCTTCCTTGCTTGGATTACTTCCGAATACTTAGTAATGCTGTACAATCATATATTTCTATTATTATTTTTTGTTTTGACTTAAGACGAGTTTAAGTTCGCTACTTCTACCACTATTGTCTGATCTGATTAATATACAGTGATTAACTAGAAATATGTGGACTGAAAATCTTCCACACAGAGAAGTTTCTTACACTGTTCTATATATAACACACACACACATACACACACACACACACACACACACACACACACACACACACACACACACACACACACACATATGCATGGACAGACTATATACTGAGATACTGCAATTTTACATCAAAATTCAATATGGAATGTGCACATACAATCAAACTCCTGCTAATTAAAAAAAAAAGAAAAAAAAAAAAACTAAAACAAAGTTATTTTGCAGTGGAAGACTCAATGCATTCCCTCATATGCCTTCATTTCAAATACAAAAAAGCCTGACATTACATAGCAATGAATAAAAAGGCATATTTCCTTTCCTTCAGAAACAACAAACAGTCTAAAAAGACTAAGAAAATGAAAAAAACAACATGGATTCCACACCGATAAATTTAATATTAAAACCAGTCTTAGCGCCTCGGCCACAACAGCCTTTAATGAGTACAAAAATTTAATGAAAATACACTCCCTTTTATACATTAAACAATCAATCAATCAGACTCAATACACCATCTGATTAATTCATAGTCCTGAAATTAAAGTGAACAGCACTAAAAAATCATTTAATTTAAATACATCAAATACATGAAGTACAACTACTAAAAATATATATATTAAAGTAAACACCTCCAATTAACTTCTTTATTAAGACCCATAAGTGATAGTGTATTGAACTTCAATATAAAAAACAGTTTCCTTATAAAGTAAAATGTTCTTCAATAATTTATCATCCCTTTTCTTAACAAAATCTTGTTCTAAGATAGTAGCCTGTAATAAATTAGCATTACAGCTATGTGTCTCCCTAAAATGCACTACTACCGGACTTTCTAACACTCCCCTTTTAATGTCCCAAACATGTTCCTGCAACCTAATTCTAAATTTTCTTTTGGTTTCTCCAATATAGAAAAGGTTGCAGGGACACCTAAGACAGTAAATTACACCCGATGTATGGCATGAAAAACAATACTGTGGTCTAAACATTATACCATTTATTCTCGAGAAATATAACTTAATATAAGAACATATACTACAAGAGTAACATGGTATAGTTCCATAAATGGACGATGAAAGACCTAATTTATTAGTTGGACAAACATAATATGCCTTAACTAACTTGTCCCCTAAATTCTGTCCTCTTTTATAAGCAACCTGGGGAACATCAAGAACAAGTTTACTTAACAATTCATCTTGTAACAAAAATTTCCAATAATATTTGATAGACTCCCAAATTTTCTCACTTAGTAAATTAAAAGTAGTAACAAAATAAATATTTTGTTGTTGTTTATTATCCTTCTGTTGTTGTCTTTTAGTTGTCTTAGTAGATATTTCAGTCTTAGAATAATTTTTCCTAATTTCAGTGTTATTATTAAGATATTTATTATTAACTTCATAATTCATATTTTCTTTTAACAATTTTTCAATTGATTCACTAATCAACTCAATATTATAACCTCTTTGTAAAAACATATTGATTTATTAATCTGTCTCTCTAAATCAAAACCATCATTGCATAATCTTGATAATCTAACAATTTCACCATAAGGTAAAGTTTTCAACGTATGAGGCGGATGGCAACTGGTACCAAACAAAAATTGGTTGCCATCCACGAACTTTCGATGGACGGTAGTAGAAATAAGTCCATCTTGCCCCCCCCCCCGACAAACAAATATCTAAAAAATTCACTTTGGTTCCAAATTGCAGACCATCAGATTTAATACTGTACTTGTTGTTATTAATATCTGAAACAAAAGTAGATAATGAATCAAAACCCCCTTTGCATAGAAAAATTTAATTGTCAGTGTAATGAAAATAGAACAAAACATTTTATTGTACAAATACATTAGTATAGATGTACTCCAATTCAAACTTAGCCATAAACAAATTGGCATACATAGGGGCAACAGGTGCCCCCATGGCCGTACCTCTTAATTGATAGTAAATTACCTCATTAAAACTAAAGAAATTATTGGATAAACAAAAACAAGTTAAATCCACAATATAATGTGAGGTGGGACTATCTCTCAAAAAATAATATAATGCTTGTATTCCATCTTCAAGGCTAATATTTGTGTATAGACTAACCACATCTAAACTAACCCAAAACATATTGTCTGTCCAAGATATTTAAGATATCTTGTCAATAAAATCAAAAGAATCTTTAATGTAGGAGTCACATTTTTCTACAAAAGGTAACAAATAACCATGTATAACAATACCAATATTCTGAAGAAAATAATTTGTAGAAGCCACAATAGGGCAGCCAGGAGGGATTATCAAATTCTTATGCAGTTTAGGAAGACAGTAAAAAGTAGCTAGCTGACAATTGTCTACACTAAATTTTGTATCAATATCATTTTTACAAAAATAACCCAGGCGTACACCCTTCTCAACCAATACAGTAAATTCCTTCATAGCATTCAAATATTTTACTTGCTCACTTATTCATAAGTTAAGGTATCACTTAAATGTTGCAAACACATATGATAATATTGAGTATAATGAAGTAAAACAATCGTATTGCCTTTACCAGAAGGCTTAATGATTAAATCATTCATATTCATAAGATTTTTCAAGGCAAACCATTCATTCTTCATCATATTAAAACCCCAAGAACTTCTGTTACAAGTATTGACAAGTTCTTGAACAGAAAAATGAGCCATTTCAGAAAATTGTATAACAGTACTATTTGTATACGGAGGTATAAATTTACTACGAAAATTAACACCTTCAGTATTTAATAACGAATAAGCATTAGGAGAAGTGGAAAAGTCAGCATCATCCGATAAACTGGAAAAAAAGCTGTCATCACTAATATCACTTTCAGAACTATGAATAGAATTTTGTCTATATACTCGTTCATCCCCTTGTGCAAAAAAACATTTTAAATGTAATTTTCTAACAAGTTTAAAAACTTCTTGTTTGATCAAATAATTCCTAGGTATGACAGTTGGTACAAATTTTAAACCTAACTGGAGAACTGCTATTTCTTCATCAGAGAGAGCAAAACCAGATAGATTAACAACATTGGATACAGAAGAAGATGGAGAAACAGTATTAAAATTACATTCATTAATTCCATCTACCTCATTTAAATGTTTGTTTAAATTGTCCCTCACGCATTGGAGAACTGAAACCAGTTCCTTTCTTCTTGTTCCCTCTTTTGGTATTCTCTTCACTGTGACGAAAACGTTGTTGATGTGCTTCAGGGTCCTGAGCACCAGGTAATGGTGGGAACTCATGGATTTCACCCTCAGAATCAGTAGTGAAACCTACACCATCAGACGAAGCAAAGGAAACAGAAAGTTGTTTCTTTTTATTTCTTTTTTCGGCTTGCCCTGAATGGAAACTATGTTTATTCCTCCACAGAAAGGCACGCCCATTGGCGTAATCATGAATGTCTCTTTTGATTTTAGTGGATTTAAGGTGGACCTGTTCATTTTCATATGTATTTAACTTTTCTTTAAGATTCCTAAAGATGTCATTAATTTTCTGGTCCCCTACTTCATTCACTAATTTAGAGTGCATATCGTGCAGCTCATTCGGAAGTTTCATATATAACAATTTCTCCCTTTCCACTAGAATGTTAACCCATTCCATGGCACAAGTGTGTGCCGCGGCTAACCACCGATCTTTAAACATCAGATCATTATTATCCGAAATACCAAAGGGAGTCGCTGGGCTTTTAAAAGCCCTAAAACCTCATGGAGCAATATTTAACTCAGTATATCTAGTTAAACCTATACGATAAAAGTGGCAACGTGTTTCTCCGAAAATTAATTTTTCAAAGCTGTCCACATTGTCTTGTATTTCCCAAGAAAACATGCCAGAAGAATTACCACCAAGGGCTCCAAATGGGTTATGAAATCTCTGTCTTCTGTCTTCCATAAACTTAAATGTACGGTCAACAGGAATCGACTCACCATTGGACACAGATGTAGATCGAACAGTTCTAGTGATGCCAACAGCAGCAATAGCTTGGGAAGACACCAACAAAGTCTGGGCAGCAGCTGGAACACTGGTCACATTAGAAGCGTGAGGGGC
>NC_056751.1:484905884-485133384 GCF_019279795.1 Protopterus annectens | reverse complement strand
TACCAATTTTACAATCACTGCCCAGGTGAAATAATTCATGAAGAAGAAAAAGTGGAACAGAGCTAGAGTAAGCTGTACATATCAAGTACGTAAAAGAAAGTAACAATATATAATAAAAAAAACCTCACCAGTAATAATTAATATATGCAGCTACAATTATGAATGAAATACACATTTTATAGCTTTGGGTAGTTGTATTTCAGAATTACTTCATGGCGGAAGTGGTGCTGTGTTAATGAGAGTCAGGGCAGTGGAGGGTATAGGATGTAATGTTAAGACGTTAGTTAGCATAAAGTTTGGTCGCTTGAGGTGGGAATGAATTAGGCTGGAGAAATCTGAAGATGAGATAGCCTAGTAGAAAAATAGTGACATGCCATCATTTTTAGAGATGTTCTAGCACTCAAAGCTATTTCACAAAAAAAAGAAAAAATCTAGACTTCTCAAAGGCATAGTTGTAGAGAAGAAAACTTCCACTGTATCATGAATTGTAAACTTTTGTATAGAAATTATAAAAAATACAGTTGGTCTTCCATGGAGATCATGTTATTTTTTTGAACTGATACAATTAAAACCTATTTATTTCTCATTCACAGTCTGAGCAGACTGTGGATTGTAGCATTTCTACATTGCCTCAGGATGCTCATATCCACCAAGGTGGTAAAAGAGTCAGTAGGAAAGTTCATGTCCATGGCAAAAAAAAAAAATTTTTATTAATTAGACAGTTGGAGTGAGAATATAAGACAATATCAGGAGTATCCAGTTTGCAACTATGTGGAAGTGCTTGTCACTGCAAACAAATTGTCCTGTGTGCAACTAGGTATTGCAGAAATTTCAATTGTGCTGTCAGGAAAAATGTCATTCAAGGTGTTTGAATCTGTACAGAGCACTGCCAAACACTTGAGGGTAAACTAATACGCTGACCCTGAAAATTTAAGGATGAAGTATTTAGGCAAATATTCTGAAGTTAGAAAAAAGTCAAGCAGTACTTAATGAAAACAAAGAATTAGCTTGTCAAGAATTATAAAAAGAGGGGAGTCGCATAAATGGCTGCTGCCTGGCTACTACTAATGCTGGTCTCACCACAGCTACACGCTGAACAGGTCTAGAGTTCTTTTTAACTTTTGTGGGCTGAAATACATTGGCAAAGATATATACCTGTCAGATGAACATGCTGCCTTGTTGTATATGTAGTTCATTCAGGATATTTACATTTATTGGCTGAATGTCAGAGATACCCTTCAGCTCCTTCAGGTGCAGGCTGAGTGCAGGATTCTTACAGAACAGTCATCAACTCCCCTTTACCACAATATAAATATAATGCATTTCTCGCAGTGTATCCACTGACAGTTAAAATGGGGGAGAGAAGCTGATGAAGAGAAGATACTGCTTAATGATACCAAATTCATAAATTCCCCACCCAGAAATACATGTGTTTCAGATCATGCATTTGAAGTTCCATATGCAGCCTGCTTTGTTTTAAATTGTTTCAGAATAATTATTTCATTAATTTATTGTATTCATGAAATATTTACCCAGATCTGTTCTAATTGTGCTTATTCTTATTAAACGTATTACTAGTACAACTACTATAGCTATAGTAATCATAATAGCTTTAAATAAAGCATATTGGAATGCTCCTTTCATTGCTTTCAGGTGCTGCAATTACTTATAGCTGGTAGGAGAGTGATGAGATGTGGTTTGATCGGACTGAATGAAAGTTACAAACTCAAAAAAGAATGATAAACTTCTGTAAACTCACACACATGGAATCCGCTCAGGCAAGCCGACCAGTAGTACACCAACACCATGCACAAGTCGAATAAATCCAAAGTGCATTTAATATACTATAACATAGAATTTAAGCACATAAAAAAGCTTTTCGTTGAATTGAATAAATCAACTTTCTCAGAAAAAAGCCTACACAGGAAACAGGGGTTTAAATTTCCCTCCACCTGATTGCTAGACAAGTATTGAAAGGTTGCCTGCATAGTGAAACACTCCCAAGCCCCTCCCCAGATTTATAAACATTTAAAGTGGTACATTTTTTTTGTTACAATTTCATAGTGCCAGATAGCAACAGCAAACCACTCAATAAATATATCCTACTTTAAAAACATTTAAGCATCAATAAAATGAATAAGTAAATGAATAAAACAAAGCAATAGGCCTAATTTACTTAACCCGTTGCTTTGTGGACAAGGCAAAATTTATCACAAATTACAAACTAAAAAATCAAAAAAATCAAATGACGCATTAAAAATTGGTAAACCCATAAAAGTCATGTGTATATATATATATATATATATATATATATATATATATATATATATATATATGTTTAAACACTATTACATAGTTCTAACATTTTAATATGAAAAACACTATAAAAATAATAAATATTTGTAATTAATATAATTAATTATATTAATTTATGATAAACTTTAATGAAGCAAAATCATCCTCTCACATCATTGTGCAAAATAAACTGTATGTTTGAAAATTATTACTATTTATCTACTCAAACTTTTCAGTCTCACAATACACATGATGGAACTCAATTCATTGATGCCCGGGTTAGTGACAAGCATCTAGTCTTAGTTGCCAAATTAATTCACAAAGTTCCAGAATCAAAGACTCAGGGTCCCCCCTATTATCCATAGGGACTTGAGCTATAACTCGAAAGGTAAAACTATGGGATGGGTGGTCCATTATGTGTCTCGCAAGGGTGTTCTCTCCTTTACGTCTCCCTATAGCGTATATGTGTTCATACACATGTTCTCGCAATTTTCTGTCAGTCTTTCCAATATAGAAGACCGGACAGTGGGAACACCTTGCTAGATAGACCACCTATTTACTCTGACAGTTGAATTTACCCCCTATTTTGTACCTCCTACCCCTCACCTCAAAGATGTGTCCTGTCTCCATGTGTTTACAATACCAACACATGTTACACTTAGACATACCTAACAAACTTCCTACCTTCCTCGGTTTCCTCTCCAGTAACTGTTTTAGATTGGGTCCCCATTTATAAACTATAGTGGGGTAACCCTGGAGTTTGTTCCTCAATGCTACATCGTTCATAAACAAATTCCCATTTTTCTGAACTATAGCTGTCACTGTTTTAGCATCCAAGCTAAATGTTAGAATAAAACTATAAGGACTTATGCCTACTACAATCCGACTGAAATTCAACTGTCAAGAGTAACCAGGTGGTCTATCTAGCAAGGTGTTCCCACTGTCCGGTCTTCTATATTATAAAGACCGAGAGAAAATTGCGAGAATGAGTGTATGAACACATATACGCTATAGGGAGATGTAAAGGAGAGAACGCCCTTACAAGACACATAATGGACCACCCATACCAATTTTTAATGCGTCGTTTGATTTTTTTGATTTTTTAGTTTTTAATTTGTGATAAATTTTGCTATGTCCACAAAGCAACGGGTTAAGTAAATTAGGCCTATTGCTTTGTTTTATTCATTTACGTATTCATTTTATTGATGCTTAAATGCTTTTAAAGTAGAATATATTTATTGGGTGGTTTGCTGTTGCTATCTGGCACAATGAAATTGTAACAAAAAAAATGTACCACTTTAAAAGTTTATAAAGCTGGGGAGGGGCTTGCGAGTGTTTCACCATGCAGGCAACCTTTCAATACTTGTCTAGCAATCATGTGACTAGGTGGAGGGAAATTTAAACCCCTATTTCCCGTGTAGGCTTTTTTCTGAGGAAGTTGATTTATTCAATTCAACGAAAAGCTTTTTTATGTGCTTAAATTCTATGTTATAGTATATTAAATGCACTTTGTATTTATTCGACTTGTGTATGGTGTTGGTGTACTACTGGTCGGCTTGCCTGAGCAGATTCCATGTGTGTGAATGAAAGTTACAATACATGGTATAGCTATCTAAATGTAACTTTGGGGAAACAAAGGCTATAGGCTACCAAGTTGAGATGTAGTGATTTGCATTACCAGATGCTATTCTTCACCTGAAATCATTGCTATCGTAAGTGGACACAAGAAAGAATTTCATAGCTGAACACCTACTCTGCTTTCCCAAGCAGTAAAGGCATGGAGAACTGCCTTATCTCCGATGTTACACTTCAGTAGATATGAATATCTTCACTCCAATGTTACAGTTCAGTAGATATGAATATCTTCACTCCGATGTTACAGTTCAGTAGATATGAATATCTTCACGCTGATGTTACACTTCAGTAGATATTAATATATTCGCCGTTATCCTCTAGTAGATGTGAATCGCTTCTCCATGGTCGAGGATACTTTCACTACAGTGATATATGCTCAGCCAGATTATAGCTCAAAAGCCACAACTGTTAAAAATTTCATCCATTGACCCAGCAAATAAGATTGCTTAAATCTAATTCCCTCCATGAAAAGAAATCACCAGCCAGCAATATTGAGTACAAGGGTTGTGTGCGATTTCATAGTCATGACTATCTTAATGTGAAAGAGTTGGCTGCTCTTGGCTGAAGCTGTTACAGGACACGATCAGCAGGTGCCAATGACATGAGAGTTCAGTACTAGTACTGTTTTATGAAGCAGCAAGGATATGTGAGCTTCATGAATGAATGCTGCTACTACATTCACTGCCACAGCTAGTGCTAAAGTATCAGATGATATTACTGTCGAAAACTGTTTTAAGCTTCTTATTATGTCTACTATAGTTTCAGAGCACAACGTTTTTTTTTTCCTACTCAACTATGAAATTGAGGTAGGTGTCAGTCTGAAGAACTGCACAGGGCACTAGATGATCAAGCTTGTATCTGTATAACTTTATTGGGTTGCTATTTGTCCTCCCTTTATGCAGGACAGTTCATATTTGGACAATTGAAAACTATGAAAATGTCTTGAGATTTAAGGAGAAAATATATTTCCAAAGCTTCTTCTACTAGTTGCATAAAATAATTACTTTGTATCTGAAACACCATTATACATATGAAAGATTGTTGACAATAAAGTACAGTACAGTACAGCCATTGGCATTTTTGCAGATATGATTTGTCCTTGTCCTCTTCTATAAACGCATCACACCGAATGACATTTGACGACCTTTATTAAACTTCCATGACTTTGATTACCAATTTTATTTACAACTGGACATAGTATAGTTGATTCTAAACACAGCATAAACATCCTAGTAATGTTAATCAGGACATCGTACCTGCTCATCATGCCCAGTATGCAGCGTACATACCTTTGCTCGCTTACTTTATTTAGAAACCTCTTTGTAATGTTAATCAGGACAGCGTACCTGCTCAGCCTGCCCAGTAAGCAGCATCCATACCTTTGCTTGCTTACTTTACTTATGAAGCAGTGTCCCATCTCACTTCATAAACCATTCATCAAATTACGAACCAAATAAGCAGCATCCTTACCTCTGTTTGTTTACCTATTCAGCAAACTTCCTCCAGCTGCTCATTTCCTTTCCACAAATCCTTGGAATAAACCTCCACACATCGAAGGGGGAACAGAAGAGGGTAAGCCTGTCCCTCTTCTCCGCCAACCAACCTGACCAGGCTGTTCCCCCTCCCTTCTACCCAAAATTGTCCAAACAATGACCTCCCATAAAGGGAAGGGTTAGGCCAAACATCATTTGGTGTACCTGTCATCTATAAAGTACCTTAGAACCCCATCATCAACCCCACACCTTGACCTACTAGCACTGGAATGCATCTTAATGAAACTAAATAAAGTAGGATTATCCAGGACGCCACTGTACCACCGGAACCTCCACTCCAAGAGAATACATTCCCTTTAGTCCGCTTCCCTCAAGCCACTAACCATAGCTCGACCTTTCTGGAATGACAACCTATAGCTATAACAAGTGCCACAGAAACTATAACCCCTTGAACAGAATTCTGCAGCCTGGTCAAAGAAAACCCTTAACAAGTCTTGAGCCCAGGACCCTGTCAACTATAGCATCTCACACTAGCCCACCAAACTACACAGCTCTGGATGTACAGTAACCTGATTACTGCAGGGAATAGACTAACTCCAAAACCTTAATGTCCTAACACTATGATCCAGAACCAGAACCTGAACTCCTTGACAGAGTTCCTGAAAACTTACCTAAGCCCAACAATGAAGTAATCTATGTGCCCAACCATAAACACCACCAGTGCACTCATTACCAAATGGCAATCACCCTACCTACTCAAAGGACAAATTAACCCCCAACCACATGTTAGGAACCCCTCAGGCCTCCTCTCACAGAACAGATTGACTTTGGCTCTTCCCCACCAGATATGGTTTAAACAACTGGATGAGTAACTAAACCCCCCCAAGATTCCAACCACCTGAAAGCAGGGTGTTGAAGTCAACTGACTTGCAAGAGCCATGGGGCTTTAGCCTAATAAGTTCCTGCACTCCTATGAATGTTGTGGCTCTACTCCTTCTGTGGGATCCCCACACCCCATAATCCATCCCCACCAGTTTCACCCTAGCCCCTACCTACCTCTACCTAACTTGCCCCACATTCCAATGCAATAATCAGCTCCCACACTACTTGATCACAGCACCCTATCTTGCCTTAATAACCCAACAAAGGAATTGCCAGTGACCACATTGTGCACCACTCCATCCACCAGTCCTCGCTCGCCCTGCTTCCATCATCTGCAAACTCATTGTGTAGCGCCACAACCGGTACCATCACACCACCATCTACAAAGAAAAGGGAAAAGTAAATCCTCTAAAATGTAAATAAAAAGGCTGCACCTTATACCCACCTATTCCAAATTACAGCAGCAGCATTCCAACATCCCCGTCTGCAAGAAAGAAAAAGACATGTCATCTAAAATACATGGCACACATTCAAAGACATCCTCAAAGACAACCTGTCCTGCCAACCCTGGAAGGAATGCACCACTGCTAAACATATTTATGACCAAGCAGCCATAAGTTGAAGCCTTGAAGTGACAACTATCACATTTTAAGTGATTTTGAGCATTGACAGAAGAATGTTAATATGCCTTTGTAAAATAAAGAAATCAATAACTCTTAATTACTGCCATAACTCTTAATTACTGCCACTAATAAGTGAATGGAATACACCACCTTCCCCCAAGAGTCACAGTGTTAGGATGGACCAAGAGGGCCAGATCACTTAGCACGAATATTCAATTAAAATGTTTTTTTCTTTTATATACGACTGCCACCCAAAGTACTCTCTAATGTAATTACCATCCACTCTAGTTACCCAACCATGAGGCCAGTTACCATACAACTCTCAGTCATTCAAAGTAGATTCAGACTTCCCGTGTAACATCCATAGGACTTGTTAACAGGAGAGATTTGTGTCCCACAAACTCCCCCATCTGTGGAATAGATTCTCTCTCCACTCAGAGTACCTCATTATCCCTTCTCAAGCACAACCTGGTTAACTGGATGGGAAACAGAAAATACACCCCTGTGATTCTACCTGTGTCCCTAAACTAATGCAAGTGTTACAGATAAGGCATGTCACAAATGCACAAGGGTCAGCTGCAAAGAGTTGTACCAGCCTTCTTGCCGTGAATTTAGAAAAGGTATGAATTCTGAAATTCCCTTGTCACCATTTCCCAACTGGACCCTCAATGCTTTGTCAAAGGTTGACAAGAAAAAAAAAAATCTATAAAAATTGATGAGGAGAAATGCGTACCGCCTGCAAAATCTGAAAAGTTGAGAGGTATGCTTTCACGACTGTAATGGTTCTTCTGCCCCCCAATGAAAAACACTAATTTCAGGCTATACTCAAACCACTAGCCTGAACCAACCACCATTAATAAATCCACACCCTTCCACAAAAAAAAAGAAAAAAAAAAAAAAAAACAGAAACTCCAGAACAAAGCAAGAAGGTCAACAAAATCTGAGTCCATCATTAATGCCCCCAAAAGTCAGTGATGCCAAAAAGCATACATCAGAAACCCACTCTAAACCCCTTTGGAAGGAAAACAGCCCTTCACTCTCATTGATACTCCATTCTTCAAAACAGTTCTTGTGGCGACAATGCACACCCAGTCAGCAATTCTAAAATGAAAGGGATTTGCCATTGTGTGAACGACCAAACTCAATCCTAATTTTTTTTTAATCATCCAGCAGCAGAAATCCCTCCCCCTCCCCCAATGATCACAATTCCAGGTGGCATCACAAATATCCCCACAACTTAGTTCCATGCCATTCAGAAGCCAACTGCATAGCCCAGTGTCAGTGGTCAGCAGGGCGACTTTAGAATGACCCCAAACAAAATCACCAAATAACAACCTTCATACAATTCAAAGACCCCCTACCTCCCAACTTCCCAGAGCAAACAGCCTAGCCAAAGACAAAAATAAAGGGTCAAAAGCCCAGTACAAAATAATTTTAAGCATTGCTCTTACAAACTTGAACAGGTTTTACATTAGCATGAAACTCAATTATCCGGCATTATTTCTAAGTTTAACCTTAGTGAGTTGCCGCTAATATGCCATAAAACCAAATATGAGGTAAAATGTGGACATCCTGAAAAATCCGTATAGTCCCGCAGCAAACCATCCACTAAAGCCAGAAACAAAGGCACAAGATACACCCCAAGACAATCCCCACATATATCCCGTGTAGCTGGAGCCAGAAAATAGAACAGGAGAAATAAAAGTGGTAGGAAAGACCAAAATTAAAACAATTTTTTTTTAAATACTGCTGTCACCAACCTAGAAAGTTTGTAAAATAATAGGTTTTACATTAGCATGAATTCTAACTTCAGTCTTAATAGTTGCCACCAATAGCCAGAAAATAGCATGTTATGAAAGCAGACCAAAGTTATGAAGCAAAGTGTGGACAGTCTGGAAATCTGTACAGTTAAGAGGAATGCTGCAAATCCCTCCCCCCCTGTGACAGCACCAACTACCAACAGTCAACCCGCCCAATGGCAGCAACTGCACATGAACAGCAATGAAAATCATGTCCCCAACCAGCGAATGGCATCCATACCTCTGTACACCTAATAGACTAGATGAAGTCATGCCAAAGAATTCTTTGCAACCAGTTCATATGACTTTATTTATGTATTGCATTTTTTGGCCAGAAAAGTCTGACAGAGTGCAAAACACATACAACAATGCATCTACCCTATCACATACAGTGAAGACACCATGCAAAGGATGGCCAGCACACACAAAACCGAACCCAGACATCAAACTTATAAACCCGGAAAGCCAGTAGAACAAAGGGGATCTATCAACCTAACTTTGTTTTTTTTTTTTTTTTTTTTATATACCGGAACCCACATGCATCTCTGCATGCAGTGATAACAATCCTCAGGCCATACCAACGATGCCAGAACCACATGCGAATAACCAAGGAGGTAGTAGCCTTCTGAAATCACCTATAAATTCAGCTGACTAAACGTTGCACGTCCTGTCTAACCTGGGTTCACAGCTAAACAGTTAAGCTTTTATTCTAATGTTTAATTTGATCCTGAACCCCACCTATCCCTCTTTTTTTTTTTTTTTTTTTTTTTTTAATGATTAACTGCCAACCGGTAACAGCCTTGATTGAGAGAACTGATGACACAAACTTCCGACTCCCTGCCCCTGTGCATGAGTGGCAATAGTCAACTGGCGTGATCAGAACACACAAAACCATTCAGGGCTATTCTGAGGGAATACCTCAATTGTGCATGGCAGAAACGACCCTACTGCAAGACACAAGACCACCATCCATGATCCAAAAAACCCATCATCAAATAAACAACAGACGATGGAACCGTTTCACCAAATCAAGGCTTTAACTTTCCGTTCACCATCTCCTCAGAGAAGTCCCACACAGACGTTTGAAATGAGTTGTTTTACTGTCTCATTATTTAGTGACACATGCATACACAACAGCCAATACTTGCGGCCTTCTCCTGATCCCGGAACATGCTCCCACATCCTGCCACCTCAGGATTTGTCTCTTGCTATGGAACTATCCCTTATGACCTCCACTAGACTTCAGATTTCTACCTCAATTATCAAACCTGGGACACTAGCCAGCCAGCACTAAATGCCTCAGTTCCTGGTGGTTCATTGTAAGACAGCACTACGTAGGAATGAATCCATAGGGTATGGCAGTAACTGTACACAGCTAAATAAACAAAAACACCGCTCGCTCAGGGAGTCTGTGGCCTGTGAAAAGATCCTTGCAACTTCCTCCAGCAGAATTTTTACTGGGTGAAACACTTACCCCACTCCATATCACCACATAGCATAACCTACGGCACTGTAACCTAACACTCGGTATTCTGTCATGCCCAGCAAAACACCCAAAGCACCAGCCAAGGGGCTGAAAACCTGAACCAGAGCAGAGCCTAGACTCAAAAGATGGACCATACGAGATATCCTTCTTACAAATTTTAAGAAATTATCAGGCAACTGCTTGGCAAGCAACTGATTACAGCATAACAACCCTACTGAAGGGAAAACATTTTTTTTTCAAGTGTAATGAGTCATTACTACCATGTCAAAACCACTGCCATGTGAAACTAATTAACTTGAGAGAAAAACACGGACTACCAACTACCACAAAGGTCCCCACAACTCAGACCATCCTTGACTCAATCCCAAATCCCTATTTATCCCACCCCCCCATAAAAAAAAAAAAACTACTAACCTTTGTCAAGACACACTACCCACCTGTTCCATAGACAACCACTCCAAGACCTACCTGACTATCTACAGGTCGTCTGGATGTAGAACCTGCCCTAGAAAGTTCACGCCAAAATGTGATAACTTACCCAGCTACACTTGTCTAAACCCCTTAAGCCTCTCCCCACCCTTATCTCATTTCCTCTCAATCATCCCTCCCTCCATTTAACCCTTTCAACTCCCACACCCACTTAACTCCCATTAATATATCAGCCTAACCCCTTCTGAAGATGTCCCAGGACAACTTGGTTTGTTACCAAACCTTATTTGTCCTGCAAAATTTTCAGATTTCCAAAAGAATTTCCAACTTTGTGCATCTGAAAATGTAGCAAAGCTAGTAGGCAAGTGAAAGAGTATATACTCAGTGGTCAGAATGTGATAAAACTTTGCATTTCTATATAACAAATGAAAAATACTTTAAAAAAAATCTGTAGACATCCTTTTACTCAGCATCACATTGAAATAACATACTGCAAACTATGTAAACAGAAAGCCTTAAGTACATTCAGTGGAAACACACCTCTCTAAAACTACTTAAACTGAATTATTGTAAGTCATATAACTGAAATTTAAAAAATAAATAGTCATTCATGGGGGTGCAATCCACTGTGCCACCAATGTTAGGGGTCTTTCCCCACCTTTGTTTCTGTTATGTCTCTAAATTTCATATAATTTGAAGTAAAGTATACTGCTCACAATTCATTGCATGTTAAATATAACAAAGCTTGGGCTTCACTAAGTCTGCATGGGGAGGTGCTGTAATATCTGCTACATCAGTGAATGCAGAAGGGAGTCTGAGCATGCATATTTAAAACGTGTTGTTTACAATTTGTAGGTTACTTTTAATAATGGTACAGTTCTTGGAAAAGCTTTATTATGAGAGTAGCAATATACCATTCATAACAGTAATTGCCATTCTTGCTCACCAACTTCTAAATGGAAAAACAAAGTAAACCTACATCGTACTCTTTAATTTTCTTCTAGTTTTGTCTGGCAATATGGAGTTCAAAGTGGGTCCACGATACTTAGAAGATGACATTGAAAAAAGGCTGTAGAATGCATATTTCGCTTTGCTAAGATCTTTATTAGATTACATTTTAGTAAAAATGAAAAAAAGAAATATATGTATGTATATATATATATATATATATATATATACACACACACACATAGATACATATATATGTGTGTGTGTGTGTGTGTGTGTGTGTGTGTGTGTGTGTGTGTGTGTGTGTATATGTTTAGGTTACTTCACTGAGTTTTTGAAAGCCCAAAATTCATGTAGTCAAGACCATAAGATCATTTCTGAAAACTCGAAATAAAAACACAAATCTACACCCCTATAAATTATATATAACAGCTCTGAGATTGTGCACTCAGTAGGGAAAAGGGTCAATCCCCAGATTCCCAATACACTAAGATCTATATAAAACTGCTTCAAAGGGGAATTTACCATTCTTCCCCACTATAGTTGACTCTTGTAGTTGGTATATATAAATATATAATTTTCAGGCTTGTGGTTGGAGCAGGGTCCCTCTGCAAAAACATAGATTTTGTTTTTTTAATTTCTAGTTTTTGAAAACTCTGTTGCATGGTCTTGACCATATGAATTTCAAGTTTCTGAAAATTTGATGCAGTAATATAAACCTGTAAGTGTGTGTGTGTGTGTGTGTGTGTGTGTGTGTGTGTGTGTGTGTGTGTGTGTGTGTGTGTGTGTGTGTGTGTGTGTGCATATATATATATATATATATATATATATATATATATATATATATATAGATATATATATATAGATATATATATATATATATATATCAACAAAGAAACACAGCAGGAATGCATGTCTCAGTGATCCAACTAAGGTACACAAACCACTACACAAAACAAGGTCTGTAGATGTCTGTTGTTGAATAAAGTTTTTTTGTTCAAATGATCATATGTGTTGATTTATGATTGTGTTATATTTATATATTTGTTCTACGTTCAACTAAAAACTGCACCAGAGCATATCTGTCACTTAAAAGTTCGCTATCCCTTTATCTTTGCCTATACTCTGAGATCATGTCCTGGTAGGGAAGGCAGTCTAGCTGCAATCCAAATGTCTTCTTGGCCCCATCTCACTCTTACCTTTCCTGCATGAGTTGCTTTCTGCCATTATCTTGGTTCCTTTGCCAGGTTTCTCCAGTAAATTTCCATCCACCTCTTGCCTGTTTTCTGTACCACTACTTGCAGCCATCCCTATTGGCAAAATCTTCTCCATTATCATATTGTCTTAGTTCTTAGAATACTATCTGCTACTTTATAAATACAATAGGTTATGGCTGTTGTTATTTTCCTTAAGAATCTGCTTCCAACATCCTGATCTCTATCTTTCTTAAACTCCCTCTTTGTTTCATCATCATCATTCCTTTCCACTTTGAATTATAATCTTCTGCTTTTGTTCTGTATATAAGCCTTAATTATAAAATACCTCTTAAAATCCAGTAACCCAAACCTCTGTGTTCTATTGGAAGGATCAACTTATCCCACTTAACTCTTGCCACCTTTTCCTCCAAGACAAATTCCTTCAGTTTTTTTTATTAATTATTGCTCACAACTTCTCCTCTAACTGATAAACATATGCTTGACATGTATGCAAGACTAAAGAGACTAAAAACCTTTTCATTGCTTGTATCTTACTATCCATATCCATACATAAGAGTTTCCAGTGTCTCCATTTTTTGTATTATCTTTTGTTTAATGTATTCTCACATATCATTTGCTGCCATAACAGAGGTTGTTTTAGTCCATATTCCTAAATACCCTATTTTACCAAATTCCCTTTATGTTTGATCCCTTAGACAAAGCTCCCTAAGCAAAGTATGTGAAGTCTGTTGTGCTGGATCAGGAAGAGAAAATAGGGAGACCTTTTCACATACCCAAAAGCTGAAATTTGAAATATCAGGGTATATTGATCCTTTGGCCTAAAAGATTTCAAGTATGATTGGATTTTTCTAATGTGGAGTCTTGCAAGAGGTATCATGAGTATCACACATATCACAGAAACCAAGAATCATGAAGAACAGTAACTTTAGTGAAAAACCCAGGAATAAATCTAGATACAGCTCCTATCCTTTCCTGTGGAAGAAAAGATCTTTGAACTGAGGTGAACAAGAGACACTCCAGGAAAATAACCCTGTTAGAAGGAGTCATACAAGACTTCTGTAAGTTCTCCTGGAAATCAGGCCTGTGCAGGAAATCCCTGACAATTTGAAATAGGCTCTTTAAAGATAAAGGAAAAATGTGAACACCTTGCAGTCTGCAATAGGCTTTGACCAGAGCCAGACAGAATGAGAATACCATTGGGGCAGTAGATAGAGCAAAGAGTAAGGCAGAGAACTCATAATCTGATTCAGACTCAGAAAACCTTAACAGCAATCTGAAATCTGGATCTATAGGAATGGTTCATAGTTTCATAGGTTCATAAGTAGGTACTAGGCTATTGGCCCTAGGGCCTATATAAGCCTAGCCAAAGGTACCCTGGCTTTCGCCACCCAAGAAAATTATTTTCCTGTGCCACTGTCAAGCAGAGCCACAGAAGTGAACCCCGGGGTGAATTTCTTATCTCCCATCCAATCATCAAGATTTTTCTTGAAGAGTGCTAGTGAGGAGCTTTGTTTGATATAGATAGGTAGTTTGTTCCAGAGTATGGGAAGTCTCTGGGACAGGAATCTATCCCTCCGGCATGTTCTGCTTATTGTGGTGACAAGGTTTAGGTCCCTAGAGTGTGTAGCTTGTAGGGATTGGGATTTCTTCAAGTGGAACATGTCTAAAAGCTCTGGGTTTGACATAGCTTTGTGTGTTAGGCAGAGATCGTCTCTGAGTAGGCGATATACTCACCGAGTAAAGCTGCAGTTTTTTGAGACAGTCTGCATAGGGCATCTGTTTGAGGCTGGTAATCCTCTTTGTGAGGTATTTCTGTGGCCTTTCCAGTTGTTGTAGATGTCTTGTGAGGTACATACCAAAAGGGGCATTGCAGTCTATAATGGGTCTAATGAGTGACAAGTAGAGGGGAACAATAACCTCTTTTTTCCTGGATGAGAAACCTTTAGTGATGAGGTGTGCCATGTAGAAGGATTTCCTGACTACTGTGGTGATGTGATTATCAAAGGAGAGACTACTGTCCACCTGTGTCCCAAGGTCTCTTATCACACTTTCAGTGTTCAGTAGACTACCGCCTATGTGGTAGTTCATGGGTACTGAGTTTTTACCAAAAGGGATGACAATGCACTTTTTGGCATTGAGCTTAAGGCCATGGCTTTGACACCAGGCATCTGTCTCAGTGAGGCCCTTCTGTAAGATGTCCACATCTTTTGGAGTTTTGATTATGGCTCCTAGTTTGCAATCATCTGAGAACTTCATTAGCCAAAGACCTTCTGTGTTGGCCTGTACTTCAGAGAAGTAGATACCAAAGAGGTGAGGAGCCAGGTCTGAAGATGGATTTGGAGTCTGCTACTTTCACAGTGTGGGTTCTGTCAGTGAGCCAGTTGGCAACCCATCTTGTGACAGAGGGATTTATACCTAGTTTAATGAGTTTATCTATAATTCCAGAGTGGGGGATGGTGTTGAAAACCTTGGCGAGATCTAGATAGGCTGTGTAAACCACCTTACACTCATCTACGGCTTTGGTGACTGCTTCAAAGAAGTCTATTAGGTTTAGGAGACATGATATGCCTTTTACAAATCTGAACTGGGTGGGGTCCTGAGTTTGGAGATTACCAATGTCATTGTTTATAAATTCCATGATGATATGTTCCATAGCCTTGCAGACCAGGGTCATTAGGCTAATGGGGCGGTAGTTTCCGGGGTCTGTGGTGGCTCCCCCTTTGTGGAGTGGGATAACTGTTGCTGTGCACCATTCAGTGGGCACATAGCCTGAGGTGAGACTATGACTGAACATGGTACTTAGGTGGGGTGCCAGTTTGTTCTGTAGTTCATGTAGAACACAGCCTGGGGTGTCGTCAGGTCCCATGGATGCTGTGTTCTTGGCTTTGGATAGTGTTTTTTACCTGTGCAGCCGTGATTACAGGAACTTTGCATTCTTCTGGTATAGAGATGGGCCCTTTAGGGGATGACAGGGGGGTAAAGTTAGCACTGAACCTATCTGCCAGGATGTTGGCAATATCAGTTGGTTCTGTATATTTAGTGCCATTGTGCTGTAACTCAGAGCAGATCTGAGTGTTGCCATTGAGATTCATGCTTTGTGCTTGCCTTTAGAGTCAGTGGCGATTTTGTTTTCATAACTAGCTTTGGAGGATTTTATGAGGGATCTTATTTTCTTACTGAGGCTGACCAGTGAGTTTCTCCAATCATGGAATTTTACTCTTTTTTGCAACAGTTTCTTTCTTCTGTTGTAGAATTTGTTTATGGCAGGGGACCACCAGATTGGCTTCCTTTTTTTGGAGGATAGCATCTTGGTTCTGTTAGGGATTGCATGATCCATGCACTCATGTAAGTGCTTATAATGTGCATTTGTGTAGGATTCAGCAGTCATACCTCTATTGTCCGTCAGCATGGGTGTCGTGAAGTTTGCCACTTCTGTCTTAAGAAGTGTGAAGTTGGGTTTGGAGAAATGTTTTACTGTGGTTTTCCTAATGGGGGGTGTGGGAGGGATGTGGATGTCTAGGGTGATTAGCTTGTGGTTGGATCTGACCAAAGAGGAATTGACCTCTGGTGTGGAGCACCGGTTGCCCATGTTGGTAATAACCAGGTCTAGGATATTGCTGCCCCTGGTGGGGGTGTGGATAAGTTGATCCATGGCATTGGAATTTATGAATTCCAGAAAACGTTCAGCACAAAGAGTTGGTACATGAGTAGTTTTCCCAGTTAATGGTAGGGTAGTTGAAATCGCCCATTATTAGAGTGTTAGGTTGTACCTTAGTATTTTCCAGTGTATTAAGAAATGAGTAGTGGGAATCCTGGGGCATGGTGGGGGATCTGTAGCAAGCTACAATTTGGATTGTGGTCTTGCCCAGAGTTAGTTGCACTTGGATAATCTCGGATGCATTATGCTAAGCAACTAGCCTGGAGGTATGGATATCCTTAATGAATATGGACACACCTCTGCCTTTAGTGTTTCGGTCCAGGTTAGGTGGCTGAAAGGTGTGGTATGAATTATAGCCTGGTAATGCAGGGGTACTCTCTGGAGCCTTGAACCAGGTCTCTGTCACTGCACAGATGTCGATGTTCTCCATTTTATGGACTTTTGCAGCAGAAGGTCCAAACATTAGTTTTCTCTCCAATGAAGAATTCAAAATTTAATTTTTGACATCCTCTAGGAGGTTTTGAGAATGCAGCCAGGCAAGCCTCCTCATAACTGTACCAGTGGCAGCAGCCCTGGAGGTGGCATTAGCAGAATCTTATCCACATTTAAGATTAACGGATACCAAAATGTTCCTGATTCTCATAAGAGGCAAGCACGAACTTTGTATGAGCTTGACAGTTGGGCATTCTAAAAAAAAAAAAAACAAGTGTTGCAGGAGAATATGCTTTTTCCCCAAAATCTGTCAAAAGCCTTCCAATTCTTAATAGCAGGACCAGCCTTAGACCAATTGGACCTATATGGAACAATAGGGCCCTGCTCAGGTCTTTATGCCTTACATAACACAGAGATTTGCCTTCTTCTGTTGTAGTCTTGCTCATGTTGTAGTTACAGTTCTTGCTAGTGAAGTAGATATTCCCTGCACACATTACAAAATATGAGCTAATAAATAAACACTTTGTTTTATTGTACTATATAATGAAAACATGTGTACGTCATAACTAATTTGAAATAGTCTTAAGTCAGAGAGGTCAGCAACTGGAGGGAGGATTGAGGGTGATGGATTTGAAGGTCAGATGAGTGGTCCCACCTAAATGGACTAAACAGGTCCTCATAACTGTTAAGGGCAGCCCTGCTTGTCAGAAGGAGAGGCATTAATAATATCCAATTATACAACGACCCCCCATTAATATTCAAAAAATGTGCATGCTGATTGGTCAGCTTACACGTTGTAAATCATAGTTATAGTAATGGAAATAGGTCTGGTCGCCCGCACTTTTTCCATTACTATAACTCTTTTTTTTACAGCAATGGAGAACGCAAGATCTCCGTTGCTTCACACTGTCCCGCTATGTTAAAGGAGATCTTGCTTTCTCCATTGCTTTTTTCAAAACTGTCTCGCTATGTTAAATGGGTTTAACATAGCAAGACAGCTTTAAAAAAAGCAACAGAGATTCTCCGTTGCTTTTTTCAAAACTGTCTCGCTATGTTAAACCCATTTAACATAGCGAAACAGTTTGTAAAAAGCAACAGAGATCTTGCTTTTTCTGTTGCTTTTGCCCACAGCTCTGATGTATATCAGAACTGCCGCAGAATACCAGACAGCTGCGGAAGGGCAGCAAGGAGGCATTATACAATGCCATTTTTTAAGAAAAGTAATTTTTTTTTCTTAAATAATGTCAATGTATAATAGCAATAATGCACTTCTGGGTGTGGGTAATGCTGGATTTATCCACGGTTGGCTTTGTTTGGCCACTCGGGCTTCGTCCTCATGACCAAACCACACCAACCGTGGGTAAATCCAGCATTACCGACACCCAGGCGTGAGTTATTGCTATAATGCTTAGCAGCAGCTGGATTTGCTAAATCGATAGTTGCTGGATCTGATCCATGATGACTGTATTTGAACTTATAAAACTGAGGCACTCTCTCATACATACACACATTTATATAGTCTGCCTGCAGTTTTGGGTAGAAATATCAGCCAGTGAAAAAAATCTCCAAAGCAGACAGACCTGCAGATATAGGAGTAGGTTCTGGAAATTCCAGTTGTAACAAGTCACAAAACTTCCTGAAGGACTGGATAACATCATTGCTTTCCCATTGAAAAGATTTTGGAAGTCGTTTCAGAGAAAGTGAATAAAGTTTATAAGTTAAAAATACTGGTTGAAGCAACACATTCCTCAGAATCTAAATCAGAAATCTGTGGAGACAACATACCATCTATGCCTTGAGAATCATTTTAAGGTTCAAACTTTTCAGTCTCATCTGAAAATGTAGAATACTTTTTGTTTTTAATTTTACTAGAAGCTGCCACTTGTGCCTGCACTAAACCATGAGAAAAGCAGCATATTACTCCAGCCCAGATAAATTGAGACAGAAGCAGACCCACTTCTGCCATTGAGAATCTCACTAGGGATGGACACAGCTTTCTAGCTAGGAAGACTGGCACTGTCTGCATTTCTTGCAAGACAGAAAAGAGTGTCTGCCCTTTGCCCACCAAGTTCATTTCAACAGCTGCAGTGGCTATATTTATCCCTGGTCCCTGATAGCTCTAAGGACTACAACAGAAGGACTCAAGGGAAAAGAAGAGTTTTTTTGGGAAACAAGTTTCGGCCACAGCAAAGTCACCCTCCTGTACCAAAGGCACTTTTCAGCTGGCTGTGGTGGAAATAGCTGTTTGAAAATTTTGTTCATTTTGTGTCTAGATAAAGAATAAAGATCCAAGGAAAAAGCAGATTGCGAACACCAAAGAAATAAACTTCAGAACTGCCAAAGACACAACAGACCACAGCACCAATGCAGGTGAAGACAGGGAATAAGAGACGATGCTCAAAGAAATTATCTTTATTCAGTTTCAGTTAAGTGCTTTCTTTAGAGACTTCCTCAGAACAAATGCATTATTAAAACCCAGACCTTAAATACCCATTCCTTAAGAATATCACATGATGCCCTCATTACTAAATTTATACATTTTTAAAAGGAACAATTAAAATACTTGCAACCAACATTGTGAATAAATTAACCAAAAAAATGAACACATGTAACATAAACTTTTTAAAAAATCTTAAGAATAATATATACTTTTACTACATACACCTAAATAAAAACACTCAAATATCCATAAGGAAAGCCATTTTAACCCATTATGTGCTTCAACTTTAAAATACAAACAATATTGACTGCCTCATTGATTCCAGGATATTGAGTAGCATCCAACCTTAGCTGCCATCTCAGTTCACTGGCATCCAAATGCAAATCAACCATTTTACCCTGGGGGTCCTTTACTATATGATCTATGATCAAGAACTTAAAAATATGTGTCCCATTCTCCTTAAGATGTCTAAATAAGGCATTAGTAATTCTTCCTTTCTTTATGTTATAAAGATGTTCACTAACACGAGTCTTAAACATTCTAGAGGTCTTTCCTACATAAAACACAGGACACATTTGGCATTTAGTCAGGTAGACAACATTACCACTACTACATTTATAATGCCCTTTAATAAAAATGTTATTTCCATTCAGTTTGAACTGATCCCCAGTTTCCAAAATATGGCCACAATAATTGCACTTTCCACATTTAAAATTCCCATTGGGTCTATTTGAATAACCATATGCATAATCCTTATTAAACTCTAACAAATTTTTAAAGGACCTATCTTTTCTAAAAACTATCTTAGATAACCCCTTCTGACTTTAGACTCATCATTCGGGTCAAATACTAAAATCTCCCAATTGTCTACAATAGCCTTAGCTACACCTTCTGCATCCAGGTTGAAAGTAGTAATAAACCTAACAACAAGATCACATCCCAAGGAGTTGTGGTTAATACCCAAGGCCTGTTCTGCTCCTGGCCTCAAAGGTCCACCTAAAATGGGTCTATATATACCTTTGTGCCTTTTTCCAATCACTTCCCTAGTTAATCTCTCCAACAGGTCTTCGGGATAACCCCTTCTAGAAAACATATTAACAATAAAACAAACTTCATCCTGAAATTGTTCATCCCGGCTAACCATCCTGGCAGCTCTTACTAAATGACCTTTAATTATGGATCTTTTTTGATGTAAAGGGTGCCACCTACCAAATTCCAAGTAGGAGTTGGAAAGGTTGGTTTTCTATATATCCTGGAATATAAGAGACCTTCTATCCTGTCAACATTCAATTCTACATCTAAATATGTAATATTTTCTTCAATAAAATAGTGAGTGAATCTTAAAAATTCAACAGTGTTGTTAATATAACTTACAAATTCTTCATGCTTTTGTTTACCACCCTTCCACAACAGAAACAAATCATCTAAAAATCTACTATAGTGTAAAATTTTGGGCCAATATTCAGTATTCATTAAATATTCCTGTTCCCAAAATGACATTACAAAGTTTGCAAAAATGGGGACACAGGCAGACCCCATGGCTACTCCTGTATTGTAATTGTTACTCAAAACTAAATCCATTAAGGCGCTAATCTTATTGATGGTATCCTGATCATACATATGAGTTTTAGTTAACTGAACTTCCAGCCACAAAGTACCCTCCTGGTGTGGTATAATACTAAACAAGTTAACAACATCCACAGTCACCATAATCAATACTGGCTCCCATTTTATTTCTTCAAATTTCTTCAGGAAATGCCAATAGTCTCTGGTGATATACCCAAACTTTTGCAATCCCTTTTGTAAACAGTGATTTATATATTTACTCATAAAGAAGGTTTTAGATGTATGCCCATCCACAATGGGCCGAAATTTCAAATTTGCAAGGCCCTTGTGGATTTTCAGTATTCCGAAAATATTAGGTATCATAGGGTAGTCATTCTTCATGTAATTATATTCATCCAAACTAATTTGGCCCTGAAATACCATATCAACCAAGGCCAAATCAATCTTCCTGTATGCTATATGGATCTCATTTAAGGAACTTTCCCAATAGGTCCCATCCATAAGCAAGGAATTCATTTTATTTAAATATTCAATCTTGTTCATTAACACTACCCCACCTCCCTTATCAAGTTTCATTATGCACACAGTTTTATCCTTAATAAACTCATTCAATAGTTCCCATTTGTTTCCAGTCAAATTGCTATAATTTTCAACTTGGGAATATTTAAAATGTTGTCTTATTTCTTTCTCACAAATTCTCTCATAAACCCAAATGGAATTATTCAGAGGGGGGTTAAAAATACTAGGTTTAGTTAATATACCAGATCCACCATCACCTAAATCATTTCCCCCTTTGCCATTAAACCAGACTTTAAGATTTAATTTATGAGTAAAACATTTTAAATCAATCAAAATATCGACATTGTTACCCCTCCTTGCAGGCACAAAGGTAAATCCTTTCACTAAAAGGTCAGCATGAGCTGCCGCAACTACTTTTGTAGAATAATTATAGATTTTTAAATCATTTTTACTGTAATTCACAATTTTACAAATATCTCCTAGGGTTAAATGATCATAGGTTTCCCCACCTCCATTTAATTGTGGGTTGTTGGTCCCCTTACTAATGACACCAGGGCATGAAACAACATTAGAAATAATATCTAAGTTATTAACAGCCCCTACACTTGGGTAACCCCCATCTACCATCGCAACGCCAGGGGAATCAACCAAATTTCGATAAAAATGTATACTGGAAGCATTGGATACATCGCTACCTTGACTAGGAAAGGGCAATACCCCTAAATTGGACACTACTGGTTCTACACCCTCAGTACCTTCACCATTGTCAAAATCACATACAATACTAATTTGAGCGTTACATACACCAGTTTCAACACTTTTGTTACTAAATACGGCATCTCGCAAACTGTTAGATGCATTTAAATTATTCAGTCGCAAACAGTCTGCTTCAACAGCATTAAAGTCCATGAAGTTCAATATACTAACACCATGTTGGACATTAGAAGAAGCATTTATTAAATCAATAACACAGTCAAGATTCTCTTCGACGCTAGTAAGACATTCAGGTATCGAGAATTCAACCCAGTCTGTACCTTGCCCATGATTCAAATTTTTATTACTTGTTTCTTCATTTCTTCCTTTACTATAGTCAATATTTTCCTTTACCAATTCTGAATGCAAAGAGCTAGGGGAACCAAAACAAATACTATCCGTCTTGCAAACACAATGGTGGACATTAAAATTTTCGTCAGACACACCAAAAGTCAAGCCAACCAGTGTATTGAAAGTAAAAGTACTTACTATACTGTTGAAATCAATTTTTGCACTACTCCCAACAGGAATCCTGCTAAAATCCTTTCCTGGTCTTTTTGGGTCTTGCCCCTTCCCTCGAATAATCATTAAAATTTGCGTTGGGAAACTGAGACTGCTGATTTTTTCCACGGAGTCTTTCAGAACATCTAATCCCATCAGAGTGGTCATCATGTACTACAGAATCCAACCACCATTGTTTTTGAAACCTCTGGTTCGTCATCTCCGGTACATCCCTATCTTGTTCCTGATTGGCTGCTGAATTTCTGTCCCTCATTCGATTGCCCACTGAAAATGGGTAAACTTTATTCACTACATATTCCTGAATGTCCCTTTTGAGTTTATTTTGCTTTCGCAAAATTATAGAACTACAAACATTGTCCACACTCTTATTTACTTCCAAATAACTGTCCGATATTTGTTGTAATCACAATCCACTAAGATGGCTTTATTCAAGAAATCTAAATTGTTGCAATGGATCGCCAAAGCCTGATTGTTATATTTAATCATTAGGTGCATAATTTCAAGTCCAGTCTGGTCAAATAGCAAGTGCAATTCATTCAAAAATTCATCATTTTTGTCAGCCCCATTGGGTACCTCCACAAACGCAAGCCCATGAGAAATATAGAACATGTCCTAGTTCTACATTTCTTTCTAGATAGGAATTTTCCATTTGTTACTTCTTATAGGCAAGCAAATCATGTTCAAAAACTCTTAACTTCTCTGCTAAGGATACAGACTGCTTAGGATTTTGAATGGAACCATTACCGCCTGTATTAAAACTAAAAAAGTTATTTTTCCAAATATCATTCACATCCTCATTCAGGGTGGAATTATTAACTGCCATTGTCTCTCTCTCCCCTGCAGGGAACTACCCCCACCAGGTCCACGATTGTCATTTGATTCAGAAATTCCTTGAACAGTCTGGGTGGGCTGAGTTAAGGGAAACCCCGGACTTCCAAAGATATTAGATCCCACTGGTGGTACATTTCTCTCCATTAAATTCTGTATATGCTCAGTATGAATCGCCAGCTGCTGGTTAATTTTCTGCAACAAATCCAACACCTCACCATTTGTAGCCATGGAGTCTGTTAGGTCCACAATCAAACTATTAACACCAAAGAAATAAATTTCAGAACTGCCAAAGACACAACAGACCACAGCACCGATGCAGGTGAAGACAGGGAATAAGAGATGATGCTCAAAGAAATTATCTTTATTTAGTTTCAGTTAAGCGCTTTCTTCTCCTACTAGAGACTTCCTCAGAACCAATGCACTATGAAAACCCAGCCCTTAAATACCCATTCCTTAATAATGTCACATGATGCCGTCATTAAATTTGTACATTTTTAAAAGGAGCAATTAATATACATGCAACCAACATTGTGAATAAATTAACCAAAAAAATGAACACATGTAACATAAACTTTTTAAAAAATCTTACAAATAATATATACTTTTACTACATACACCTAAAATAAAAACACTCAAATATCCATAAGGAAGGCCATTTTAACCCATTATGTGCTTCAACTTTAAAATACAAGCAATATTGACCACCTCATTGATTCCAGGATACTGAGTAGCATCCTACCTTAGTTAGCTGCCATTTCAATTCACTGGCATCCAAATGCAAATCAACCATTTTACCCTGGGAATCCTTTACTATATGATCTATGATCAAGAACTTAAAAATATGCATCCCATTGTCCTTAAGATGTCTAAATAAGGCATTAGTAATTCTTCCTTTCTTTATGTCATAAAGATGTTCACTAACACAAGGCTTTAACATTCTAGAGGTCTTTCCTATATAAAACACAGGACACATTTGGCATTTAGTCAGGTAGACAACATTACGACTACTACAATTATAATGCCCTTTAATAAAAATTTTATTTCCATTTAGTTTGAACTGATCCCCGGTTTTTAAAATATGGCCACAATAATTGTATTTTCCACATTTAAAATTCCCATTGAGTCAATTCAAATAACCATATGCATAATCCTTATTAAAGTCAAACAAATTTTTAAAGGACCTATCTTTTCTAAAATCTATCTTAGGGGAACCCCTTCCCACTTTAGACTCAACATTCGGGTCAAATCCTAAAATCTCTCAATTGTCTACAATAGCCTTAGCTACACCTTCTACATCCAGGTTGAAAGTAGTAATAAACCTAACAACATGATCACATCACAAGGAGTTGTGGTTAATACCCAAGGCCTGCTCTCCTCCTGGCCTCAACAAGCAGATTGCGCCCTGTTTACGCAGACAAAAGGTACCTGCTCTGATTGCGAGGGAATCCTAAAAGCAATACTCGGTAAAACAGGTAAATTGTTACTTTTTCCCTGTTTAAACATAGTAAAAACACTTATCACATCCAGAAAAAAAAAATACCAAGAAAAAATAGATTAAAGTTAGTTTTAACAACCTTACCACAAAAATAAACAAATAGTGCTCCAATTTAAAAGTAGAAGGCACAGGACACTCAATGAAACTACTTTTTTCTAGGTTCACTAATTCTATAATTTTATATATATATATATATATATATATATATATATGTGTGTGTGTGTGTGTGTGTGTGTGTGTGTGTGTAGCTATATATAGAAGCACAAAGAGCACAAAACCAAAGTAAAACACCACAGCTCACAATGTGTAAATGTGAGAAGTCAAGCCCCATACACATGCACAGTGCATCAGAAAACAAGGAAGAACATGGAAGAAGGCAGAAGTAACATTATACAAAGACATTATTTAAGAGAGGTAAGCATTGTTTTCTTAAATAATGTCATTGCATAAAAGCAATAATCCACACCTGTTTGTTATTGTGTCAGGATTTACTCACAGTTGGCTTTGTTTAATCAGTCTGGCTTCACCCTCGTGAGCAAATCACACCAACCGTGGGTAAATCCTGATATACCCATGCACAGTCATGGAGTATTGCTTAAGTATTATAAATGCACTTTAAATTGCATCTCATGATGCCAACAATTGTGAAGTAGTGAAGCTGCCATTAAACTATTTAAGACCTTCTGTAGGGAGCCATCTTCAGTTATCAGTTTTATTACTGCTCTGCTTACCTTATGATAACATGTTGTACCTGAAGAGCATGTCTTTATGTCTCCAAGGGCAACTTAGATTTTTTTTTTCTCAGAAAGTCTGTATAGTCATAAGACTTAAATAAACCCATGTAAAGAATTGCATATCACCTTGTATGAGATTTGATGTTTCTACAGTTTGCAGTTTGTGTTAATGAATAACTTAAAGCACTAAAGGTTTTAGCTTAGCTAATACCTGCTATACATTTTATTTCTCATAAATATCTAGCTTGAAAGTGGCATTGCTACATTGCATATATCCTGTCTGCAAGAAATGTTCCTGCTTATTAAGTATACAGTGTACCAAGTAGACCCAAGGGCCTGTTTTACAGAGATATGTTAGAACCCTGACATCCACTGACTAATTTTATGTGATACAGATTACATCTGAAGAAGAATAACATTTCGGCAATATTTTCTTTTCCCTTCAGGAAAGTTGGTTACTCATTCCAGTAGATATTTTATGAGTTCAGACCTACTTTTACTTAAACAGTAAATTTACAATCTGTTGTACCTTTTTCAGCCTTAGATATGATGGGACAGTAGACCTGATGCAAATATCTACATATGACCTTCCTGCAAGACAATGTCACATACTATACAAGGAAATAAGATAAAACATGTCATTATAAAGGTAATATTTCATGTTAAATATAGCTTGTATATAAGAAAGACATATTAAACATATGAATGCAAGCCTGTTCACATTAATATTTTGGTGACCTAACCTGTCATGTATCTAGGTTACCTTACTATATTGGATGCCTATCACTCATCCATTGACGTAAGTAATGTTTTAATTTTATTAATTTCTTGTGAAGCATACATTATCCTTTTTACTCATGTTATACTTTTTATAAATAATGGAAGTCTGGGAATAGATTACTTTGTCCTGTCCTCCCTCCCCATCACATCAGTGAAGTCTAAGTAGGTTTGAGTGGCAGGTGTAAGATGAGTAGGAGGAAACTGTCTGGTTTGTAGGTACACGATAGCTAGCTTTACTTACATGGGAGCATTACACTTTTTTTATTTCCTTTCAGACACCCATTTTTCATGTACAGAAACCGACACTGATTAGTAATGTATATAACATAACAAAGAGGGCTCACAAAGGCACAAGTGGCATGCAGTTAATTCAACAAGGAGAATAACAATGAACACTGCTTACTTATGTATCTAAACCAAAAGGTAAAAAGGACACAGAAACCATTCAGCAGTGAATAAAGACCCAGCCAAGCTAGAGTTTTCACTGAGGGATACCTTAAACCTCCTGTAGTAGAGCCCCATGGGATATATGTAAATGACTCCTTAAGGACATCGTGTTTCAGCTACATGGCTTCTGAATGATCATGACTTTTTTACGATTTAAGTCTTTGCAGTTGTATTCAGGCCAATAAAGCCCAACACCACTAGCTATGGACATGCATGCTTCAGCCTTTTTATTCACTTTATCAGCACAGCTAGGTTTAAACACCCTGTGTTTCTAAAGAATAGCCAAACTATCCACTTATGCTGTGCTGATGAGGTTTTTTTTTTGCAGTTTTTACTTGTGCATCTAAGTGCTGTAGATTTTCTTTACCATTTTACTGCCTAGCTATTTACAAAAGTGTGATATATTTTGGTTAGATCAAATGATGAAGTAACACTGTGTGAGACATTCAGATTTAACTTGGTCAACTCAACTTACTTTGCTTTTTGGGACAAGGTAATTAACCCTGTGTTGCTTTACCTTCAGGGCACAATTTGCAGTTGTAGCAGGCAGAGTGGATGACTGAACAGCGGATTGTATAATGGCATTAATTCAGTACATTTGTGAGCATTTCCATTCAGTATTGCACAGGCAGCTGATTTTGTAATTCAGGGCACATCAGTTGAGGCTGTCAAGTGAGTTAAAGTGCATGTGGGCAATCTGGTGTCAGGAAATAAGTTAATGATTAAATAAACCAATACAAATGAAATATTAACTGAAATACTTAGGGCCTCAGTTGTCAATGCATGATGACAGTCAGCAAAGTATTTATTCACCATGTTCTTATTTCATTTTCAGTCAAATGATTGTAGACTAGTTGGTCATGCCATCATATATTGCCCTAGAAAGAGGAAGACAACTTGTCTTCAATATATATTTATGTGTATATATATATATATATATATATATATATATATATATATATATATATACACAGAGTTAGTCTAATCAGAATGGCAAGACAGAGATGCTAGCAAGGGAGCCATCATCAAGGATGCATTGCAGACACGTGATGGGATTTTACACATGTATGGGCAATTGAGATGGGGACATATCTAAAAGGGAATGTCTGTAATAATGGGTGACTTACCTGACACACGTGACTAATGATGGCAGATTCCATGGTTGTTTTATTGAAAACAAAGTTTGTCACAGATCAGTGGAGGTGACCAGAACACATAAGCATCAACATATACAGCTGCAGCATGGCAGTTTACCACCACAGGCACTATGGTATGGAGGATAATAACTTACCATGGTATAAAAGCTGGGTTGGGTGCACCACACAAATTTAGGGTTTGATCCATTTACATTAGACATTGGAATGATCCTTCAGGATTTTTATTAAAAATGTAACACAGAGAGAGAAAACCAGGTATGTGTAAAACTATTCATAGAGGGGAATTGTGCATGATGACTATACACAATAAAAAGGTGGGATTCCTCTTAGCTATTAGTAAGAAGAAGGAATAAGGAAAGGAAAGGAAGAGGCCATTATCCATGTGCAAATAATAAAGGTGGTCTGGTGTCCAAAAGACAACCTGTGGGTTGTGGTGTTCCTGTTGAGGGAGAACATGATGCCTTAAAGTAAGGAGTTAAATGAACCTGAACTAGTATGACAAATGGCCAGCTGGTAAATTATGGTTAATGTTCTGATAAAATTACAGAGAATAATGGTAAGTGAAAGCCAATGGTCTAGAAAGCAGGTTGGAATGCTCTGCTGTAACTTGCATGTCCAAGTTATTGATAAACAGTTTATTGGCTTTGACATACTGGTGGACTATGTCAGGCCAGCAAGCTAGTCTTGGGAGACTTTAGACAAAAAGGACAAAAGCATCTGGGTATGAAAAATCTGATCTTAAAAAGAAACTGTCAAGGATGAGAAAGAAGTTGGAACAAAAGTCACTGAAGGAAATTATTCAAAGATGACTCTGACTTGGACTGTAATATAAGAATAAGTGATCTGGCTTAATAAAGCCTGTATCCTGGCATAGACTTGCATTAACTGCTCACAAGGCCTCTTCCTTCCATTTCCTTATTCCTTCTTACTAATGGGAAAGAGGAATCCACTTTTTTATTGTGTATATTCATCATGCACAATTCCCCTACCTGAATATTTTTTATAAATACTGTGGTTATTCTGAGAGAGATGCAGAAAAAGAATAAGGAATATTTGGTGTCAGATTACTTTATCTGGGTTTCTGTCCCCCTCCCCACACCCCCAGCCCCCATGATATCACTAGCCTGAGTGAGCAAGTTTGAATGACAGATGCTATTTTGGTAGGAGAATGTAGGACTAAGAGCAAAAAAGGTGCAGGTGAGCTGTCAGTCAGGCTTAGGAGGCTTGAACTGCTATGAGGAAAATGCAGGCTATTAAAGTATAAGTGCTAGAGGATGTAGCCACAAGTTTACAGTATTTTCATTAAAGCAGGGAGACCTTTCCTTTCCCAATGAAGATGAAACATAATTTACAAATGTTTGGTTGGGCTGCTCCCATAGAGTGTTTATGAAAAATTATGATGTGTAGGTAAACTTTTGGAGCAGTGGTCTTCAAAGCTGTTTAAGACATTCAACTAGAAATCTGAATGCTATGAAAATTAAGGGTAAATTGGTGAAGTTACAGTGAATGAAGTATGTTGGGAGGATCCCCACCTGGCCTGTACTCTGGAAAGCAGTTTGGAATGCTTCCAGTGAACTTTTGCTGTGGTCGACAACAGTTAAGATACCTCCAGAGGAATAAGAACACATAAAGCAAGAAGATGCACAAGCAAGCTGATGGATGTGTTAATTAGTCTTGGTAACCTACAAGCAATTGACAACAACAGGTTAATTAGAAGGGTGACTAGCCATGACAGACTGCGGGTCTATGGCAGGCTGGCTGTGCTACATCAAGGCTGGTCTTGGGAGACTTTAACCAAAATTCAAAATCCTCTGGGTGAAATAAAGGTGGTAAAAAGTATTAAAAAGTTAAGGATGAAGAATACTAATGTTACAAACTACAAAGAACTTATTTAAATTTGAATCTTGACAGCATATGAATATTAAAAACAGTTGAATAAAGCCTGTGCCCTGACACGTAATATTTAATAAATTGGTCATGCTAACTTACAATGTATTATTTTGGGAGGCAATAGTAGCAAGTTGAAACTGCTGTGTTTCTCTTGTTAAAACACTACATGTTTTGTTTGGCTGTTAAAAGACTAGCTGGATAAAAAAAAAAAAAAAAAAAACAAAAAAAGTTTCACGTTTAAAATGCCAAGCTCACTATAATTATGGTCTTCTAATAGCTGTATTCACTTGAAAGACATATTTTGATGTTTTACTCAAAACAGTAAATAAAATGTGCTAAGATTAGCAGAAACAATGCTTTGTTTTAATTTGACCATCATTTTCATTGGAACTGCAGACTTATTCAATTGTTTATTCAAGGAATTATTTTGTCCAGAAATGTGCTGTGTCAGGAATGAAGCATCCTTACTTCGCTCTAAACAATCCTTAACCAATACTACCTCAGTCCTACCAAAAATAACTCAAATAACCTGCTTATTAAGTCACAGGAATTAAGTTATTTATTTTTTTCATTATTTATTTTATCACACATCTGACCAGAGATCTATATTAGCACCACCTTACTGGTTGATTTCCTGTCTGTCAGCAAACATTATACATGGTTTTGCAGGTAAATATAAGCATCATGACTGTTTTGAAGTACCTTGGGGACTACCACATTAGTTCATAGGTTCAAAGGTAATGAGGTCATGTGATGTAGTAACCTATAGCCTATTCAGTTTGGTGTGTATTGGCCTTGTCCATCTCAAGGTTCATAATTATATATTACCCCCTAGTAAGAATAACAGGGCTCATACCATACATAACTGGAGGGAACCCAATAAGTATAAGTATAGAGAAGCTGCATCTGTCTATTTGTAGTACAGGTGGCAGTCCTGGGGTAAATTCTTTCCTGTCCGTAGATCTAAGCCAGGCTTGAATATGGAAAAGGATGATCTTTGTTTTATGTGGATAGGGAGTCTGCTACACAACATAGGTATCCTCTGTGAAATATATGTGTCCATCTAAACCATTCTGTTGATGTTGCAGAAGAGGTTTAGATCCCTACACAGAGTACTTCTGATGTCATTGGAGTTGCTGATGTGCGGTAAATCCATCAGTAATGGGTTTGAGGATACCTTTTATGCCAGACACAGGCCACCCTTTAATAGTCTGTAGGCTAGTGATATACTGACAGGGTTTTATGTTAAGTTGTTTAGGCCTTGTATCCCATTAGCAAGATATCTCTGTGGGTGTTCTTATTGTTAAATGTGTTTGGGCAGATACATGCCAAAGGGGGCATTATATTCATTAATTGGCCTAATGAGGGCTGATTAAAGGGGAGGGGGCAATGACATCCCTAGATCTACACAATCCCTTTGGTTATAAGCTGTGCAATACAAAAGGACTTTCTTACAATAGTCACATGTTTTCAAAAGTTGGTCAGCGTCCACACAAGTTCCCAAATCCTGAACAACTGTGTCACCTCTTAGGGAAATATTGTCAATGTGGTAGTTCCCTGGGATATATGACTTTCCAAAGGATACAATAATGTATTTTTGGCATTTAGTTTCAGTCCATGATTTTGTACCAATTATTTATTTAGGTCAAACCTTCCTGTAGGATGGCTAAGTCATTTGGGGAGTTAATGACTACTTTTAATTTGCAGTCATTTGTAAACTTAATCAGCCAGAGCCCTTTGGTATTGGCTTCTATTTCAGAAAATAAGATGCCAAGCATGAGAGGTCCTAGCACAGAACCTTTGGGGACTCCACTGTTGACTGGCCTTTTTGTGGATTTAACCTCCCCTATTTTGATTATCAGCATCCTATCTGTGAGCCAGTTGGCAATCCAGTGGGTGACACAGGTGTTTATTTCCAGTTTATTTAGCCTTTCTGTTACACCTGAGTGGAGAATTGTGTCAAAGGCTTTGGCCAGGTTGAGGTATGTTGGCTATACATGAATCATGCCCAGTCCTTCCTTTTTACTTTATAATATTGACTAGTATTTATCATGGAGTAAAGACTGTTTCGTTGCCCACTTCTGTTTCAGAATTTCCTTCTGATTTTGATTCTAAATGTCAACAATGTAACACAAGCAACAAAAAGAATTGTCTGCAGGGCCATTAGAGTTGTATGCTAAAGGCGTTTGGCAGAATATGGGAAAAAACGTATTCTCACTGCTTACCAGGCACTTCTTATTATAGCTCAAAGAACAAGCTTTTCTGAATACTGGCATTTCCCATCACTGTTATATTGTAAGGCCACGTATTGGGGGTGTTATAGACAGGGAATGATATTTTTCATAGTTTAGGCATATCCCTGTTGCACATTATAGTACTATTGCTCTAGCAGAGACATAGGTATGTATTAATGGGCAATAGTCTGCTTAAAACCTCCTTTTAATCTGTAATGTTACAATGTGCAAGTAACACGAGCTCAAGACTTCCAGCATCATCAAGGAGCTTGCTTCCATTAATTTTCTAGTTCAAATACCAAATCTCATTCTCAGGAATCTAAAACTTTTGAAACATACTAATTCAGGAGTAGTTCTAATGGACCAAGGAAGCATATGCCACAACCTCTCTGGTGTAACAAGAAAATGATTATTTTCTAATCTAGTAGAATACTTTGGTTCATCAAAGCCATTGAAGTATTACATATGCCAATGTTATGGTTAATGAGTACGTACCAATGCAAGAAGCCACTGCATTACTATTTTTTCATTTGTGTATTAGCAGTGTCACCTTGCAAGAACTTGTAAAACATTTATAAATAGTTCTAGGGTCCTTTCATCTCCTCCTGCAAATTACATGTCTCAAATCAACAACCTGCCTTGTGAACATTCTCTGTATTCTTTCAAATCTCCTCATTTGAATTGTTTTATATAGGCAGACTGATAAGCACTACACAGTTACTGGTCTGACCTAGAACTTAAAAAGAAGGAACAGCAAATGTTCATAACAAATCTCTCATAACAACATATAACCTCTTCTGACAGCATTTTTATATCTTCATCAAAACCAAAATTACTATCGACTTTGGCCCAAAATCCTAAATCCAACATATGTCTTTAAGGATATTATCACCTAATGCATAAATATGTTTATTGTTCTAATCACAATGAAACATAATATAACATTTATTTGCAGTAAAAGAGAAAAGTACTGTTTTTGAATAGTTAACCAGCTATTCGACAGAATGTTAGAATATCATCTGATCACTAACATTTGTTCTAATGATACCAGTCTTTGGGTCATCAGCAATTGTGCTTATCCAAATGTGTTTCTGGTGGTCAATTGATTAGACATAAAGCACTGAACATTGAGTAGTCTAATACCTACCCTAGGATACCCCTTAAAAAAGTTATAACCAGAAAAATCATTAGGGCTTTTAACCCTTTTCCCTTCTATTGTTTAAACAGATTTAACACAATTTATAACACAGATAATAATGCCCAACTGGTCCATTCTTCTTAAAATCTTTTCATGTGGCACAGATTCAAATGCCTTTAGCAAATCTAAGCATATAACATCCACTGGTAATCCAGAAACCATTACATCAATGACATTGCTGTAAAAATAAAATATGTTAGTATAACATTTTTTTCTCTGCAGATAAACCAGACTGATTTACATCCCTGTCATTTTATATAATATGAAGTCGTTATACTCAATACTATCCTTTCAAGGAATTCCCCAAGAATGCTCATTACACTTTTAGGCCTTTAATTGCCTAATGTGCTATCATTACCCCCCCCCCCCCTTTGGAATAGACATCATTATTTCTTCCTGTGAATGCAAAACATAGCCTACACTAAATCATTCTTTCAATAATTGTAAACTCAAATAGTACACAAAACCAGGAATAAGTATATTTTAAACCAGTCTAGTCCCATATCAGTGTCTGATTTAATTCTTCCTACAGCAATTGTCAAATCTTCCTCACTAGTTTATGAACAGCTATTTAAAGCTGACTGTTGCCTAAACTGGTGTTAATAATATCATCATCACCAACAAAAAGGCATTGAAATGTATTGCTAATTCCTTAATACTTGTGACCAAGTCACTATCTTAAGCTTTAATGTCTCTAAAGGTATGTTTACCGTCCTTTAATGTGTAGTTAATTAAAGTTCATAATTACCCTTAATTTGTATAAGGATTCTTTTCAGTCTTGATCTTACAGTAATATATCACTCCTTATTTTCATAGGTTGGATTTTTCACATAGGTAGCATAACTATGCTTCTTTCTAACCATCTCATAGGATTGTCATCAGTTAGTTGCTTCATATACCTCAGTTGTGCAGTATTATCTCTAAATGCATTAATTAAACTATGCAACATATTCAATCTATTAACTTTGGTAAATCCCGTAATATTCTTTCTCTAATCCCAATTTTATTATGATATCCAAAATGTGATAACAAGCAGATTTATAGAAGTCCTTGACAACTGTCTTAGTTACTCTCATGATTTTTTTCCAGTATATTGCTATCCCAGATCAGACTATAATGGTTTGAGTTTCCCAATTTTGAATGAAATGTTACATTCCCAACATAAGAAGAATCGACCCAGAACACACTAAAAATAACATGTTTTGTTGAAACTTTAAATACCTGTGGAAAAATAAAAAGCACTGTTTTATTCTAAAATTTGCAAAATACTCATTATTTGAATTTATGCTGTCCCAATTAATATCTGGACTATTAAGTTCCCCAGGATCAACAGCTATCTGTTCTTCATAGACTGATTTCAGATGATGGGCATTCTTTCTAGGTGCCACTAGAAACCAACAACCTTGAACTTTATATCACACATAGTTACAAAAGTCATTATTTAATTTACATAATCACTCTTAACATTAGTAATGCAATAGCTGTTTTTAATAAACAGAAATTACTGTACCTTTCCTGTCAGTCCTAATATTATATTTACCTTTATAACTCCTATGTTTTGTTGTTATAAGTAAACCAAGTTTTGAACACCATTATACATCCTAGATCCCATATCAGCATTCATGAAATTAGTCAGGGACTCAGTCTGCTTATTAAAAGTATTCAAATTACTCCCCAAAACCTCTCTCTCTCTCATTTCCTGTACTGTTACATTCAAGAATATCCAATTCCATTTTTTATGCTTACTCTGTGTGACATGTTCTGTGACTTCCACAGAATAATCCCACGACCACTTATTTGTTTACCATGCATTTGTTTACATCTTGTGTATCCTTCAACTGAAAAGGTTTCACTGAGAGTACAACACTCTGTTTTTGATGTCTTCTTGCAGTTGTAAAATATTGCAAAATAACTCTACATCATTCCATGCATATGAATCACAACCCACCTCTTTTGTAATAACCAAGGCTGGAATTCTACATTCTCATGAGCACCTTTGGTCAGTCTTTTTAAGAGAGTTAGTACTCTACTATTAACTATTAATATGTATAGTATCATTGTGTTTTTCATTAGTGCTTCTGATAAGCAATATTACTCATAATGATCACCAAAATAAAATAAAAACAAAGTAAATCAACTGCAAAATCCAAAAACATCAAACAAAAATGCACCACAAAGATGCGGCAGTTGGAAATGGTAATACACACATGACTCTTCTTTTATTGATCATTACTATTTTATTACCCTTCTCTTCCTGTCTGATGAGCATTTTACTTTATAGCATGATTGTCTTTTGAGGAAATAAAGTATGCAAGCTGTCCATTGGCATAATAAACTTAAATTCTTTAGACAGTAGAACAATCAAGGTATACATCAAGTCATTAAGTGTTTGGTAGGGAAAAGGAACTTCATTTTTTTATATATTGCAACACGGTTGATAAGAGACTAGCTGGATACCAAAAAAGCTTAGAAATTGTATTTAATCTTAGCATTCCTTTATTAATTTTCAGTATCTCTATAAATTACTGACCTTATCTCTGCAGACAACCACTTAATGATGTTTTGCAGGTAAGTTAGCCTTAAACCAAACAAAAAAGCTTTGAAGTACTATGGCTCAAAAAAGATAAGGCATGTAGAAGCAGAGTGGTGATTCTATGGGTGATATTCATATTATTATATGATTGTAATAAGGTAATGGATGATGGGCATGCGTAAGTTCAGCCATGTCACAATATATATATATATATATATATATATATATATATATATATATATCTATATGTCACAAATATACACACATGAGGTAATAATAAGATGGTAATGAGACGTGATGTAAAACTTTATATGGTAATAAGCCATCTGGAATAAGTCATATTTAGTGCATTTCTGCCCCATCCACAGATACTTTATAAAAGGCAGAATCATGCCTTTTCTACCTACATTGCAATCAATAAAGATGGTCTCGCTTGCTGCTAGCTTGAATACTTCCCTGTGTTATCTGTTTGTCTTGGCCAAACCAAACTTGTATGCACCCAGTGACTCTCACCAGCCAAGATGGCATACATATAGAAAGAGAATAACTCATCATAATTTTGATAATCAACAAATCTTTGATAGATTCAGAGTATACAGGGTTGTTTTAAGGGTCTTACTCAGATACTATAGCAGACTACTGTATACTGTATAATAAGGATATCATGACTTCCTTTAGACTGTTGCATTATTATGTACATATTTCACTTTGTGGATGTGTAATTTCTTCAACATTTGTTTATATTTCCATTGATGTTTTACTTTTTACTATGCTATGCATAATATAATTGTAGTTTTGAGTAATATCTTGTGAAGCTGCAGTAAGCAGCACACATTTAACATTCCCCAAAAGAGATGAGCAGTGCACAAATATAAAAAAAAAATACAGTTTGAAGGGAGTCATGACATCCTCTTGTTCAACTTGCAGTAAACAAGACATATTTAGTACTACAGATGGATTCAGTAAAAATACTTCATAAAGGTCTGTGTTTTGTTGCTGAATACATTTAAGCATATAATTGTATTTAGTACAATCTAAACAGAAATAAAAACACAGATTTAATACAAGTAGAAGAATAAATTATGTTCTTTGCTGATTAATAAATCTAAACATGTAAGAAAGGTTTGAACACACATCTATGATAGGAAAGCAATCACTCTCTATATTTTTTATGCAGATGAAGAGGAGATTTCCTGTAATCAGTCACAAGGCAAAGACACTAAGAAAGACTGACCAAAGGTACTCATGAGTATGCAAAGATGATTCTGAAATTAAAAATATGCCATATGGAATAATAACTGATTTTTCTATTAATTTTGTAAGTACAAGTCCAAAAGCAATTCATACTCAAATATAATGTAAGAATTAACATGTTTTCCATATGCAGCTGCATCGCAATACATATCAGCAAGATTTTTCAAATGTTTTACCATTTCTTAAGTTACACCAGCTTATTTCCTTATTATTAGTTGACTGTAAATGTACAAATCATCACCATTTTATATCCTTATTAGGCTTGTTCGCAGGTTTCCAGTACCATTTCCTAATTGTTTTACCTGAAAAAATTTTAATAAAAATAAGAAATCACTATTTGTAAAGAATTCATGGATGCATTACATTGTCAATTTATCTCATTACATCTGAGTGACACTTCCAAGTGCATCTGCAGTTAACTCCTACTGATGCCTCTATGCGTCAAATATTGCTTGTTCTTATTTGCATCAATAATTCTAAAACCATGCTATGTATAAGGTTTTAAAATATTTCATGTTAAAGCTTATACAATGGCAAACTCAAATGCATTAATATTTGACCACTTTCTAATGCAGGTAAACAGATAGATATTAACTATTGTTTTTTATGATATTAATTTATATAGATATAATTTTCACATTTTAAATATGTCAACAGCCAAGTAACACAGACAGAACTCCTTATCATCATATGAAAGCTCTCAGCTAAATGAATGAAATGCTGCTGAAAGTCTGTGTGTAACTTGAGTGGTTGCATATATATTGTAAGTTGTTTACAAAATATTACAAATGTAATTGTTACTGTGTTTACTGTGACTTAAAAAATCCTGTTTATGGCCTAGAACTTAAAGAATACTACCACTATAAAAATAGCTTGTGCTGAAGAGTTTGCCATTTATACTTCTTTCATAACCCATATGGTTCCAGAGATATGAGCATTTTGTTTGAAATGTGAGGACATAATTTGATTCTGTCAAAATGCTTAGGCTTCACCCATCGGAAGTTACAGTGCAAATTTCCTGAGCTGCATTGGAGTGAATGAGTTATTGTATCCATTTCTTCTTTGTCGCTCAACCAAGTCTCTTTCTTTTTCATTTTAATTATGTATTAATTTGTCTTCCTTTTCATTCCTTTCCTTCATTTATGTTCCTTTTTCCACAGGTCAAGAAGCCCTAGGAGCAGCCCAACAATGTTCCTCCTTGGTCAGGGAACATTTACCACCTGCCTATGCAGAGGTGGCCTCATAAACCTAGGAAATTTGCACTGGTCCTTTATGCACCCTGGCAAGCTATGTAGACCATGAGCTTCTGGACTTGTTTGAGCATGTGTTGAAGCAGGTAGTAGAATATGTCTTTATCCTATCCAGCATGGTCTTCAGTAGGTGCAAGTCTCACTTCCCTGCTCAGTGCCCACCACCATACACTGCAGGCATCCACCGGTTGACATAGGGATTCTCCAGTCCAACACCATCAGGCAGAGGAAACATTTGGGGTCCTGTGGACAGGAGTACTCTTCTAAAGAACTCCTCTTCTGTCATACACCCACTAACCTAATTCATACTAAAAAAAACCTCTTTCATTTTAAACAGTTGGGGTCTATCTCACACCAGAAATATAGTACTCCTTCTCTCCCCCCTCCTCTAGCACAACCCTCTTGATTTGCTCCTCTGGTGTATCCGCTTTTGGTAAATCCCCTATGCAACCCTCTTGATTTGTTCCTCCGGTGTATCCCTTTTTGGTAAATTTCCCCTTTTTCTGTCTTTCCTATCTTCCCCTTTCAACTATTTTAAGGAACCTTAAACCACATAAGGATACCCTCATAGAAAGAACATGACATAATGACATTTTTGAAACATGAGGACAATAAATCTAAGATGACTGTCTGCTTAATCTAGCAGAGGCTTTTTGGCATCAAGCAGGAATGGAAATCAAACCAAAAGTAGATAAAAATCAGGCAGCAACTGAATGTGCCAAAAAACAAAATAAAGAATATAAGGTGAAGGATCAGATGAGAAGGCAATAAATGTGGAAATAGCATAAATATAGTTGCAAGTATAGGAAACTACTGGAAGAACCTCATGTTGATCAGGAATGAACACAGGAATGGTTAAGGAGAGGCAAATTCAAACCAAGAGATGAAAGGTTAATATTGGTGGCCCAAGATAGTGGGCTGTGTACACGTTGGTTTATAAAGTCCATTGAACACATGGGAGGAACAGAGAAATATAGGTTTTGTAAAACTGAATTGGAAACAGTTGCACAACTTGTTGCTGGTTGCGATATACTAATGGCAGAAGGACTGTATACTGAAAGGCATAATAATGTGGCGAGACTGTTGCACTGGGGATTGTGCAAATATTATGATACTGAAGTGGCTGAAAAACACTGGAAACATGGGCCACAAGGCATCACAGTTCAAAAGTCAAATGCTAGAAAACCTGATATAGTGGTCAAAGAGAAGAAGACAAGAGTAGCATTGATCATTGAAATTGCTACACCAAGTGACTACAGTATCTTGCTTACAGAGAGACACAAAGTCATAAAATATCAGGTTCACAGGGTCATAGATTCATAGGTAGGTACTAGGCTATCTGCCCGAAGGCATTTATAAGCCTAGCCAGAATGTGTTGGCTTTTGCCGCTCCCTTAGATTAGTTCCCTGTGCCTCTGTACAGCAGAGCCATTGAAGTGATCCCTGGGGTAAACTTTTTGTTTCTCTTCCACTCGTCAAGGTTTCTCTTGAAGAGGGTTAGTGAGGAGCTCTGCCTAATGTAGATTTGAATCTTGTTCCAGAGCATGGGAAGTCTCTGGGACAGGAATCTATCCCTCCAGCATATCCTATTTATTGTTGTGGTGAGGGTTAGATCCCTGGAGTGTGTAGCACAAGGGGATATGGTTTTCTTTAGGTGAAGCATGTCCATCAATTCTGGGTTGGACATGGCCTTGTATGTCAGGCAGAGATCACCTCTGAGTAGGCGGTATGCAACTGAGTACAAGTGGAGTTTCTTCAGTCGAGCTGTATAGGGCATCTGCTTGAGGCCAGTGATCCTCTTATGTATTTATTTATTGACATTTGTTAACCGGGTTTGTCCAACTGGGCTTGTGGCCTATTTTCAGTGGAGACCCGAGGAGAAAAGCTCCAGTGATATATTTTAAAACAAGTACAATTTTAAACAATATTGATATAATAGCAGTTATAGCAAAACAATTCACATATCTTGGGATACATGCATAAAGTTAAAGTTGCATTAAAAAGAAGATAAGTAACAATTTTACATTGATATAGTTCAATAGGTCAACAATGAACACTTTTTGTTTGTATAAAATTGTGCAAATGCATAGTAGACACATTGGAGAGAGAGGTGTAATGAAGTACTAAGTATGGTCCTTTTGAGGGTACATAAAGGGAAGGAAGACTAGGTAGGGTCATGGCAAGGGCAAGTTATGGAATTGAGAAAATAAGCTTTTAGTTCATTTTTCAAGTGTGAGGTGTGGGAGATTGAACGTAAGTCAAGGGGAAGTTTGTTCCAAGCATGGGCAAGGGAGTGTTTGTAGAGTAGTTTGCCTACTGACCTTTTTGGGTGGTAGATATCAAGTAATTGTTGGTTAGAAGTACAGAGGGTCTGGGATGGGATGTAGATGGAGACTAAGGAAGATAAAGATGGACAGAAGGAGGGTTTATAAAAAATAGAGTGTAGCATATGAAATTGATAAGATAGCAGAAACTGGGGAAGTTCAAGCCATTGAAGAGAGTTTAAAGAAATGCAGTGGTGTAAGTTGTATGGGGAGTTAGTAATGAATCTGACTATTTTATGGTAAGTCTGTTGCAGTTTGTTTAGAGTGGAGGCCTGGATATTGGTAAGAACTAGGGCGGCGTATAAGAGAGAGGGGAGGAGGAGTGCCTGGCCCAGGGTAAGTCTAGATTCAGGGGTTAGGAATTTTTTGTTCCGATATAGCAGACTTAGTTTCTGTTTTTTTTTTTATACATTGGAGTATGTGTAGGTTGAACTTGAGTTTGTCATCGATAATGACCTCTAGGAGCTTTGTGTGGGTGTCAGGTTGGATATTTTCATATTGTTAGAAGATGTAATAAAAAAGGAGGTTTTGTGATGACAAAGAGAACGGGGAAGGAAAAGTAGGAGTTTGGTCTTTTTGGGATTTAGGATCAATAGGTTGTGAGAGAGCCATTGTTCAGTGGATAGTACGGCCTGTTGGGTCAGGGAGTGTAGTTCAGGAATGTTATTTGAGATGGATATAAGTTTGGAGTCGTCGGCATACTGAATAAGGGAGGATTCTTTGCATGAGGTGTAAAGATCATTGGTGAAGATGTTAAACAAAAGAGGTCCCAAGATGGAGCCTTGGGGAACACCAGTGGAGATGGGAAGGGAAGGTGAGGAGGATGAGAGCCATTTAACAGATGGTTCCCTGCCAGATAGGTAACTATTAAACCAGGCAAGTGTGGAGGGGGATAGGTGCAGATTTGCGAGTTTGGATAGTAGTAGAGGATGAGAGACAGGTTTGAAGGCTTTGGAGAGATCTAGGAAGAGACAGTAAATTAGTTTATTGTTGTCTAGGGCCTCTGCAATAATATGAGTGAAGGAGAGGAGGGCAGTGGTGGTGCTGTGATGAGGACGAAATCCATGTTGGGTAGGGGTAAGTAAGTGGTGTGTGAGGAGGTGATTGAGAAGCTGTGAATGAATGCATTTTTCTAATATCTTGGAGAGGGGGGGACAGAATTTCAATGGGTCGGTAGTTTGAGGGGTCAGTGGAGTTTCCACCTTTATGAAGAGGGATAGTGAAGAAAGATTTCCAAAGGGTGGGGACAGTTGATTCCAGAATAGATTGATTAATTAGTATAGATACAGGATTTACAATTGAGTCAGCAGCAAGTTTGAGGAAAGTAGGAGATAGATTGGCAGTGGAAGGAGAGCAAGGTTTTAGCTTGAGTAGTAGAGATTTGATGTAAGTAATGGGAACTGGCTCAAAAGAAAACAAAGTTGTGCTAGTGGGACTTGGAGAGGTGGTTGTCGAAGTAGAGTTTGGCTTAGAGGTTACCAGATTTTGGATAGAAGAGATAAAGTGTTTATTCAGGAGGGTAGCTGTTTCCTGAGAGGAAGAATTAGGGTATGGGGAGGGATTAGAGGGCTTTCCAGGCTAGAGGATGTTGTTGAGAGTTGACCAAAATTTTTGAGGATTGTTTTTGTTGTTAAGCTGAGCAGAGCTATAGTTTAACTTTTTGTCATTAGTTGTATGTTTTTTGTAAGGTTCCTCAGTTGCCTGTATTTTTGAAGAAAAGGTGGTTGTTTAGTTTTAGTCCAGGTTTTCCAAGCATGATCTCTTTGTTTCATAAGGGACCTAGTCTCTTTGGAATGCCAGGGAGCATGGTTTGATTTTACTTTGATCTTCCTAGAGGAGTTTAGAGTATTCATGAAGATGCTATTGAAAGTGCTTACAGCATCGTTTAGGGGGAGGAGTTTTAGAATGGACCAATCTATGTTGTGGAGAATGGAGTTAAATTGGGATGAATTGAAAGTCGATAGTTTTCAACAGTCTTTGATAAGGTGGGGTTTAGTAATATGGGAGAAGTGTCTTAAGATGGTGCTAGGGAGATGATCACTGAGGGAGTCAGTTAAGGTGGTGGGATTGTGGTATTGGTGGAGGGAATTGGTAAGGATCCAGTCTATGATGGAGCTGGAAGAGGAATTTTTATGGAAGTGAGTGGGAGATGTTATAAGTTGGTGGAAGCCGTGTAGATGGATACTGAGTTGGGGGGAGTCAGTTGTGAGTTTGGACCAATCAATGTTGACATCACCAAGGATAAGTGTCTCATATGGTATGTTGTGGGAGAACCAGGATAGGATGTTTTCAAGAATGGGAAGATTGTTACCAGGAGGAAGGTAGATAGAGGCAATTGCAAGTTTTTTGTGGGGATTCAGATGGCAGTTAAGGATGATGATTTCAGCTGGGAGGAAGTTAAGAATTGGGGAAGGGCATGGTGAGAGGTTAAGAATGTTTGAGTAGAGGATGGCCACGCCACCACCTTTTTTACAGGTCTATCAGATCAGAAGATATTATAATTTGGTGGGAGTATTGCACTATTAGAGATGTGTGGCTTGAGCCAGGTTTCAGATAGGGAGGGGATGTGAAGGGTATTGAGAGCTATCCATGGGTGCAGCTCAGTGACTTTATTTGCTAGACTCTGAATATTCAATGAGTAAATACTTAAGTATTTGGATGGAAATGATTGTTGTGACTGAGGTTGGTGACTGTTAAAGGAGTAAGATGGGGGCAGTGTAGAGGTAGTTTTGGGGAGAGAAGAGGGGCCAGGGTTGGGATGGATATCTCCAGAACAAAGTAGGTTTTTAGTGAGGAGAGAGTGTGTAGTAGATGCTAGATTGAGTTTGTATAGTTTTGACTTAGTTTTGTGGGAAGGTTTAAAAACCTGTATTATGGATAGTTTATATAGACTTGAGATAGAGGTAGTAAAGAGATTAGGGGAGATAGTAAAAGATGAAGTAGTTGGATATATGTTGTATGAGTGAGAAGTTGGTGAACATAGGAGTGGGTCAGAGAGATTGGAGTGGTAAGAGGTGGAGATAGAGAGAATAAGGAGTAGTGTAGAAGATATTAGAAAATAATACATGTTGGAATAAAATATGGTCAGATAGAGTAGGTAGAGAGACAATGGTATAGATGAAGTGGTATTGAAAAGATTGACAGATTAGTAAGGTGGATGTGGTAATAGGCAGGAAGTGGAATTGTAGTGGCTAGTGGGACAGGAAGGGGAGGGATAGTTAGGTATAAAGGTAATTGTAATGGGGTGGGTGGGAATGGGGGTAGGGTAGGGGAGCGAACGGAGCGGGCTAGCACCCTGGTCAAGATAAAGTCATAGAAACAATCAGAAAAGATAGTGAAAAACTAGCTTGAGAGACAAGGATACAACATTTCTAAAGGTATAGTCACCAGAAATAAAATAAAAAGAAATAAAATATGAGCAGAAGTAAGCTTGGTGAGGAACTTCTGTGGTCTTTCCAGTTGTTAAAGGTGTCTATAAGGTACATCCAAATGGGGCATTGTACTCTATGATGGGTCTGATGACTGATGTGTAGAAGGGCCCAATGACCTCTTTCGATCTGGATGCAAACCCTATTGTGATTAGGTGGGCCACATAGAAGGATTTTCTAACCACTTTGTCAATGCGATTATCAAAGGAGAGGTTACTATCTACTTGGGTCCCCAGATCCCTTATTATGTCTTTCATATTTAGGGGGCTACCCCCTATGTGGTAGTTTGTGGGTACTTTGTTTTTTCCAAAGGGGATGACTATGCACTTTTTGGCATTTAGCTTGAGACCATGGTTTTGACACCAGGTATCTGTCTCAGTGAGACCCTTTTGGAGGATGTCTGTGTCAGCTGGAGAGTCAATTATAGCCGCTAGTTTGCAGTCGTCTGCGAACTTGGTGAGCCATAGTCCTCCTGTGCTTGCCTGTACCTCTAAGAAGTATATGCTGAACAGGAGTGGTCCTAGGACTGAGCCCTTGGGAAAGCCACATGAAACCGGTTTAGAGTCAGAACTAGCTCCTGCAACTCTTACTATTTGAGTTCTGTCCGTGAGCTAGTTGGCAACCCATCTCGTGACATAGGGGTTTATGTTCAGGCTGGTGAGCTTGTCTATAGTACCTGAGTGGGAAATGGTGTCGAAGGCCTTTGCGAGGTCTAGGTAGGCTGTGTGGACCACCTTTCCCTCGTCTATAGCCTTGGCAACTGTCTCAAAGAAGTCCATCAGGTTTAGGAGGCATGATCTGCCCTTAACAAAGCCGAACTGTGTTGGGTCCAGTGTTTGGAGGTTTCCAATGTCTCTGTTAATGAGATCCATGATGATGCACTCCATAACTTTGCAGACCAAGCTAGTCAGGCTTATAGGGCAATAGTTCCCGGGGTCCATTGTGGCTCCACCTTTGTGGAGCGGAATAACCGATGCTGTGTGCCACTCTGTGGGCACGTAGCCTGTGGAGAGGCTGAGTTTAAACAGTGTGTTTAGGTGAGGGATTAGTTCATCAGGATCTGCAGGTAGAAATGACAGCAATGTGGAAGAAAGATACCCAGAGAGATCCAATAGTAGTAGGGAGAACGGGTCTTATAAAAAAATAATTTACAATTACATTTAGATATGTTACCAATACATGTAACTCCATACAAACTGCAGAAGGAGTCATTACTAGGCACATTACGGGTGCTGCATAGAGCATTACTGGCTGACGTCAAAGAGTGAAACAATACTAATTTCACGAACTTTAATCATACTTTGACTTAGGAATGGAGTCCATTCCCATTTTGGTATTAGAAACCCAAAAGATTTGGAGAAATTTCAAAAGTGTAGAAAACAATACTAATTTCATGAACTTTAATTGTACTTTGACTTAGGACTGGGGTCCATTCCTGTCATGGTATTAGAAACCCAAAAGATTTGGAGAAATAAACAAGAGCAATATATATTGCCTCAGATGAACATCATTACTTCTACCTTGCTTGCACATAGCCACATTCAACCATAATATCCAAAAGCTTCCAAAATTATTCAGGCATTTATACTTGGATATAGCACTTCACACACAATTAAAATTACATTCACCAACTTTATGCATTTCACAAAACTGAGTGGTTCTTTACAGAACCTTTCACACTACCATAGTCATCAGAAGAACTGAAATGAGTGTATTTGCATACAAACATAGCAGTGTTCTTTGAAGATAACTGTTACAGATGTGCATACCTTGGGATTATGAATACCACCCTAAATGTGTCATGTTAGAGAAATATTTTGTCTCCAAACATCATCATAGTTAGAAGACCTAGTCTTTGATGATAAGTCTTATTGTGGTTGTTGAGCTCATTTTATTTTGTTTATACATCAAATCTCTAAACTATGTTACCAAATATACCTCTCAGCCTCAGTAAATTAGCTTGATTAGTACTGATGAAAGAAAGAATAAATGAAATCCCATAATTATGGATATATTTATTTTGTCTAAGCAGTACTTTTAACAAAAGTGCTGCTATGAAACAAGTAGAGTTCAAAAAAAGTGCAGATTATATACATATTTTTTTCAAATGGCATAATGCAGACCTCTCAACCTTTCACCTTTCACAATCATAACAGAGGGCCATAAAATATCTAAGCACTCAGAGTTTGCTTATGCATACATTTGCACCCCTGGGTATAGGTGAATAATGAATAAATTTTTCCTTGGCAGCAGAGTGAAAAACTTCGGTCTTGAGGGCCTCATCGCCATTCAACAGGAAGTGTTCTATTCCCATTAAAACATATAAAACATTGCAAACAAGCCATACTTTAACTCATAGACTTTTTATTGAAATGTAATCCACTGTATGCAAACTGTAAGAGTGCTTCTATCTAAAATTTACAAGAAACAAGCATGCATTGCTATACAGTCGCCATTAGTAGCTGCGCCTATCCAGTAGATGGAAGCTAACAAAACCACAACTCAGAAGTATTTGAAGTATCAAACGTCAAGAAATAAGCTCAAAGAAAGAAAAACATAATCAGTTACAGTGGATTCAGAAATATAGCAAATCTTTGAACTACATATGAACTACTATGACACCACATATTGTCTATCCATGAACTACTGAAATGGAGTTGGCTGGCATGGTTTCCAGGCCAAGTGATTGGAGTTTGCTTCCATCATCTAGTGGTGTCAAGAGGACAATGCAGTTATCATCTAAAAGCCTCATTTAAGCTTCACTATCTGTCTTAAGGAAAGGTGCAGTAAGTACTTTTTTAACAGTAGTTATAAACATAGCTCTCAACCTTCTATCTCCAAAATGAGGAACACTCGCCTTCATAATGTGGAACAAATGGGCAAAATGTGGAACACATACTAATGGCTTGCTAACAACTTCAAATAGGAAGGTCATAGGATGATTAAAATATGCTGGTTTTACTTATAAAGAAGATCATTTAATGAATTAATATGATTAATTTGTATTTACCATGGATTTCACTTAAAAAAAATCCTAACACTGAATGTGTGACAGACTCTTTCAATGTGGAACTTTGAGGAACTTCGAGGAACATGAACTTTTTAAGACCCCAAATGAGGTACGTTCCTCGTAATGAGATACACTTGAGAGGTATGGTTATAAACTCGCCAGCAAGGATAAATGCCTGCTCATATAAGCACCTTGTATTCTGTCATGTAAATTAAATTCTTAGAAGAGAAGAGACAAATGGCAGCCATCATCCATATTCAACTGTTATTCAGCTTAAAGCACATACTTAAAAACATATTGGTCCTGATTTGGATTAAGGGTATGTTGGAGAATGAATGCATGTTCACAGAATTTTTTGTTGCAGGTTTAAAAACAATATTTTAGACTACTGCGTATTGAGATAAAATTTAGAAGGCACAATTTGTAATAGAAATAGGTCAACATTTGTTTTGTAATTTTGTACTTTTCTCATTGTCAATGGACACAGATGTCCACATTAAGACTGTCTCACAGAAAGAGGGACACAAGATAACCCTAATCTGACTGATAGACATGGTATTTGAAAGGCACATTGTATATTTTTAGTCATGCTCACCATTAGAAAACAGCTTTTTTTGGTAGTGAAGAAGGTCTTGCAATAGCTATTGACATATACCCCCCACACACACACTCACACACATACACACACATACATATTTTGTATTATCATATGTAATGTTTTCCTAGTAATGTACTGTGCAATACAAAAAAGAAATCTGGTCCAACCAAAATTAGTAGTTAAAATCCCCCCATCAAAGTGAATATATTATTATTGGGTCCTGGTTATATTTTCTTTTGCTAGCAATAGTGATGACTTGCCTGATTTTGGATGGATAAGCTGAAGATTCCACAATCAGGAAATGGTCAGTGTGTGACTTGTGAACAATGTCCAATATGGCTTCAGTCTACCCCCTGGATTGCAGTAAAAAGAAAGCAGTTCACAAAGACAAATGAATTATTTTCTTTTCCATTAAAGGAAGCTATAGAACCAGCAGCACAAACAACATTTTGTCAGAGACTGCAAACCTCATCTTACAGAACTGCATGTATTCTCAAAGATGGCTGCTTATATCACAGTGCACTTCTGCAGTTTCTCCTCCTCATTCTCTGTAAATAGGTAACTGTTCATTTCATTCAAATTAATATAAGCAGCCATCTTGTGAGATGCAGTACCTGTACTTTTTTAGGTCACCTCTCCAGCTGTAAATATTTTATCTGCCTTTTGGTCTCTGTTGACCAGGACGAGCTCCTGAAATTTTCTCTCTCTCTCATTGCTTGTACTGTTGAGCCAGGGAAAGAGCAGAAATGTGAGCTGTCATTGGTCAAAGCAGAGCAGCAAAGCAGCCACACGTTGAGGTTAAATTTGGAACACTTCTCAAAATGCACAGCTGTTGAAGGTATGCCATATTTTGTATATCATACTAGACTCCTACCCTTCCAGGTGAAGTAAATACAATACTTATTTTTTTCTAATATTGTTTACTTCTAAAATAAATAACTTTGAAAGCCTGATCATTTTGAATATTCTGATCCAGTAATAAAATGTGGTTTGCAGCATATACATAGAATATCACCATCAAATTAGACTGTTTCCTGTGTACGTTTTTTTTTTAGTTCTGTGTTTTAAACTGTGAGCTGTTACAGACCTGAATGCACTTCAGTATACACATGATTTAATTTTATGTTAAGAGTTTCCATTACAGAATATTAGGAGTCAAGTCAAAAAGTGATGGACACCTTATTGGTTTGTTTTATCAATTCTTGTGGCTTCCCTAAAATTACAAATACCAAGTCTGTTTGTTTACAATAGGCGGTATATAAATCTTTACTTTCCTAATGTTTATTTTACTGCAATAAGTGGTGAAAAAATTAATTGCATAAACAATACTTTATCATGGAAATTACAGTTTATTGATGAGGTAAAAATGACACTCAATATGTTCCTCATTTGGATAAAACATTTAATCAAAATGTAGGTGAATTATGCAAAATAAAACCTTATCTGATTTGGCAAAACATACTTGTTTGAGAGTTTAATGTAGAGCTGCTAGTGAGCTTCACCCTGCGTTCCTGGGCCGATTCCTTCAGTCTTTCTTAATGTACTCTTTGACACCAAGCAAGTTGTTTAACCTTACAGTACTATGGGGTTGATATTTACAAAGGTGCTTGAGACTTCTGAGTTTGCCTGGATAAAAAGAAATAAATACATGGATAAATGAATGAGTGAATAAATAAAAAAGCTCACTTTATGTTGCATCTCATGCTACTGTCCACTCCATATTTATCTGGATGTGTCACTTACTAAAGTATTTGAGATAACACATAACAGACCTGATAGATATTTAGCTGTAATGGGATCTTAATTCATATTTTTGCACTTTACTACAAGAGTTTGGTAAGCAAATTATAAATATTTCAGTTTGTGTTTGTATTCAGACAGTTGAATGAGTTTAATTCATTTAGGTGGTCATTTAGTTAGTTTATGCCACAGACAAATATCTTATCCCCTTCTGCCTTTCTCATCAAGGAAGAAGTCAGAACATATTTGGAGATTGTCTCTTTAAAGTATATGTGGATAACGTTATATTTCACATCAGTGTGACATTAGGCAAGGCGAAGAACTCTACTTTGAAAAATGAAATATCTACTACTAGTTAAATTAGAAGAACTGTTATTTATAACATTGAAATACTATACTTCCCAAATGGTTATGATAATTTAATAAGCTTCCATTGTATGGATTTGTGACCATGTATGAGCATTTGAAAAACTGCAATTTTTCATAGATTCCTTTGCCAAATATATACTCAACTTTCATATGTTAATTCTTATTCGTATTTTATCTCCTAAATATAAAGAACTGTTAAAACCATTTTCAAAAAAAAAACGTGCATCTATTTATTTGATAGCTGAAATCTCCCTTACATATCCTTTAAGATTTCCCATTCAGCTTCATTGTAAATCATGTTACTTTCATGTATTTCTTTGTGAAGAACTCACAGGTCTGTGTTGCAAATGACTGTTGTCCACTCAGATGATGTCTAATCAAAATATACACAATAGGATAAACAGCAAGGATTACTTTGACAGATGAAACCGAGCCCAAAAGCATACTAAAGAATAATAAACTTTCAAGGCAGAATATTTTGACTTGCAAATAAGGTGAGATCATTTAATGTAAAGTGTATTATAAAAAGACCTGAAGGACTGCCTCAATAAGTATCTAAGCCCTTGTACCAACTCTGACTATAACTAGTGGTTATAAACAAGTAAAACATTATAGCTATGTATTTAATCTGTTTATCTATTTACTGAGATTTGTCTTCTAGAATGCCAGTAAAAAAAGTAACTAAATAACATGACTTCCTTAGATCCATCTTCAGCAAAGTTTGCAAACTTTGATCTTTTCTAAATAGGTAACACACTTAGAAGTTCAAGGTGACCACTCTTTTTTTACTATTAAGATGAACACTCTTGATAAGGCACTCTACCTTGATTGACAGCATTTGAAATGCTACATCTACGTTTTCATTTAAAAATAAAAAGAACAAGCAGCTGTTCTTCAGTTGTCCCAGCAGTAGCAGTAGGTGATATGGTTACTTCAGTGTGGTTTAACTTTCATGTATAATGAAAGGTGTTTTAGTGTTGTCCTACTTTGATGTAGCAGATGAGGTGATTGATGACTAACAACGAAGTACAGGTTGGAGGGTCAGTGGTCTGGACAGACCAGCCAGACATGATATTTTAGCTGCAACTTGATTTGCCATTGAACCATATAACTCTCAGACTGGTAGAATTATTAACATATCCTTGAAAATGCTTCTATTGAATGATCACACTATCAATGGAAAATGTCGATTTCTGACACATTTAAAAGACAAAATGTCAGAAATAACATAACCAAACTTCTTGGTTCGATGAGTTCAACTTAGCAAGAGGAGACATCAGTCACCCATGCTATGCACATTAATTTACCATTACACTCAGTGGTCAACGATATGTTAATTGTAATATTTTGCAGGGGGCTATGCCCACCTGCACCTCCAACACCCCCTACACATTAAATATACCCACTCAGAGATTTCACTACAGTGAGAAAATGGGTTAATTCCCTGTTCCTCCCTGAACTGCAATTTCCCTACACATGTCAAATGCAAAATATCAACCTACACTACCCGTTCGCTCTGGTGTAGTTGATCATTTTTGGTTTGACATTATGCCAACTTGGAAATGGCAAGTCGACCACATGCCAGTCGACCAATGCAGTTTCCAAGTTTTGATTGTAAACCACATGGTATATTGCTATCTAGTCTAATTTAGACTAGAGAGATAGCATTATACAATATACAAGCTGCATGTTCCTACCTGAAAAGAATTAAACATGCATTCACTCCTATCCCCAAAAAATCAGAAGATGTTACCCAGCAGACCCAAAATGGCATTCCAACTTACACCCACCTTAACAATCAAACTCATTGAAATAGCCACATTAACCAAACTCCACTGATTTTCAGATGATTATATTCTGCATGCACACACACATGCATGCACACACACTTCTGTTGTTAGAATCTGTGAACAAACATTATTTTATGATGGAACACTATGGCACTCCCATAATGCTAGCCTTTGTGGGGATGAATTTTGTGCACATTTGTTTGCACACATAAGTATTTCAGTGGTGTCAGTTACAGGTGAATCGTCAGACTATACACATTACATTCACTCAAGGAAACTGACTTCAGTATAATATCTAAGACCTTAAGACTCAGACTCTCCACCACAAAAATAGTAGCACAAATATTGATAACAAACAGATATGAACCACCGAAAAGTTAACAGCCTAAGTAAAAAAGGAAAATCATGAGGTCATCTATGAGCAGTGAGGAAAGAAGTGGCCCTATCTCTAGCCTTTCTCTAGCGCCTGTTTTGGCTTTATTTGATTGGATCCTAATCTAGTAAGTCTCCTAAATTTAGTACAGAGCTACATTCATCCAGTGTCTTTTGTTCAAGACTTTAAGATTTGTAAGATACAAGCTTTTCATTAAAAGGGATGAAAAAGGCTTTAATACAAATTCTGCTTAAATGAGAACCATGCCCAAAAAGTGAAAAAAAAAGAAAAACCTTACATTTTTCAGCATATCTTGAACTTTTCTGCATTACAATATCTCTGTATCAAAGTTATTGGCTATTATTATTTTTAAAATAATTATACCCCCAAATGGCCTGAAATTGGGTTGGCACGGATAGCATGATTTTCATTTTCCTGATGCCATTTTTGAGGGACACAGAAAAATCCCTATGATGACATGATCATTTATTTTGTTTTTCTCTGTCATCAGCTTGCAAGAGTACTGCTGCTGCTTACTTGTGAGTGTCAGCATCAAATCCACATTTTCATTTAATTTGTGTCCTATGATTTTTCATCAGTGGCCATCTCTGAAATATCATTTTAAGGAACGTTTGAATGATAGCCTTGAAAATATAACAGAGTTGTTCAGTGTTCAAGTGTGAAAATTATGACCCCGTAATTAGTAGGTGTCACATAGGCTGAGCTGGTTTGTGTTGCAGTCACAGTTTTTAATGCTATCTTCCTTCCCCAACTCACTAAATTTCGCAACAAAACACTGTATACAATGCAAAAATACTGTAACAAAACACTTGAAGAAACATGTATTTTCACAGAGAAAACACACCGTAGAAAAACACAAAATCAAATACTGATAGAAAATAAGAGTCAGGTAAAAGTATTTCTTTCATTGTTGAATTTAGAGTTTGATTAAAGGGAAATACAACTTACAAGTTATAAAAAATAAACCAAGTATAGGTTGATTTTCTTGTTCATTTGCAACTGAAAATTAAGCTTGAAATCCTTGCTTTTGTTTGGACTCAGCTATACTATTTACGTGAATTATGAAGCTGGCAGTCTGTGACTGATCAGGATATTTAAATGCCATGGTTTTCTTAATGGCTCTGTAGTTGGAACATGTGACCTAACCTAAATAGTCTGCCTCTGTTAATAGCCTTTGTGATGTAACACATGAGACAAATGAAGAAATGAATGGCAAACAGACATAAAGCAAACAGAATAATTATTAAATGATGCTTCTGTATGTGATGTGTATAATGTTGGATTACGGGGAAGGATAATCACTTTTTCGGAAAGAAAAACATGAAATTTGGGTGGAATTCTCCTTTAAATATTTTATGTTGCATTTATAGTGACCTGTGTAGTAATATTTTTCCTCTTCTTTTTGTCCATGGATTAGCCAAAAAAGTTATATGTTTACATTTTAATTTGTTCTAGAACCTTAATCGTTTGCAGTTGTGTAAATAATGTGTATTACTGCAAGATTTTAGCATTGTTTATACATTATACCACACTTATATTTCCAAAAGTAGAATTTCATCATTTCGTCATTTATTAGTGTTTCTGGCAAATTTCTGCATCGTCTGTTACCTTACTTTTTGATAGGATTGCATTAGTAGCAGTATTATGAGTTCTGCTCCAAGATATGTGTTTTAGTACTTTTTAAAGATGTATATGCAAGCAACAATGCCCGACAGGGTGTGTGTTACTTACTTACACAAACCTTGATTTAATGCATGTAAGCATGCATATGCTGACACATAGACAGAAACATGCACACACACACACACAAATGCACACACACACACACACACACACACACACACACACACACACACACACACACACACACACACACACACACATAATCACACAATTTTTTTCAGTTTCATTTAGTTTTTACACTTGCTAAATAGCAAAAGTGCTGCTTAGCGACTGTAAAATAATGGTGAAAGGTAGATTACTTTCAGTGCAAGCTCCATGGCAGCTTGATACATTGTTGTGAAGCAGCAGACTCATTTTCAGTAGGTATTACTTTACATTAACACCCTGTTGGAGAATGTACATTCTCCAGTCAGGATGCTAATCAACAGGTCACCCATTGGCTAAACACGATCAATGTTGCATCACAGTTGTCTGGTGTCTTAGCCAGTGGTGGGATTAGAGTAGTGGCAGTATTGTGAACTCTGGTGGCTTAGTCTGTGGTAGGATCACAGTAGTGACAGTATTATAAATTCTGCCCCAGGATTTCTGTTTCAGTACTTTTGTAACTGTATATACCTGTTTAAAGTTGCATTCCAATGCTTTTATGTTTACATTGGTAATATTTTTCCCTGTTCTTTGTTTATGTCCCACTACCCACTCAGACATCAAGCTGAATGTTTCTGAAATTCTAACCATAAGACTAGAGTTCCAGGTTGAATTTTTTCCTGCAACCCTCCCACCTTTCTCTTGTGGTTTTGAAAGGCTGTTTTTTCTGGCTTATAATTATTTAACTTTCAAAGTCTGTCTCCCTGTTTCATTACTATTGTCGGTTGAGTAATCTATTTAAGTAATTTCCCACCCATTGTTTTTCATATATCTAAGGGATAAGTGTTCAGCCAGCAAACTAGTATTGCATTTGAGTAAACTTTCCTTACTAGAAATTGTCTCCAGCACAGTAAACAGGGCTATTATCAAATCATAGCACAATCTAACCTAGTGTAGTGCCAAACCCCAGAGACCACCCAGAGAGACCTCTGTATAACCCAGTGAATGACCTGTTGTAGACCACCCAAATACTAGTCCAGACAACATGGATATGCAATTTCCAGACTTCTACTTACCTAGCTTGTTAAATATGAGCATGTTGAGACAAAGTAGCAATTCTCTCATGTCTATAGAAAACCATTTAATCCTTAAAGAAACAAACACAGTATGTGAGAGATGTGCATACATAATTTCACTGGAGGTAAAAAGTCTTGCATGCAAACAGGATTGTCAAGAACACACACACAAATTCACCACACATAGCATCCACAACACACATAGACCAACCTACAGTGACACAGTAAAAGGCAATCATCCCAAACCTAAAAGACCTCCTAAGCCTATAAACAGCAACAACTATCTTCAGCAATCTCTAAAGTACTCACCAAAAGCAACATCAAACAACACACATACTCCTAACCCAGAGTAGCCCAAAGAACAAAGCCAATAAGGCATGCCAACTCATTATCCTGGACTCTTGTCATAGGGGATTCCATTGTACAAGATAGATGCCAAACTCATCAGACTGAGCAAGAGAAGATAATGGTTAGTTGCTTATCTGGGGACAGGATCTATCGAGTTATGCATATACTCTACTCACTATACCACAGGTACCAGTATGTTCTATCACAGTCCATGTAGGCATTAATGTCCTGAGATGTACTTCCCTCGACTATATGAAGTAAGACATTGTTGATCTCTCTGAATATGTGTCTCTGGCGGGTATGTGCCTTGCATGGAACATCATTTTATCTTCATTAAGTATGATGCCACAGCTGGAAGAAAAGATTGACTTCAGTAATTAGTTTAGATTCTGATATCTTTCTGGAGGAATTCAATTTTTGTTAGCATGGTGGAACCTGGTTAGCAAACCACATTGCTTTTCCAAGGATGATCTGTATCTGTGTCCCTTAGGCTTCCAAATATTAGATAAAATTTTAAACACCCTAGTGGAACCTTTTTCTAAGCAGTGCAAAACTGAAAAACCTACTGACATAATGAATGAAACCAAATCAAGGTGTTAAGCAATGCTAGGAGCCTAAAAAAAAAAAAAAAAAAAAAAAAGAAACAATACACCTTACAAGCTCTTCTCACTCTGGAGAATATATGCATCTGTGCTATTACCAAGACATGGTTTAAACACACATATTTAAACCATCAGTAGGACAGACAGGGACAGACGGTGGAGGAGTGTCGATCTATATTAGCAATGAGCCTAACTCTATGTGGGTTTAACTGAATGATGTTATCCACATGCAAACCACCATAGACAAAGTCCCATGCCATATCCTATTAAGCTGTAGGTCACCTTCTATATCCTTAGAATCACATAGCTCATTCCTATACCTACTGGAGATGCTCACCTTTAAACCAAATACTCTCTTCATAAAAGAGTTTAACTACTCACTACAGACTGGGACACATGCACTGCTTTATACTCACAGACACAACAATTCCAGGACTTTATTAACACAAATGCCCTTAAACAGATAGTGCACACATTCACCTGAGGTTCAAACATACTGGACCTGTTAGTCACAAATATAGGAGAGTGCTGGAAAGGTTAGACCACAAATCTGTCTCCTTCAAATAAAAATCAACTCTGTAACCCCAGCAAACCCTGTAATAGTTTGCAACTATTCCAAAGCAAACTACATCCTATTAAGGATAGTTTGTCAAAATTCAGTGCTCCTCCCAACCCTGAGTTCAGAGCAAGTTGTGCAGAATTGTTCACAGAGATCCTTAATAACCATGTAAATGGCTGTATAGAGGCTGCTGCATCTACTAGAAGTAAGCCCAAAACAAACTGCACTAGTGGAATCCTAGCCTAAATGGAGTGTATAACAAAAAAAGAAAAGAGCCATGGCTAAAATCAGGAAGAGCACCTCCCAGAATGATTGGACCTCTCTAATTAAACTAAACAAGAAACTAAGAGAGCTAATTAAGTAAAACAAGGCCAGTTATGCATCAGGATAGCCTCACAGGCTAATGACAACCATTAGGGCTTCTGCAGTTATCTCTGAAACCTCAAAGACAGCATACACCAGTGTGCCATAATATTGGTCAATGGTGCCACCTTCCTGAACAGTGGCATAGCAAATTTGTTGGCTGACAAATTAAGCTTAAACTTCACTCACCACTCCCCCTGAAATATCTACTAACATAACACCGAACAACTATTAACAAGGAGGAGGTCCTATTGGTGCTTCCTAAGGCCAAAAACACAGCCTCATTGGGTCCCGACAATATCCCAGTATGCATCCTAAATAGCTTGAAACATGACCTGTCAAGACCACTTGAGTCACTTTTCAACTATAGCCTTAAAATAGGCTTTGCACCACAAGAATTTAGGACTGCAATGGTTATCCCACTTTACAAGGGTGGACCTTTAACCAACCCTGGAAACTACAGCATTATTAGTCTGACGAGTCTAATACGTAAAGCCATGGAATGTATTATTATGCAAATGATCAACAATAAGATAAGCAATTTTTAGACAGCGAACAAACCCAGTTTGGCTTTGTCAAAGAAGATCATGCCTTCTAAAGCTGGTGGACTTCTTTGAGAAGGTCAAATGGTGCATACTGCCTACCTGGACCTGGCTAAGGAATTTGATGCAATACCCTACTGAGGTATGATTGATAAACTCAGCAAACTGAGCATAGACCCCTACCTAACTCACTAGATTGCCACCTGACTCACAAACAAGACACAGGAGGTCAGGATTGGTGATACCATATCCACTAAGAGACTGGTCACCAGTGGGGTACTTCTGGGTTCTGTGCCAGGACCACTCCTAATTGGCATCTACTTATCAGAGGTAAAGGTTAATGTCAAAGGCCTTTGGCTCTCAAGTTCACAGATGACTGCACATTGGGAACTATCATTAGATCCGCCATGATACAAACCTCTTACAAGATGGTTTAACACAGACAATTGACTGGCACCAAAGTTGCATACTAAAACTAAATGCCAAGAAATACATTATAGTATCTTTTGAGAAAACTGCCAACCAAGCTAATTAGTCCATCACTGAGGCACCACTAAGTGTTGACCCAGTAGCTGGAGATCTTGGAAGAAATGTAGAAAGTAATGTGACCTTTGACCAACATATGGCCAAGTTAGTAAGAAAATAATTTTATCTCACCCAGCTTTATAGGTAAGGCAATGACATCCAGGTTCAAGGAAGTCATAGCGCCACTTTAACCTGTCCATATCAGACCCATCATGCCCATTTGGCATGTACCTGATCAGATATATGCTATAGCTAGAACACCCACAATGGTTATTTACCAGGAGAATTTGGGGTATAAACATGTTTCTCTATATGGATTGCCTTCAAGCCATATGTATGTACACTGTCTCCTAGAGGTCAGTGAGAGGCAGTCTATGCCAAGGATCCAACTCTCATGGAACATTTGTACACCCACAAAATGAACAGCATCAGAACAACTAGATTCAAGGGTTTAAATTTTGCTTTTGACATATATAAGACATGGCAGCAAGACAGATATGTCTCACAGAGGATCCAAATGCTCTGCAACAGGATTCCCGTTCATTTGAAGCAGTGTCCATCCCTAACCCTATTTAAGCTTAAGCTTAACCAATGGATGGGAAATCAAAAATTCAACCTGGGTCTGGTCCTCATATTTCCAGTGGACATAGGCAGACAGTAATACCCAAACTAACATGCTCCACTCAAATAACATCTAGAAACGTCTTAACTAACATACCCCTTCCTAATAAACAACCATAATACATCGGGACAGAATTGGATTGGAGTGCACATCTAGGCTTATAAAGGGTTCTGGTCATTAGCCTAGTATATACCTATGAACCTAAGAATATATATGCACGTAAGGGATGGGTGGGCAAACTGAAAAGTCAAAGAAATGGCTTTCACATAGACTGGTACATACAACCACTCTTAATTAAGCCTGGGAGCTGATCCAAATTCATGGTGTTACAGGAAGAATAAAAAATGCCCAACAAGGATGTCTGTTTACATTCAGTGTAACAAGTGTAAAATAATAAATCTGTTAAGGAAATAGTACATAATGAGGGGAGAAATAATAGCAACAACACATGCAGAATAAGGCCTGAGAACTTTTGTTTAAAATCTTATGAAGAATGTCTCAGTCTGGGGTAAGTTGCCCAGGGAAAGGCATTATTAATAATAATTAAAACTGTGCAGTTGATATCTCTCTGTCTGTGCATGGGGTAAGACCCTAAATCATATACTATGCACAGCTCTGAAGACCTTATTAGTTGGAAATGTGAAGAACACAGATTATTCAGAAGAGGGCAGTAAAATGGGGTAGTGTTTATAGCCCTACCTAAATAACTGGAGTACTAATTGAAAATATGGAAATGCAAACATTTTTTTCTTTCTGTCCATGAATAAGTAGTTGTAAGTGTACTTATGTAGGTGTATATCTGTTTTTCAGACTTATATGTACAGATTACTTTACTCATACATATCTTAATATTTGTATTTAAACAGAGAATTAAGTCATCATTAAAATACCCATATATTTGTATTCAGATGCATTTCTGTCTACAGATATATTTATGTTTCTTTTGCATTATTCAGTAACATTACAGATAATTTCCGCAGGTACAAACATTTCTTCTATCGAATAACTTCAATTATGCAACCCTGTTATATTTTATAGCTGTGTTTAGCCTATGGTAAATATGACCCCCCCCCCAAAAAAAAACGTAATAATTTTATACTTTCTAAACACTGACCTTCTTGCTTCTGTCTGGTCTAGCTAGTCAGCCTGCTAGTGCAGCCTTGCCCTTCTTAATGTTTTTGCACCTGTGATGGTACTGGTAGCCAGAGCAAGTCATCCCTATAAGGATTTCTAGATGTTTTTCCCAAATCCTGCTAAATATCAGTTTTGTTTCCAACTCTAGTGCCCACCTCAAGCTTTTCCATATATGACTCCTTCAGAATGTTGACCATGAGTTTGACCTCCTTATCAGACAAGCTTGCTGTGCGGCTTTGTGCCTTAACAGGTGCAGTCATGCTTATTACAGAAAGAACCAGACTGAACAAAGTATGAGCAGGGCTGTATTTCACAAGTTTAGGACCACTCCCTCTGGGGTGGGATACCACCCTAACTAAACACAGTTAACCAGCAGGAGGATAAGACCAGGTACTGTTATTATTGGCAAGTTTGGTTTAAACAAAAATGCTTTTGTCACATAAATGTTTTTTTTAAGGATATACTCACATTTCATTAATACTGTGCATAAAAGACAGTATGCATTAATCATTTTAGTTTTCTTACTTATAATTGCTACTGTTGCTGTACCTTGCCTTAGATGTCCTTTTGGAAATATGACATATGAATATCATTTATACCTTCATTGCAGCAGCAGGAATTTTTTTGTCATTGCTTTTTTTTTTGGGGGGGACGACGACTAACCTTTATAAACTATTGAGTGGTTTTAGGTGAGAGCATGTGCCAGATGATATTTGATGGGAAGAGATTATACTGTGTGATTGTGCAAGGTGTAGTACCTGTGGCCTCATTATCTTTTTTCTGAAGATCTTAAGATCTGAGCATATCCAAGCATATCTGCTCATTCCCAGGGAATGCTAAGGACTACTGCAAACTCCACAGCTGTCTGTAGCTTGTTAATATAAGTCTGAGTCTGTGTTCATGAGCAGCTGAGTTTGATTTACATCCATACGTGGCCGTACATTTTCTCGTATTACTATGATTCATAGAGATAAATGTAAAATCACCTAATTTGCCTAAAAAACACATACATAGACCTGAATTTACACAAGAGAGTTGATTACTGCTATATAAACTTATGATTACTTGAGTTCTATGGCAAATGTTTCAGGAAACCATGGAATTCTTAATGTAAGGAAAAATGTTTACACAATTATGTGAAAATGGTAAGCTACACTGAAAAAAAATATTATTTTATTGATATTATGAACATATTATCATGACTATAATGAAGAGTGTCAAGCATTTGTATGGGTGAAATCAGTACAGCAGCAATTGGAAAATGCTACATTCATGTCATGTATTGATCTTGCATACATATATTCTGAAACAGTAAGGATGTGTTATTGACGGAATATGCATGTATCCTTCTCTGAAGATTTCTGAGTATCAGTCAAGAATTAATCATGATAATAGTATAAATAATATGTGAAATGGTAGAAGCAGATTCCTTTAGTGTTATGGATGATGCAGCTGTCATTAATATATCACAATTTTACTTTGCTAGAGTGAGATTTTGCATGACTGTAATTATGTGCTTTGTGTTACCTTTTTCATATTACGATGGCAAGCACTGTTGTATTTCTTGAAAGATGATTCAGTTCTTTTTTTTATGAAAGTGGCACTTTTTTCATGTTCAGTAATGATGCAAAACAAGGGATTATGGCAGAGAAAGGAAAACTTCAGCCATGATGAAAATTACACCCTCATGTTTATTATTTATTTATTTGTTTTTTTTTTTTTTTTGTTGTTGACCAGCTTACTTTGACTAGGTTAGGTCCTTTTTCAGGAGCGAACTGAGATGGTATTTATACTACTAGGGGGAAATTTGTCCAGAACATTGGGGAAATTCCATTATGCTTTACAATAGGTTACGGGGGATATTTTTCATCCATGTAAGCTACCACCAACCCAAGCAGATGGTGCTTCAGTTTTCCATCTCATCTGAAAGACAGGCAGGCCTTAGCGCATGTATAAGAAATGTCTGTTTGGAAAGGGGGGTGGGTCCAAACCAACTGAGAGGACCAAAGATTGGAATCATGTTGTCTTGGACATTAATGCAATGGGTAGCAGAAACCACACATTAACGCAGTACAAGAGAGATCAAATGATACAGTAGAATATGCTAGATGTAAAGCAATGCAATTGCCCATACCAGTACAGTGGGCCTCAATCAGTTATGCCATTAACACCATATAAGGAATGCCTCCTCAGTATCCATGGGGAATGACTATGAGACAAACAATAATAGCATTGGAATAATCAGAGCTGGTATGGATACTGTCTAGTACCGACAAATGCAACAGAAGCACTTATCTACTCAAGAAGGTTGGTTTAAAAATGAGAACAGATATTTATATGTCAAATTGAATGCTGGCAAAGAATGGCCACATAACCCAGAGTAATGACTATTAATAGGTGATCCTTCCACATCAACACAGAATGACAACAAAGGAAGTGTCCATGGTAAGTGCCCCACCCAGCTCCCTAATAAACATACAATAATGTATGCTATTTCTTTATTAATAATGATTTCAAATGATTTTTTACAGGGTCAGCAGCAGAAATAAACAGTTCCACTATATCAGTATTTATGAGGCAGACTGAGGAAAGTGGCATGCAGTCCTCGGGTTTAATGTCAAGATCTCCCACCCCGCAACATGTTAGTAATTCTGCAGGAAGTGACAGTGCATCACAAGGGCAAAGATATACTGACATTGCACTTCATTCTACAGGAAGGAAACCCATGCAGCAGTATCTCCAAAACAGATGAGCATTTTGAGGATGATGGCAGACATTTAGAGATAAGTGTCCACAGTGATATCTTTACAAAGCAGAGCCAGGCAGAGACATTTGTTACAGCTACCTCAGGAAACATGAAAATCATTGTCTGCACAGCAGCAAATGTGCCATGATAATGTTAGGGCTCAGGGTAATGCTCAAAGAGTCAACTGGAAATGGTTTGAATCCTCCAGGGTATGTGTGAGGATTTGCAAAGCAGGGATAATTCCATGATCACACTGATGTGTAGTATGGTGGCACACTAAGCATCCATGGATGCCTCCCTTTATACACCAACTAGGACTTATCAGACTCAAGCAGGAATCGACCTTGGAAGGGTAAAAGGACAGGGTACTGTTTGGACAAGTGGGGCAGATCACATGAGACTATAGGTACTTCTCAGGAAAGTACTGTAGGCAGTTAAGGAGAAAAAGCACAACAGATGTCATGCAGGTGACATCAGCATTCATCTACATGTACCAGAACCTCTCATTTGAGGTCCAAATCACTGTCATACAGCACTATCAGATTAGTGTCTGCAAGATCACCTGCATTAAGCAGGTCACAACATCAGTCTAACTAATCATCCAGCTTTCATGACAGCCCCTCTTCAAATTCCCTTCCACTATGACCTAGCCCATCCTTAGGAGATGTGTATGATACATTTGATCTTGATATAATGTGAATCAACTGTGGCAATTATGTTACTTACAATGTGACATTCAGAAACACAGATTAATGTTTAAATTGAAGTTATATAAGATAAATAAAAAATGGGGGGTGACTAGGACACTTTTCAACTGTATGCATTTCATCCTTGTAATGACACTGCTTAAAACTTCTTGGAAATTATGGAAAGAAATCTGCATAACATAGCAAGAGATTACAGCCATTAACACCAATGTTCTATGCATTACCATTCTTACAGCTGTAAGTCATGTACAACATCAAAGTAGTATTACACAACTTTTCAGCGTAGAATGGGTATCCTGCCATGTAATCAAACACTGCTGCCACTTCACCCTCATCACTGCACAAATGATTATATTTTCTCTCTGAAGTAACAAATTATTGTGTATGACAAATAAAAACATCTGATGTGCAGTACCCCATCAAACAGTAGACTTTAATCTAAGCAAAAGATTGTGTAATATAAAAATTGATATGATACATTTTCATTCAAAGGCAAGATATGAACTCAAGTTAAATACTGAATTAACAGTATTTTCTAATTATAACACATGATGGCATTCAGTAGATGCATTCTTATGTATACCCATTTAGCAGATATTATTGTGCCAGACAGATAAAATTGTGATTATTATTATTTATGTTATGCTTTACAACATCACCGAATAGGAGTCAGTGAGCACTCAGGCAAGGCTTTTATAAATAATATATGTAACTGTTTTGAAATAAAAAAAAATATTTTAAGATGAGAGAGAATGTAAGATGAACAGTGACAGAAGACCATATACCACACAACATAGCCCACATATATCAACCCATTGTACTCTGTGTTTTTTAAAGGAAGCACTAAACTGAATGTCATGGCCCATAGTTCTGGACTAGACTAGATGCTGTGTCTTGACTTGTGAAGTTATAGTAGCTGTACATTGTGCAAGAGCCTGCCACATGGGTTTTCTTACTACTGCTGCCTACTGGTCATCATTACTAATTTTTGGAGGGGAGTTGGGAGCTACAGTGACAGTATGGGTCATTTCACCAATAGACTGGTTCTTAATCATGTTGTGCAGAATGTAACATGCGATAAATATCCTGCAACCAGTAGCTGGGTCATACTGAAGACCACTCCCAGACTCAACCAGGCACCAGAAACAGCTGTTCTGCAGGCCAAAGACCCACTCAGTAACACTATTTGTCTGGGACAGGGATGTGTTAAAGGTCTCTTCTGCAGCTACACTTGGACTTTTCCCTGGGGCATGAGCTATGGTGCTGTTAGATATCAGAGAGGAAGAAAAAAAGGGAGGGGGAGACAAAACAAAGGAAAAATTATTTATTATTCAGCAATACATGTTGCCATGAATAACTACTTAAATATAACAAAAAAAAAAAAGAAAGATAAAAAAACTTATCAACAAGATGACCACTGAATATCCTACCATGCAGCAGAGTTAGCTAGTGTGGCAAATATGGGAATCGTGTGCACTGCAAGGATGCTGGGAAGAGACATTGCTGATGCCTCAAAGAGTCATTCCATCCCATAAAAGGCATGTATAGTCCTGGCTCAGTCCTAAGGTGACACCAGGAAATAGATACACTAATTTGCATGTGCCAAGTGTACATCCAGGAACTGTTGCAGTATCCTCAAGGCAGAAGCCTGTGAGACCCCAACATGTTTCTAGTCCCTGTGGCAGGTATAGTGAGAGCTATACATACTTTAGTATACACAGGGATAGGAAGTCCATGCATTCCTCCAGTACTCCTATACAGATCGTATATATTATCTAAGACCCTTATAATGTCCCTGTTCTCTACAAACATATCCAGTATCTCCTGATTATCAAGGTTATAATGAGCAATTATCTGCCTATATCCCCACCTTCTTGGCTGGTGAGCACCACTGTGTTCAAGCTGTTTTAACTAGGCCAGGTCAAGCAGTCACACCTAGAAATAGCAAGGCTAGCAGCAAGTGACAATGTTTTCATGCACTGTTATGTAGATAGGATTAGCAAAACATCTCTTTATATAGTGTATCTGCTGATGGTGCAGAAAAGCAGGAAAATTCCACTATGAAAAGCAAACAGTGAATAAATAGTTTATTAGGGTTACATCATTCCTCATTTACATCTCATTATGAGTTCATTTGAGTCTGCTTTTTTGTGACCAATGGGAGTTAGTGTAAGTGACCCTCTGAAACACAGCTGAGCTGTGCTCATTCACAGACAGCTCATATAGTCTTAATGTTTCCACATAATGACTATGAATATCACCCATAATGTTAGTTTATAAGGAATACCAGACATTTGTCACAGCGAACAAGTTGAACACCTCTATTTCAAAATTATTAGTAGATGTTCTCCACGTCCTGCAATCACTTGAAATGGACATTGAGAGAATACATACAGTGGGTAACCCTACCAAGTACATCTAACAGAGACATGTCCTAATGTGCCTAATTAGAAATAGCAGAAATCACAAGAGAAGCTTACAGATGAGTCTGCAACTGTAAATCATTTTTTCCATACATGTTGCACCAAGAGTGAACTGAAATGGCAGGCTTTCAAGTGCAATTACCTTGGCATAGTTACTATAAATGGCTGAATGATCCAATGATCCTGTCCATAAGGTTGGGAGAACTAGACGGTATCCATGAGGAATAAATATGAAATGGCCATCTTGTTGAAGCACCTCCTTAGAGAATTGTCATTAAGCTTATAGTGAGTAGATAATATTGCCATGTTTGAGAAGGATATGGAATGGGACAGAAACTAGGGAACCAGGGCTGCCATTGAATATCCAGACAAAACAGTTTAAATGCCAAGAAGCTTGATCTGTGGATCCAGAAGAGAATCAGCTGCCAAAATGAAGGCACAGAAAGTTATCATCAGCAGATTAAAGCACAGAAATAATCTGAGAGCAGGAGTGTGGTTTGGTGGGTGAGAAAATGGCAGTTTTCTTTGTTCTCTTTCTCCACCATTACAGTGAGCCAGCAAAATAAATGTAGCTATAACAAGAACAGGGAAACATAAATCAGAGGTGGAAAAAGAGCTGCAGCAACTACAAAAGTGAGTTAGCTACTTGATTTAAGGAAGCTAATTCTGAAGAAAAGATGATACTGCTGTTTGATCGCCTTTTGCTGATTGTGCACAATATGGAGGTCTACCATTCCACTATACTGCATGTGCAAGGTGCATTTGAATGCATGCAGAGTCAGATAACTGTTTCTGTAGTAGAAAAAAGCATATAAAACAGGAAATAAAGGTGAAATCAGTCAGACAACAAAAGTTAGACAAGGAGGTGCAAGAGTTATAATTGAAAGGGATTTGGAAAGTAAAAATACAAGATGTAATGTGAAAATTCTTAGCATTCCAGAGAACATAGATATTTAAGAATGATCATACATTGCAGAAAATATGAGAGGGGGATGCAAATATCACCAAGCTTTACTTTCAAAAATTAAAGGATTCATCAGGTTGACAAGAGGAACATTGAGACAAATAATCCCAGAGTCATGCCTATTGTACTCAGCTCATTTCCAATAACAGAGTGGATTATTAGAAATAGAAGGAAAAAAAGATGTCTCTTCTGACAAAAAAGTCATATCAAATTCCTGTAGGACTACTCAGTAGACTTGTATGAACATCAAAAGGAATTTGGTTATCTGAGGAGAAAACAAACAAAAATCGGTCTCCCAGTGATTAAAGTTTATCCTGCTACACCGGTGATTTCACCTTGGGACAAGGTAAGACAATGCAGTGGCTTAGCAGATGCGTTGTAATTTTGTAAAGAAGAAATAGAAGAGAAACACATCATGGAAGGGGCTGAAATGTATTTGGACATTTAAAGAAATGGAATGGGAAACAAATAAATCCAGAAAAACAAAAAAGATATGAAGCAACCAGTCTACGAGGAAGAAGTCCATGTAGGAAAAAATGCTGCAAAAATTATGGACAGCATAGAGAAAACCCATCCAAGAGTTTTGCAGAGATTTTAGAATGCAACTGAAGCAAAGGATACCAGGGACAGGTTACCTAGTGGGTATATGAACCTGGAGAAGCAAAGGAATAAACTGAAGGAAATAATCAGACACTTGGAGCTTCAAATGCACATGATTGGGCCAGGTACCTCTAGTACTTGAAACAAATTTTGGGGCACAGCAAAAACTCCTAGCACAATTAAATAGTTAGATTATGAGCAAGAAACCTACATTAAAAAAACTGTGGAGAAAACAAAAGAAATCAGTCTAAGATAAACAGGATGAATACTTCTGGCCTACCAAATGTGGTTTACAGATACTTGACCATAGTGGAGCATCACAGCAGTCCAGTCAAGACAACATCAGAGGAAAGAGAGGGACTCCAGTAAGTAAGCTCAGTCGATGGATTTGCTAAATACAGAAGCACGCTAGTGGTGGATAATACTGGGGCTGAAAAACTGCAAAGATGAAGAAATAACAATCAAGATATGTTTGAAGAAAAAAGTGGTTCAAAATGATCACATAATTTTGATTTTAATATGATACTAAACATACACATACATATATATATATATATATATATATATATATATGTGTGTGTGTGTGTGTGTGTGTGTGTGTGTGTGTGTGTGTGTGTGTGTGTGTGTGTGTGTGTGTGTGTGTGTGTGTGTATATATATATATATATATATATATATATATATATATATATATATATAAATAAAAAGCTCACTGATACTGGAGACACAACGAAAACAGCTCAGCTTGAACAGTGGAATAAGATGATACGATTCCAAAAAATGTCATCAACGGTTTAATAACAAACAAATAACACCAACAGGTTAAGTGCTTTCATCTGACTAGCAGACTTCATCAGAACAAACTTCATTGAAAATAATTTCATTAAATACCATGAATTTTGGCGCCAAACACATAAATTAAATCTCTTAAAGAGGAAATGATTATCTAAAAGAGTTATATAAAAGAATTGTATATATATATATATATATATATATATATATATACAATTTCTACACCATTCTTATAAGTACCCTATACTAAATAACTGATATTTAAAAATTTAAAAATATATATGAAATTTAAAAATTTTATGCACTTATTGATGCATTAGTATATATATATATATATATATATATATATATATATACATATATATCAAATTGTGACAAATATGAAGTTGTTAAAAAATACATGTATATAAATATAAATATAAGTTAAACAAAATTAAACTATACAAAATTTAAGACAAAATTAAATATGGTTTAATGCTGATGAAATCATTGATGCCAGGGTATCTAGTGGCATCAGTGAACATTTGCCATCTACTCCCCTTCATGGCCAATAAGGCTTTAAAATTGCCACCATATGGTGATATACCCACAGTATCTATGATGATAAATTTAAAATGATGCATGTCACCACTATGGTCTATATGTCGATATAATGCATTCTTTTTGTCTTTGTTTTTGATACAATATAAATGGTCATAAATATGTCGTTTGAACTGTCTCTCGGTCTTACCTATGTAGAAAGCATTACATGCCACACAGGTAGCTAAGTATATCACATACTTAGTGTTGCAATTTCCACCCCTGCTATAAATATATGTCTGGTTGAGATTATCTAACTTGCACCCCTCAACTTCATTGATGCAAAAGCACTGATCACATGCTCCACATTTTTTGGTACGAACACTTCCCTTATTTTTGTCTTTGTCACTTCTATATGATTCCAAAAGTTTTTTAATGTTAAAACCAGTCTTGTAAACAATCTTTGGATGTATACCTACAACTTTCAAAATATTGTCATCCCTCATTGCCATATTCCAGTGTTCTGTTAATATGGCTTCTATATATTCAACAACAGGTGAATACATAAGTACACACACTAATTTACTTGGTTCAAGCTTTTGTTTCGTATTATGTGCAGTGCTAGCACACATATTCCCTAATAATGGTACATATTTACTACCCCATTCGCTTGTAACGTATTTGACTACATCATTCAATAATCTCAATGGGTACCCCCTTTCAATAAACATAGATTTTATAAAGTCCACTTCTTTCAACATGATTCCTTTTGTGGACGACATGTGGGCAGCCCTAATACACTGCCATTTTAAGATGTTTTTAAACATATGTGGGGGGGTGGTTGCTACTAAATTCTAAATAGTCAGTGGAGAAAGTTTCCTTCCTATATATTCTGGAAACAAATCCTTCTTCCCCATGACTGATGTATGTGTCCAAATAAGATATTCCATGTGCATTTGAAGTATAGGTAAATTTGAGAAAGTCCGTCGTATTGTTGATATAACCAATAAATTAATTAATCTTGTCAATAGGACCCTTCCAAAGTACAAATAGATCATCCAAAAACCTAATATAATAAACTATATACTGAAAAAATTCTGACTTGAATAAAAACTCAGACTCCCATTCTAGCATAACAAGGTTAGCGAAGATGGGAGCACAAGATGAACCCCTTGTTTGCCTGAAAAATTTGTTTTCAAAATGAATGTAGTTATGATCCAAGACTAACCCCATCATATCTGAAATGAGACAGATTCTGTCCCATTCAAAACTAGAGTACTTTCTAAGGCTACTGCAAAAGTATTCTAATCCCAAATCTCTAGGAATGCACGAAAATAAGTCCGCTACGTCTATAGTTATAAACATAAGTTTACTGTCCCATATTTGAGATGACAACTGCCCAAGAAACATCCAAGAATCTTTGATAAGATGTGGAATATTGTTGTATATGGGCTTTAACCACTTGTCAAAAGCCACTCCTAGCGGGAAAGTTTTGGATCTACTACCCGAAATGATGGGTCTAAAAGGGGGGTGTGTTAAATTTTTATGTATTTTGGGAATACCAACTATGGTGGCTAATGTCGGGTATTCCACCATTAAAAATTGGAATGTCTCAAAAGTAATTCGATTGTCAAGCCAATATTCCTCTATTGCTAAATCTATTCATTTGTAGCCTATGTTAATTTCAGTATCTTCACTACTATATGCCTCCTCTATTTATACCAATCTTAAAAAAAGCAATCTAGCTAAATTAACAACCTGCTGTAACAATATTGCCCACTTTGCCACTGGTAACCCCTTCAGAACCCACCATTGTCTAAACTTAAAACTTCTAGGCTGGCTTGAATTCCAAAACTACTTGCTTATCCCTCAACTCTCTACTGCACATAGTATACTTTATCAACCTGACAACACCCCAATTCTTTCTCAACTGATAATCCCCTATAACAATCTCAACTCCCTATGCTCTTCTCATAAACTAATGGCCAAAGCAATTAAGTCAAACAACTTTGCTGGTGACTGTCTTTTCACTAATACAGTAGGTAGAAACTGGAATCTTCTTCCTAGTGACATAACTCTGACTACATCTTTGCCTCTTTTCAAACAGAAAATTAAACTGTACTTCCAAAACCACTGGCTCTGTTCCTGCAGTACACCTGACTAATTTATCTTATTTATTACTCTCTTACTCCTCTACTCCTCTCCTCTCCACTCCACTCCAACTCCTGTTTCTGATTCTACCACTATTAGAACTACAAGTATTATACTTTCTCTGTAAAATTGTTGGAATTGAAGAACAGTACCTTTCTTTTTTTTGAGAAAACTTGTTACATTACTGTTGAATATCTCTCTTGCAGTGTTATTAATCCTTAAGTTGTATTTTTTTTTTAGCAATATATTTCTTATGTAATGTACTAGTAGAAAGTGGAGCTTTTCTCCTTGGGCCTCTGCTGAAAATGGACTTGTTATCCAGCCAGACTAGCCCAGTCAACAAATGTAAAATAAATAAAATAAAATAAAATAAAATTGAGGGATATTGCATCATAATTTCCAGATTGATACAAAATCTTATATATTTGTCCAATATAATCCATTTTGTTATATAAGACAATCCCTCCTCCTTTGTCAGGTTTCATCAACCTTATTTCATTATTGCCCACATATTTAGATGAACTGCGTTCTTCATTGGTTAAATTAACTTGTACACCACTTTTAATACTTTGATCCATCCTATAGGTATTATAAAATCTATATATGTCATTACAGACCATATTCTCATAATTAGCCACCATCGTGTGACTCTGTGGTATATACGTGCTTTTCTTTTTAAGCTTTTTAGAAATCAATTTTTTGCCTTCATTATTGTTCTCTTGAAATTGAATGGCTAAGTTTAACCTTCTACAAAATAATTTCACTTCTAATATGCTGTCCACTAAATTAAAACTCACTGTAGGAATAAATGTCATACTTTTTGAGAATACCCTAAAAAAATCATCAGAAATATCTGAATTAGAGTAATTATACACATTGAAGCCATTTTTAGTATATATAATATTATTATTAATGTTATTATTAGATGTGTCATGCTTGTCACTAATATTGACTACATCGTCTATACTATTGTGAGTGCATGCCATTCCGTTATTTATGTCATTATCTAACATAGTGGCAACTTCTTTACTGCCTTCACATACTCCATTGACTGAAAAGTTATTGTAAATAGTGACTTCATTAACTAAGTTATCAACAACTTCATAACTATTTCCTTTACATACTGTTTCATTACTAAAGACATTTTCTAAATAAGGGACCACTTTTTCACTGTTTTTACATGGCTCTATAACTGAATCATAGACTGTAACTTCTGCACTTGCCTTGTCTATCTCAGTCTCCTGCTTACTTGTCCATGTGTATATTTTGGTGGGGGATAAAACCTGCCCCCTTGAAAATTTTGGTTCCTGTCAATATTTTTATGTTCGTTTCTATAGTGCCATTCTCCTTCATCATTATGATTGTTGTGATGATGGTATCCAGGCCAAATATATGCCCTATAATTGGCATACTATTCTACATCTCTAGTAATTTTCCTATGTTTCCTCTGAAATATATTAGCCGCTTGATGTTTTGCTGTAATGAACGGCTTATCATTCAAATCCTTCCACTGACTGAACTTGTCATTATTTAAAATCTATATGTGTGTGTGTGTGTTTGTGTGTGTGTGTGTGTGTATATATATAAATATATATATATATAAAATATAAAAATCCAAAAATTCCAGGAGCAAAGAACCGCTGAATGTGACGAATGCAATTATGAAGTATAAAAAAAAACCATTAAAACATTGCAGTCATCAGGCTGAAAATAATATGCATCCACTTTATTCAATAAAAAATTGCACAAAACTTTAGGAACTTAAAAAGTAGTAAAAATACATGTAAAATATGGTGTGTGTGTGTGTGTGTGTGTGTGTGTGTGTGTGTGTGTGTGTGTATATATATATATATATATATATATATATATATATAGATATATATATATACACACACACAGAGATAGATACATATACTTATATACATCTATATGCATTTGCACATAAGGTAACTAAAGGATTGACAAAGTCAAAGGAAGATTAAAAGTTTCTTAGGGAATTAAACCACTATACTCGCAACTCACGATGGGTCAAAATGCATAATAATGTACAGATTTTGTTACAGTTAATCCAGAGACCATGCCGACATAACACAATCAGTAAGTAAGATGATGATGATTTTAATATTTATTCATTTAATTATTTTTTTGCATGGTGTAGTATGTCAATCAGCAGATAATAGATAATATAAACTTAAGGTACAACACACACTTCCTTGATGGGGGCATGCCTTTGGAACTCCTGATGTTCATCATTCTCATTGCTGATGTAGCCTGTTGGTTGCATCCTTACTTTATCTGACCAGATTTCAGAAGCTCTGACTCCCTCCTGCACAACCACTCTAGCTGTCTATAGGCTAATCCCTTTTGGAGGGAATTATAAATGCTGCCATAGTGACTAAAAATCTTCAGTGATTTTTTTGCAGTCTCATCAGATGTATCTCCAAGAATTCTCAGGAGCAGCAGTTTGACCAAGGCTTTATGTCAGACAGATAAGATCCCTTCCACACATATAAATACATTGTTTTAATATTTTAGCATTTAAGTATTTTTGTGAAAATATAGGTATTTCATTTTAAGAATACCAGCTTTTCTGACACATCCGTAGATGTTCTTTGATTACCATTATTCTGACTGCGGGCACTGCATTGGAAGAATACTGTCTTATAGTGACTTAGGGATTATTTTATGTTTACCTTTCCTCTTCTGAGTATTTTTAGATAGGTAGCTTATACCTAGGGTCTGAAATGAGCATGTATGAAGATACTTGTGCTTAATACTTGTTTACTTAACTTTATTCGATTTGTGTGGGGCAGTTACCTTAGATACTTCTGTCTATATTTTAAAAAGGAAATCTTGTGTGCTCCTTATGCAACTTTTTTATGTGACATTTTTCATATTTTTTTTTTTTTGGAAGAGGTGTGTGCTGTATAGGCTTACTAAATGACAACTTACCTTCTAATCAACTCCTTCTGGCATGCCTTACCAGCAATCAGGCTTCTTCATTGGCTGCAGCATGGATACTTTCCCCAGTCCTGCTGATCCTTCTCCAAACATACCTAAAAAGAAAAAAAACAATTAAAGCTGGAGTCTATGGCTCCCATGTGGGCTCTATGTATGGCTCAGCTGAAGGTGGTTGACTTTGCACCCACTGCTAGTTCCTCAGACCACTTACTTGTTTCCTGAAAATCCTCTGATTTAGCCTTCCCAGATACTATTGACCAGGAGTCAGACACATTCTCTGCAGCAGATCCAATGTCCTGCTTGGGCATGGGAGAACCTTACATTTTGGATATGGGAGATTCTTTGAGTGGATCTTCTTAAGGTGCTTGGAGGAAGAGACCAATTGTTCAGAATGATATGCTGTTCCTTAACCATTCCCCCATTAGGGATCTACCGAGAAAAGAGAAATAGAAAGTTAAGCACGTTGAAAATAAAGAAATGGTTATTGTCAGCAGGAGTCTATTACAGTCAGTCAATGCTGAGTATTGTTTGCCTTAACCTAATTCTACTGCCCCTTCCTCTAAGGAAGAGGATGACTTTTTTGAAGAGTCTGATATTCACAAAGGCAGGGTTATCACCTCAGGGTTCTGTTGTCCAAGACTGATTCATTTGATAGTGAGCCTGAAGTTGTCCCTATGGAAGCTTTCCCTCCTTTTTTTTTTTTTTTTTTTTTTTTTTTTTTTAGCAGTCTGCATTCTCTCTATGTTATGTCCTATGAAAAGAGAGAGGTTTTGGAAGGTAAGAATCTGTGCTCCTGGAAAATCCTAGAAATTCCCTGTACCAAACCCTCTCTCTTTTCATAGGACATAACATAGAGAGAATGCAGACTGCTAAGAAGAAATTGCAAGAGGGTAGCAAACTGAAATCTAAAAGCAAGGGCATTTCCCTAAAAAGAGTCAGACACCAGCTTCAGAATGACTGTGCCAGAGACCTGGTCATCTTTCCCTTCCCCTGCCCCCACTCTCCTACCACTTTCTTTACTGTCTGACACTCAGTGCACCAACATAGCATCAAATAATTTCCGGCAAATGGATTTTGAAGGGATTAAGGAAAGTTACAGCTGTCCAAGGATAGATTCTCCTCCACCTTTCATGGAGGATTTCCCGGATCTCACACTGCAAACCAAAGTGAGTTTTTTTCAGTTTCCCCAACATATGTTAGATTCAGGTGTCATAGACAATGTTCCTGCAGAACATTTAGGAAGGGGATTTTATTCCAGAATGTTTCTGGTACCAAAAGAAGATCATCCATGGAACCAGTTTTAGATCTATCCTGCCTCAGTTTCTGTGTGAACGTTCCAAAATTCAATGCTGACCCTTTATTCTTTCTTGGCCCTTCTCCCAGACCACTGTGTTATGGTATCCTTAGACCTCAAGGGTGCTTGCCATCACATTCCGAAAACATACAATTTCAGTGGAATCCTAAGATTTTGTGTATCTGGGTTATGTTAACAATTTGGGTCTATATCACATGTTTGAAACCTAATAATATCGAATTACCACAACTTCGAAAACACCAGAACTCAAAATTGCAATTGTGGGGGGCTGTGCCCCACACACACCCTGCTAAATATATATACCAACTCCAAGATCATACTACAGTGAGGAAAGGGCAAATACCCCTATCTACACATTAGTGTGACCCCACAATAACAACTTCGAGTTCCGGTGTTTTCGAAGTTGTGGTCATTCGCTATTATTAGCTTTCAACCATGTGATATAGACCCTAACAATTTTATGTATTATCCTTAAGTTTATCTACTGCACAGAGAGCATTTACAAAGTGCCCATTTCCTGTGGTGGCTCACTGTGGACTGCAGGGTATCCACATTTTTCCTTATTTGGATGACTTGCTTATTTGTTCAATATCTTTGTCCAGATGTCAGGAATTCATAACAATGGTTTCATCCCTCCTAATCCATCTGGCCTTTCAGGTAAACATACAGAAATCTTTTCTGTCTCCATCACATAAGATTGTATTTTAAGGGTGCCTAATGCACTCACATGCAAAAAGCCTTTTTAGCATAAGAAAAGGTGGAAACATATCTGGAAATATTCCTGAACTTTTCTCTTCTGACTTGATTTTCAGCCAAAGAATTCCTCAGTATTTTACACCATATGGCTTTTATGATACCAATGATACCATTTGTTAGAGAGAATGAGAAAGAATCACTGGTTTCTGAAAGATCATGTAGCCCCAACATTTTTGCCTTCTAGATTTTCAAATGCCAGAGTTGGGATTTTTAAAGCCGTAACTGTAATGGTGGAAGTATCCAATGACTCTCAATCCAGGGCTCCATTTCCCTCTTCTCTATGGGAGTAAAAGTTCAAGAACTTGTGGGACAATTTGGCCAAACAAAGGCATATAAATATTAAAGAAAAGCTGGCGGTGATTCAAGCTGTAAAAGCTTTACATAATTTCTGGAAACCAAGCCTCTTTAGGTGATTACAGACACCACCTCAGTGATATGGTATCTAAACAAAGAAGGGAGTACTAAGCCATACCAACTATGCTGATGACTTGGGAGGTAGCTATTCAACACTTCCTAACTCTACAAGCATCTTACATTTTGTTAGAGGAAAACATAGTGGTAGACCAACTCAGCAGATCATAGACAGACCCTCATTACTGGAAAATCAATTCAGAGGTAATCCAGGAATTTATTCAGATGTGGAGAACACCTCAGGCTGATCTTGCCTCCTTTCAAAATATTCATCTAGACAAATTCTGTTCTAGGAATCCTTGCAAGCAGACCTGGAGAAAATATGCTGCCTCATTTCTTATATGCTTTTTCAACCTTTCCAATGATTTCCAAGGTACTTCTGAATATTAAGATCATTATGGTAGCTACATTTTGGCCCAGGCAAAAATTTATTCTCCCTTCTTATGGAATTGCCAAATGCAACTGCACAAGTTTCCTTACAGCCTGAATCAACTCACACAAGAAAGGGGAGTTTGATATACCCCAAATGAAACTGACTGCCTGATCTACTCACACAAGATAGGGGAGTTTGATATACCCCAAATGAAAATGACTGCCTGGTCTACTCACACAAGATAGGGGAGTTTGATATACCCCAAATGATGAATCTACTCACACACAAGAAAGGGGAGTTTGATATACCCCAAATGAAACTGACTGCCTGATCTACTCACACAAGATAGGGGAGTTTGATATACCCCAAATGAACTGACTGCCTGGATGTTTCAGGTTTGGTACCTTTTAGGCACCTTTTTCACGAGGACTTGCAACAGTTACTAAAGTTGGCAAGAAAGCATGCCACTATAGATTCATACAGTGGGAAGTGAGAAAAATTTTCTAGTTGTTGCCTAGACAATAACCAGTGTCTCATCAGGGTGTTTTCACCCCGGTTCATAAAAATGTATGTGAGTTGATATCATCCAACCTGTTGTTTGCCTTTATTAAAATACATCTAGTGACCATTTTAGCTTGTCAGTCAATAAAGTGTAGCCTGTCTGCCCATGAATTACACTCTTTCTTCCATGTTTGTGGTCAAACGGTTTATAAAAAGTTATGCTATACATGACATACCCTTGCAAACACTTACCTCTATCTTGGGATCTCAGTTTTGCACTGCACAGAGAGTCACCTATTCAGCCTGCCCCTTTTGGTTGATTTGAACTTCATTACTTGGAAAACTGTTCTACCTGCTGCTCTGAGGTGAGCAAGGTATAGAGCTCAACTGGAAGTCCATAGATATAGGGTCACTCTTTGGAGTAACCCCTAAGCTTGACTTAGAGTTCATGCTTAATCAAGCCATCAATCTCTCAGTTTTCTACCATATCCATTAAACAAGTGAGAACATATTTTAACATCTTAGATGTGTATAACTATTTTGACAGAACCAAGTCCTTCAAGAAGGCTGACCGGCTATTTACGTCCTTTACTGGAACTAAGAAAGGTCAACCCATATGTAATCACACGGTCTCTAGATGGTTGTTCTCTGCTGTTGTGTTTTGTTACACCCACCATGGCATGACCATTCCAGGCAGGGTAAGCATCCAGTCTACTAGGGCCTTAGCTTTGTTGATGGCAAATTGGAAAGGGTGGACTCTAAAATGATTTTGGGGGCAGCGACTTGTTTCTGCATTCATACATTTACAAAGCACTATAAACTAGATTCCTTGCCCATCCTCCTGGTGCTCCTGTACCCCTATCGTTCCTCATCCCTGGTTGGGTAAGATTTGGTAATCTGCCCATAGGCTACTGCAGCAGAGAGAAGGATGAGCATAGTACAGTTGCGTAAGTTGCACTCACCCATTTCAGTAGATGTTCGAATTCTTCACTGCTGCAGTAGCTGCACCCACCCAACATTCTTCTTGTTGTATGTGGTTGTTGTGAGTTATAACTTTTATTTCTAAAATTGTTGTTGTGATGGTGGTTAGTTTTTGCATCTGTTACTATAACTGTGTTTAGTTCTGGATGAGTTACCCTTTTTCTCCCAAAGTAATCATCATAGCCATGTACTGTTTTCTATTTTTCCTTATTAGCTGTACTCCACAAAACTATTGACAGCAACATGGGAGTTATATGAACATGATGATCTTGTGACAATCCAAGCCAGTAAAAAAAAAAATAAATAAATAATCTTTTCCATAAAACAAATAATCACACAACAGAATTGCATTATGAAGTCTTTGCTTTATGCTAAGCTACTATCCCAAACTAAATGTTGTGTTTTATTCTTAAATTATGCAATTTAGAACTGCTGGACATAGCAGTTTTATATATCAGTTTCAATAAGTAATTTACTAACTTATAACTTAATTTTACTCACTTTTATATGCAGTTCCTTGGACATTTGAGCTGACATTACAGGTCTTCCTGAGGTGTTGTCTTGTCTAAATGTCATGGCTTGAAAGTTAAAGGCTTGTAGGCCAAATTTCCAACTGATTATCTTGCAGCATGATATTAGGGTCAGTTTTGTACTATAGACACACTGTACACCTTCTCAGTAGGTACTGTTCCCAGATACAAGCAATTTTAAGACTTTGTTCTATCATATAGAATTTCCTAAACTCAGTCTGCTCTTATTCATTGTATGTGTTTTAGCCAAGTGATTCTTATTCATGATTTGTAAACACTTGGATGTTTTCATCAGCAGATACCCAACGTTCTTGCAGAAGCTAAGAGTGACACATTCCGCGTTCTTCATTCTTCGCATCACTGTTCCAAATCATGTTTGCTGTTTTTACATCTTCCACACAGATTTACACAGTTCTAACTCTTCAATATTTTTTAATTGTGAGAAGGAAATTTCATTCTCTGTATACACAACAGTCCAGCTATCTGTCTGTCTATCCATCCATCCATCATTTAACATTAAATCTGCTCTATTCATAAATTTGTCTCTCCTCTGACAATGCAATTTTTATTGCTTGCTTAGAACGCTAACTGATTTTGTCATTGAAACATTATGTATGTAATATATTTGAATGTGGAATGTCTTTTCTCTGACATCTGTTGCGTATATTTTTTAAGCATTTATATGTTTGTCATTAAACAGATTTTTCCTTTTCATTTTCCTCCATGGCTATAATTTTCATCACTTTTGCAGCTATGGCTATCTTAACTTTAAGTTTTTATTATCATTATTATTATTTGTATAATGTATTTATCAATTCAGTTTGTGAGCACAGCTCATTGACAGGTAAGCTGCTAGTACTCATCAAAATGGCAGGTGTACATTTTCCGCTACAGTCAACTAAAGAATTGTACCGGTGAATTCCCATTGGTTAAGGTTGGGCATCATGGACTTAGGATATAAAAGTAACAAATTCTGAATTTGAAGCTTCCCACATAAACCCTTGTTTAGCTTTCATTCAGGAAGAGAGGAGTTCTAATGGCTTGTGGTATTAGCAATTTGAATTTGCTTCTTGCTTTCTTTTGCAATCATCCATGATTTCACAGGGTGAGGTAACAAAATTGTGATTGTCCAGTTAGTCAGGAGAGATGTAGGCACTGCTGGTGGCGGTTGTATATCAATCTAAAATAATAAAATAATATATATGATTTAGAAGATCTATATTGAATCAGTGCTATGTACATTGATAATTCAATACAGTGAACTACACACCAGTAAAAAAAAAAAAAAATCAGCCACATATAAAATACTTTGAATGAAACAAATATTCCAAACAAAGTGTTTTGCAGAATATTGCAAAGAAAGTGGTTTTGTTTGGGGGATAAAAACCTGTGCAACAACAGGAACTCAATGCTTTGCAAGTATGGTGTGCTCGGCCAAACCAATGACAAACCAATCACCAACGGCCAGCAATCGCAATACTAAGACACTGAAATCTGAAGTAAACAATTAAATATTTATTCTGTATTCATATTCAAAATTTTGTATTCATGTTCAAACCGGTTTTGGCTACCCAGCCTTCATCAGTGAATAGAGTTCTTTCCCCATAGCAATAGTGGCTATTTATACACAACCCCAACCAATGGAAAATATGGTATAGCCCAACATGATAGTTGAAGCACATTGTCACGTTAGAAACATCCAAATTTACATGACAATATGGATGATAACGTATATAAAACATACTAATACATAACATAAAGAAGTAGTGAAATGGTAGAAAAATGTATAACAGACAAATATACAATTTTATATAAGCATTAATCAAAAATACATCATTACTGCCAAATATAACTCTACATAGAAGAGCAAATCCCATAAATACCATGTAAAGCATAGAATATCAGAAAATATAAAATATAAATACTAAAGTATATAGGAAAACATATATATATATATATATATATATATATATATATATATATATATATGTATCACAAAATAAATAGAAAAAATATATATCTATATCTTATCCCCTCCATAACCTATATATGGTGGAGATTGATATCTGGCGCAGGTATTTGTTTTTATATACATTATCATCCATATTGTTGTATAAATTTGGATGTTTCTAATGTGACAATGTGATTCAACTATCATGTTGGGCTATACCATGTTTTCCATTGGTTGGGGTTGTGTATTAATAGTCACTACGCCTATTGGGGGAAGAACTCTATTCACTGATGAAGGCTGGGTAGCCGAAATCGGTTTGAACATGAATACAAAATTTTGAATATGAATACAGAATAAATATTTAATTGTTTATTTCATATTTCAGTGTGTTAGTATTACAATTGCTGGCTGTTGGTGTTTGGATAAAAACCTCTACCTTCTACCTCCCACAACTTTATATAAAACATTTTGGAGATTACACAGCAGTGGGGAAAAGGTCAAGGGCAAATTCCCTTACTGTACTATCCTAGATGTCTTAGAAATCATAAAATGCACAGTATTTTACCAGTGTAAGTGAAGTAAAAGTGAACATTCACTTACATTGCCGAATACTCACACAAACTGCACATCACTGGCAACTACATCCACAAACTGTACATCAATGGCCAACTAAATCCACTGATGAAATTTAAATTGATGGATTGCAGCAAAACCTGCAAGTATATATGTGTTTCCAACTGCTACCTTTCTTGTGTTGACTTTGCATAAGCCCTCATAAATGAATGTTAGGTGTTGTTTGTCATGATTTGCATAAATTTATGGCATTACGAGGAGTACACAGGAATATTGTATACTACAAATTATGTTACTTGGTGTAATGCTTCCCCACCCCACCAATGTTATAATTTTTGAATACTAGACAAATTGGTCATTGTATCAGCTCTTATGATATAATGTCTGTAGCACGGCAACCTCTGCTTCCCCATCTTTTTTACAGTTTTTTCTTGGTAGTTGCCATCAAATGCCAATCTCCATTTATGCCATCTGTAGAGTTGTCCAGGCAGCAATCCATAATGTTGTTTAACACAGCTTTTGCCATCTATATCACTATCATTGCCTTCATGGATCATTAACAGATGAACCATTTGCATGTCTCTCAGCAGATGAAAATAGAGAAAGGATATTGAAAAGCACTACAGACTCCACAAACCTTACCTCTGTATTTCAAGCTGACTTATTTGTTGTATGCCAGATGTGATATACCTTGCATTGGGTTATCACCTGTCCCTCTTTACACAAGAAAGTCCCTTTTGGGGAATTTGCATCTTGGAAAAAATAAAAATAACAAATGTCCTGAGATTTAAGGGCAAAAAATACTTGCTAATTGTCCTCTATTAGTTATATAACACAAGCATTTTATATTTGCAACATGTTAATACTGTTTTAAACAACAGTTGCAAATGAATTCTAGAAGAGTGAACTTTTATTTTGGCTAAAATTATGTCTAGTCCTTTGCATTGGTTTCAGGTGTGCTTTGTTCTGCAAAATTGTATGTTTCCCCAAAAAAATCTTACTTTTTGCACTTAAAAGGTGGCAACCCTAATTTTGTTTTGTGTATCCATTATTTGTAACTATATCTTCATGTATGTCTTCTGTAAACTTGCATATAATACAACAATCTGATTTAGGTAAACTTGTGTTAATTTTGACACATTCTGACATTTATGGTACCTTTCTTTTATTCTAGCATTAAGTGAAATGCATTTAAGTTCCAGACACTTTAATAATGGATTGTATTATAAAATGTCACCTCCGTAATAATAAGCGATACTGAAATAAAACAAAAGAAGATGCTAAAATAGTTTCTTACTTTCATAACTCAACAGCCTGTGGCAACGTGTTTAGAATTCAGTGCGTCATAAATTGCAGTTGTAGTCATTGTTCTTTTCATTTTTAAATATTTAATTAACATCACTTCATATTATTACATCCATGAACTTATACAAACAACTATTACTTTAATGTTCTTTTTCCTGCACAATAATTGTCTGCCCTCAGATTACAACTGACGCATAGCAAAAAAAAAAAGATGCTGCAGTGAACTCCCACCTTTTCAACTTATTCAGATCGCAGCAAAAGTAGACATTTGACAAACTCTCACTAAGCTAGTATTTATACCTTAAAGTTATGAAAAATAATTTTTTTAAACAAAATAACTCTTCGGTGTCAGATTTCTCAGAATGCAATGGGAATAGAATAATTATAGATTCAGTGCTTTCATTCTTAACCCCACATTACTGTTGGTGTCATATGAGTCTCCTTCTGCTTTTTAGCTTTATAATAGACTGAAACATTTATCCTGAATTATATTGATTTTTAAAAGTTAGCAGACTTTAAACATCACTGCCAAGTAAGGATTCATTGACTTCTTATTGGAGGACTTTTCTCCCCTTTTCATAATACTCTTTTGCATGGAAATCATTCTATCCTCTAGCTTTTCACATCAGAAATTAATGACAAGCAGACTAATACAGTAATTTAAAGTTAGTTGACCCATTTCAGTACATACTAATGCCTAATCATAAGATAAATTGTTTCCATGAAATAGCAAAGCATGTTTAGTCTCTGATTTTGCAGTGCTATTTTCTTGTAGTTTGTCATGAAGAGTTGAGAATGATTTTTATAAAAGTGATAAGAAGATTTCACTAAAAAGTCATAACAATAAATAAAATAGCAATAATAATAACTGTTTTGTTCACCTTCTAAACCAGCTTGCTCATATCTACAGTTTTCCAGACCCTTTAGACAGGATCTCTGTTATGATTAATAAGCGAATGTAAATATATACTGCAAATGAAAGGTCTTCCTAATAGGATTCTGCATATTAATATAAAGTTGTACGTGTTCCATCTCTGTGATGATTCTTAAGATGATAGGAGTCATTCTAAGCAAGCAGTGAGTTGATTAATATATGGAGACATCATACAGTACAAAGTGAAAAAAACTGACACGTTCAACTAATATCTGAAACAAGCATTACTAGAATGTCGATGTGGACAATATGGCATAGGGTTACAATATAATTTGATAAAAAAATCATCTCCTTGTTGATTTAATATGTAGAAAAATATGTAGTTTTACTGGTAATACAGATGTCTTCATAGTTCAGGCTTCTTAAAATCAATAAGCAAAATTCATTAAGAAGTTATACAGTGTATAAAGCTGCTATTCTGGCAAATACACAATGAAAGAAAAAAAAGGCCGCAAAAACAAATCCAATCCTGCTTGCTGGACCTCATATGCATCTCATTATGGATTCATTTTCTGAGAGTGGTCTAGGTGACATGCATGGATGTAATTCATATGTATTCCAGATATCAAGTTTGCAGACAAAGCACTATACAACTGCAAATGTGTTACTTTATATGAATGAAAAGGATAACACAATTTAAAGGGTTTCAATACACTCTGCTGTGCATTCCAGTCTCGATCTATAGTAGATATCATTCCAGTCTCGATCTATAGTAGATATCATTCCAATCTCGATCTGTAGTAGATACCATGAATTGAAAATCCATGGCAAAAGAAAATCACACTAAAGCTGTTGAAAGAGGAATGCTTCTCTGAAAAGTATGCTGAGTACTAAGATCACAAAGTGACACTATGCTTCATCGTGATGGCAGGCATCTACCATAGTGCTATATAATCCAAAGTCAGGACACGGAAAGGGATACCAGTCCTTTTAATGTTAATATACAGTTATCCAGGCCACAAGGGAGCACCTCAAAAATCATACTGCTATATAACGTCCTGATCCTACACAGAGTTATATGAAAATTGCACAATGTAGCCAGTGGCATAGCATATGTACAGATAATGAAACCAGAAAGAAAGTAGAAAGACATGTAAAAATAAACAAATATTAACCTACACCAATATTAATAGTGCATACATCAATATTAACATACACCAATATTAATAGCGCATACACCAATATTAACCTACACCAATATTAACAGTGCATACACCAATATTAACCTACACCAATATTAATAGTGCATAAACCAATATTAACATACACCAATATTAGTAGCGCATAACCAATATTAACATACACCAATATTAATAGCACATACACCAATATTAATAGCACATACACCAATATTAACCTACACCAATATTAATAGTGCATACACCAATATTAACATACACCAATATTAATAGCGCATACACCAATATTAACAGCACATACACCAATATTAACATACACCAATATTAGTAGCGCATAACCAATATTAACATACACCAATATTAATAGCACACACACCAATATTAACAGCACATACACCAATATTAACCTACACCAATATTAATAGTGCATACACCAATATTAACATACACCAATATTAATAGCGCAGACACCAATATTAACAGCACATACACCAATATTAGCCTACACCAATATTAATAGTGCATACACCAATATTAACAGCACATACACCAATATTAACATACACCAATATTAATAGCACATACACCAATATTAACATACACCAATATTAATAGCGCAGACACCAATATTAACAGCACATACACCAATATTAATAGTGCATACACCAATATTAATAGCACATACACCAATATTAACAGCACATGCACCAATATTAGCATACACAAAAATTAATAGCACACACACCAATATTAACAGCACATACACCAATATTAACATACAGCAATAATAATAGTGCATACACCAATATTAACGTACACCAATATTAATAGCGCATACACCAATATTAACATACACCAATATTAATAGCGCATACACCAATATTAACAGCACATACACCAATATTAACCTACACCAATATAAATAGCGCATACACCAATATTATACCATGACCCCCCAAAAACGTGCACGCTGATTGGCCAGCGTGCCCGTTGTAAATTGAATTATACTAACGGAAAAAGGTCCGGTCACCCGGACTTTTTTCCATTAGTATAACTCGTTTTTTTAAAACACTGTCTCGCTATGTTAAATGGGTTTAACATAGCGAGACAGCTTTAAAATAAGCAACGGAGATCTCCGTTGCTTATTTTAAAACTGTCTCGCTATGTTAAACTCATTTAACATAGCTACTAAAAAAAGCAACGGAGATCTTGCTTTCTCCGTTGCTTTTGCTCAACTCTGATGTACTGCACAGGCGCGCAGTACATCAGAACTGCCGCGGATGCCAGACATCTGCGGAAGGGCAGCAAACAGGCATTATACTATGCCATTATTTAAGAAAAGTAATAGTTTCTTTTCTTAAATAATGTCATGGTATAATAGCAATAACCCACTTCTGGGTGTGGGTAATGCTAAATTTACCCACGGTTGGCTTTGTTTGGTCCCTCGGGCGCACGCCAACCGTGGGTAAATTTAGCATTACCCACACCCAGGCATGGGTTATTGCTATATTAACCTACACCAATATTAGTGCATACACCAATATTAACATACACCAATATTAACAGCACATATACCAATATTAACAGCACATACACCAATATTAACCTACACCAATATTAATAGCGCATACACCAATATTAACCTACACCAATATTAATAGTCCATACACCAATATTAACATACACCAATATTAATAGAGCATACACCAATATTAACAGCACATACACCAATATTAACATACACCAATATTAACAGCACATACACCAATATTAACCTACACCAATATTAATAGTGCATACACCAATATTAACATACACCAATATTAATAGTGCATACACCAATATTAACAGCACATACACCAATATTAACATACACCAATATTAATAGTGCATACACCAATATTAACATACACCAATATTAGTAGCGTATGCACCAATATTAACATACACCAATATTAATAGCGCATACACCAATATTAACAGCACATACACCAATATTAACCTACAACAATATTAATAGCATATACACCAATATTAACATACACCAATATTAATAGCACATACACCAAAATTAGCATACACCAATATTAATAGTGCATAAACCAATATTAACATACACCAATATTAATAGCGCATACACCAATATTAACATACACCAGTATTAATAGCGCATACACCAATATTAACATACACCAATATTAATAGCACATACACCAATATTAACAGCACATACACCAATATTAACCTACACCAATATTAATAGTGCATACACCAATATTATCATACACCAATATTAATAGCGCATACACCAATATTAACAGCACATACACCAATATTAACATACACCAATGTTAATAGTGCATACACCAATATTAACATATACCAATATTAACAGCGCATACACCAATATTAACAGCACATACACCAATATTAACATACACCAATATTAATAGCGCATACACCAATATTAACAGCACATACACCAATATTAACATACACCAATATTAATAGTGCATACACCAGTATTAACATACACCAATATTAATAGCACATACACCAATATTAGTAGAGCATACACCCATATTAACCTACACCAATATTAATAGAGCACACAGCCATATTAACTTACACCAATATTAATAGAGCATACAGCAATATTAACCTACACCAATATTAATAGAGCATACACCAATATTAACCTACACCAAAATTAATAGAGCATACACCCATATTAACCTACACCAATATTAATAGAGCATACACCAATATTAACCTACACCAAAATTAATATAGCATACACCCATATTAACCTACACCAATATTAATAGAGCATACACCAATATTAGCCTACACCAATATTAATAGAGCATACACCCATATTATCCTACACCAATATTAATAGAGTATGCACCAATATTAACCTACAATATTAATAGAGCATACACCAATATTAACCTACACCAATAATAATAGAGCATACACCAATATTAACCTACACCAATATTAATAGAGCATACACCAATATTAACCTACACCAATATTGATAGAGCAACGCCAATATTAACCTACACCAATATTAATAGAGCATACACCAATATTAATAGAGAATACACCCATATTAACCTACACCACTAATAACAGAGCATACACCAATATTAACCTACACCAATATTAATAGAGCATACACCAATATTAACCTACACCAAAATTAATATAGCATACACCCATATTATGCACCCTGAACCACTGCTAGGTAGGCAAACAAATTTATTAAGCCGAACAGTTCACTCAATTACACAATAACGCTGAAGTAAATACCATACGTTTTCGTCCACAACTTCATCAGAATACCAGTACATTCCATTAAATCCATTTATATACTCAACAAACTTTTAAATCAGCCAATAGAAACACTCAACATATACATTTAATCAGTACATGCTTTAAAATATATTAAAATTCTAATTTCATAATTCCATAGTAAATAGGAAACCTGTTAAATAAAAGATGTTAAACACATATACCCAGTTGATACTATTAAATAAATATTTAAAAACTTTAAAACATAAAAAAATCCATTTAAAATAGTTCATTTAAAATACTAAGGAATAAACACATGTAACATATATAATACATTGTTATGCTGCCCTCTGCTGACGTAAATATTATTGCACTTTAAATTCATAATTTTGCTGACCTCATTTTTAATACAGGGGCAAGGGAGATCATGTCATTTAGACCAGGGAACTTACTGGCCTCCAACACTACCTGCCAGTATAATTCCCTGTATTCCACTAGAGTCTCCCACATTCCGCCCCTGGGGTCCTTTGGCACAACCTCTAGTATAAAAAATTCAAATTCAGCTTCAATACAACTTTTAGTATGTTTGTACAAAGAATTTGTTTCACTTTTTGTACGAATATCGTAAGTGTGCTCATAGATTCTCTGTTTTATCCTTCTTTCACTTTTGCCTATGTAAAAAGCATTACATTTTTTACATAATCCTATATATATAATCCCTTTTGTGTTACAGTTCGCAAAAGTTTTTAAAGTTAAAGTTTTGTTATTCCTGGCAGGTAAATTAATAGTATCTCCAGTGATCAAATATGAGCAATAACTACAAGCACCACATTTAAATACGCCAGCTTTTTTGTTTGTGCCTGTAAGCAAGGAGTTCCCCTTACCACCCCTTTCAAAAATGTCCTTCAGAGTGTTACCTTTCCTATAAATATGTTTTATATCTCCCTGAAATATGTGATTCAAGTCAGAAACCTTTGAAAAATTGATCCACTCTTTGTCAAAAATTCTTTTAATTAAACCAGCTTGCCCATCATAAGTGGTAATAATACCAGATGCAAAATCATTGTTTAAACTGTCAATTCTACTATTTGTAACATATTGAGTTGCCCCATCTTCCATTTTGCCCAATATAGGGGCAAACCTATCCTTTCTTCCATCACTGACTTCTTTAGAAACTCTGTCAATTAACTCTTCCGGATAACCTCTATTCATGAACATATTTTTCAAGTTTTTACATTCATTCATATACCACATTTGTGTTTTTTTTGGGTGGGTACTGAAGATGAATTTGTTGGTTTTGTGGAATATTTAAACAGTACCACTGAGTTTTTGAAATTCACACATAAATTCACAATGGAGGAACTGAAATACCTCGATGTTAACATTGTTAAGACTGATAATGGTTTCAAGTCCAGAATTTATAGAAAGGAAACTTTCTCAAATTCTTACCTGCACTATTCAAGCTCGCACCCCCCCACACCAGAAAAAAAGTGTAATAAAAGGGCAATTTGTACGCCTCTCTAGGATGACTTCTGACGATATGTGGTATATGAATGAGCACACTTACGATATTCGTACAAAAAGTGAAACAAATTCTTTGTACAAACATACTAAAAGTTGTATTGAAGCTGAATTTGAATTTTTTATACTAGAGGTTGTGCCAAAGGACCCCAGGGGCGGAATGTGGGAGACTCTAGTGGAATACAGGGAATTATACTGGCAGGTAGTGTTGGAGGCCAGTAAGTTCCCTGGTCTAAATGACATGATCTCCCTTGCCCCTGTATTAAAAATGAGGTCAGCAAAATTATGAATTTAAAGTGCAATAATATTTACGTCAGCAGAGGGCAGCATAACAATGTATTATATATGTTACATGTGTTTATTCCTTAGTATTTTAAATGAACTATTTTAAATGGATTTTTTATGTTTTAAAGTTTTTAAATATTTATTTAATAGTATCAACTGGGTATATGTGTTTAACATCTTTTATTTAACAGGTTTCCTATTTACTATGATGAAATTAGAATTTTAATATATTTTTAAAGCATGTACTGATTAAATGTATATGTTGAGTGTTTCTATTGGCTGATTTGAAAGTTTGTTGAGTATATAAATGGATTTAATGGAATGTACTGGTATTCTGATGAAGTTGTGGACGAAAACGTATGGTATTTACTTCAGCGTTATTGTGTAATTGAGTGAACTGTTCGGCTTAATAAATTTGTTTGCCTACCTAGCAGTGGTTCAGGGTGCTTTGTTTGGATTACTGGTTTGCCTTGCATCCTCCGTTTTTGTGTATACACCCATATTAACCTACACCAATATTAATAGAGCATACACCAATATTAACCTACACCAATATTAATAGAGCATACACCCATATTATCCTACACCAATATTAATAGAGTATGCACCAATATTAACCTACAATATTAATAGAGCATACACCCATATTATCCTACACCAATATTAATAGAGTATGCACCAATATTAACCTACAATATTAATAGAGCATACACCCATATTAACCTACACCAATATTAATAGAGCAAACACCAATATTAAACTGCACCAATATTAATAGAGCATACACCCATATTAACCTACACCAATTTTAATAGAGCATACACCAATATTAACCTACACCAATATTAATAGAGCATACACCCATATTATCCTACACCAATATTAATAGAGTATGCACCAATATTAACCAACAATATTAATAGAGCATACACCAATATTAACCCACACAAATAATAATAGAGCATACACCAATATTAACCTACACCAATATTAATAGAGCATACACCAATATTAACCTACACCAATATTGATAGAGCAACGCCAATATTAACCTACACCAATATTAATAGAGCATACACCAATATTAATAGAGAATACACCCATATTAACCTATACCACTAATAATAGAGCATACACCAATATTAACCTACACCAATATTAATAGAGCATACACCAATATTAACCTACACCAATATTAATAGAGCATACACCCATATTAACCTACACCAATATTAATAGAGCATACACCAATATTAACCTACACCAAAATTAATATAGCATACACCCATATTAACCTACACCAATATTAATAGAGTATGCACCAATATTAACCTACACCAATATTAATAGAGCATACACCCATATTAACCTACACCAATATTAATAGAGTATGCACCAATATTAACCTACACCAATATTAATAGAGCATACACCCATATTAACCTACACCAATATTAATAGAGTATGCACCAATATTAACCTACACCAATATTAATAGAGCATACACCCATATTAACCTACACCAATATTAATAGAGTATGCACCAATATTAACCTACAATATTAATAGAGCATACACCCATATTAACCTACACCAATATTAATAGAGTATGCACCAATATTAACCTACACCAATATTAATAGAGCATACACCCATATTAACCTACACCAATATTAATAGAGTATGCACCAATATTAACCTACACCAATATTAATAGAGCATACACCCATATTAACCTACACCAATATTAATAGAGTATGCACCAATATTAACCTACACCAATATTAATAGAGTATGCACCAATATTAACCTACACCAATATTAATAGAGCATACACCCATATTAACCTACACCAATATTAATAGAGTATGCACCAATATTAACCTACACCAATATTAATAGAGCATACACCCATATTAACCTACACCAATATTAATAGAGCATACACCAATATTAAACTGCACCAATATTAATAGAGCATACACCCATATTAACCTACACCAATTTTAATAGAGCATACACCAATATTAACCTACACCAATATTAATAGAGCATACACCCATATTAACCTACACCAATATTAATAGAGTATGCACCAATATTAACCTACACCAATATTAATAGAGCATACACCCATATTAACCTACACCAATTTTAATAGAGCATACACCAATATTAACCTACACCAATATTAATAGAGCATACACCCATATTAACCTACACCAATATTAATAGAGTATGCACCAATATTAACCTACACCAATATTAATAGAGCATACACCCATATTAACCTACACCAATATTAATAGAGCATACACCAATATTAAACTACACCAATATTAATAGAGCATACACCCATATTAACCTACACCAATTTTAATAGAGCATACACCAATATTAACCTAGACCAATATTAATAGAGCATACACCCATATTAACCTACACCGATATTAATAGAGCATGCACCAATATTAACCTACACCAAAATTAATATAGAATACACCCATATTAACCTACACCAATATTAATAGAGCATACACCAATATTAACCTACACCAATATTAATAGAGCATACACCCATATTAACCTACACCAATATTAATAGAGCATACACCCATATTAACCTACACCAATATTAATAGAGCATACACCAATATTAACCTACACCAATATTAATAGAGCATACACCCATATTAACCTACACCAATATTAATAGAGTATGCACCAATATTAACCTACACCAATATTAATATAGCATACACCCATATTAACCTACACCAATATTAATAGAGCATACACCAATATTAACCTACACCAATAATAATAGAGCATACACCCATATTATCCTACACCAATATTAATAGAGCATACACCAATATTAAACTGCACCAATATTAGTAGAGCATACACCAATATTAACCTACACCAATATTAATAGAGTATGCACCAATATTAACCTACACCAATATTAATAGAGTATGCACCAATATTAACCTACACCAATATTAATATAGCATACACCCATATTAACCTACACCAATATTAATAGAGCATACACCAATATTAACCTACACCAATAATAATAGAGCATACACCCATATTATCCTACACCAATATTAATAGAGCATACACCAATATTAAACTGCACCAATATTAGTAGAGCATACACCCATATTAACCTACACCAATATTAATAGAGCATACACCAATATTAACCTACACCAATATTAATAGAGCATACACCCATATTAACCTACACCAATATTAATAGAGCATACACCAATATTAACCTACACCAATATTAATAGAGCATACACCCATATTAACCTACACCAATATTAATAGAGCATACACCCATATTAACCTACACCAATATTAATAGAGCATACACCAATATTAACCTACACCAATATTAATAGAGCATACACCCATATTAACCTACACCAATATTAATAGAGCATACACCAATATTAACCTACACCAATATTAATAGAGCATACACCCATATTAACCTACACCAATATTAATAGAGCATGCACCAATATTAACCTACACCAATATTAATAGAGCATACACCCATATTAACCTACACCAATATTAATAGAGCATACACCAATATTAACCTACACCAATAATAATAGAGCATACACCAATATTAACCTACACCAATATTAATAGAGCATACACCAATATTAACCTACACCAATATTAATAGAGCATACACCAATATTAACCTACACCAATATTAATAGAGCATACACCCATATTAACCTACACCAATATTAATAGAGTATGCACCAATATTAACCTACACCAATATTAATATAGCATACACCCATATTAACCTACACCAATATTAATAGAGCATACACCAATATTAACCTACACCAATAATAATAGAGCATACACCCATATTATCCTACACCAATATTAATAGAGCATACACCAATATTAAACTGCACCAATATTAGTAGAGCATACACCAATATTAACCTACACCAATATTAATAGAGCATACACCCATATTAACCTACACCAATATTAATAGAGTATGCACCAATATTAACCTACACCAATATTAATATAGCATACACCCATATTAACCTACACCAATATTAATAGAGCATACACCAATATTAACCTACACCAATAATAATAGAGCATACACCCATATTATCCTACACCAATATTAATAGAGCATACACCAATATTAAACTGCACCAATATTAGTAGAGCATACACCAATATTAACCTACACCAATATTAATAGAGCATACACCCATATTATCCTACACCAATATTAATAGAGTATGCACCAATATTAACCTACACCAATATTAATAGAGCATACACCCATATTAACCTACACCAATATTAATAGAGCATACACCCATATTAACCTACACCGATATTAGTAGAGCATACACCCATATTAACCTACACCGATATTAATAGAGCATACACCCATATTAACCTACACCGATATTAATAGAGCATACACCCATATTAACCTACACCGATATTAATAGAGCATACACCCATATTAACCTACACCGATATTAGTAGAGCATACACCCATATTAACCTACACCGATATTAGTAGAGCATACACCAATATTAACCTACACCAATATTAATAGAGCATACACCCATATTAACCTACACCAATATTAATAGTGCATACACCCATATTAACCTACACTGATATTAGTAGAGCATACACCCATATTAACCTACACCGATATTAATAGAGCATACACCCATATTAACCTACACCGATATTAATAGAGCATACACCCATATTAACCTACACCGATATTAATAGAGCATACACCCATATTAACCTACACCGATATTAGTAGAGCATACACCCATATTAACCTACACCGATATTAGTAGAGCATACACCCATATTAACCTACACCGATATTAGTAGAGCATACACCCATATTAACCTACACCGATATTAATTGAGCATACACCCATATTAACCTACACCGATATTAATAGAGCCTACACCCATATTAACCTACACCGATATTAGTAGAGCATACACCCATATTAACCTACACCGATATTAGTAGAGCATACACCCATATTAACCTACACCGATATTAGTAGAGCATACACCCATATTAACCTACACCGATATTAGTAGAGCATACACCCATATTAACCTACACGATATTAGTAGAGCATACACCCATATTAACCTACACCAATATTAGTAGAGCATACACCCATATTAACCTACACCAATATTAGTAGAGCATACACCCATATTAACCTACACCAATATTAGTAGAGCATACACCAATATTAACCTACACCAATATTAGTAGAGCATACACCCATATTAACCTACACCAATATTAATAGAGCATACACCCATATTAACCTACACCAATATTAATAGAGTATGCACCAATATTAACCTACACCAATATTAATATAGCATACACCCATATTAACCTACACCAATATTAATAGAGCATACACCAATATTAACCTACACCAATATTAATAGAGCATACACCCATATTAACCTACACCAATATTAATAGAGCATACACCAATATTAACCTACACCAATATTAATAGAGCATACACCAATATTAACCTACACCAATATTAATAGAGCATACACCCATATTAACCTACACCAATATTAATAGAGCATACACCAATATTAACCTACACCAATATTAATAGAGCATACACCAATATTAACCTACACCAATATTAATAGAGCATACACCCATATTAACCTACACCAATATTAATAGAGCATACACCCATATTAACCTACACCAATATTAATAGAGCATACACCAATATTAACCTACACCAATATTAATAGAGCATACACCCATATTAACCTACACCAATATTAATAGAGCATACACCAATATTAACCTACACCAATATTAATAGAGCATACACCCATATTAACCTACACCAATATTAATAGAGCATACACCCATATTAACCTACACCAATATTAGTAGAGCATACACCCATATTAACCTACACCGATATTAATAGAGCATACACCCATATTAACCTACACCAATATTAATAGTGCATACTTCCATATTAACCTACACCGATATTAGTAGAGCATACATATTAACCTACATATTAGTAGAGCATACACCCATATTAACCTACACCATATTAATAGAGCATACACCCATATTAACCTACACCAATATTAGTAGAGCATACACCCATATTAACCTACACCAATATTAGTAGAGCATACACCCATATTAACCTACACCGATATTAATAGAGCATACACCCATATTAACCTACACCGATATTAGTAGAGCATACACCCATATTAACCTACACCGATATTAGTAGAGCATACACCCATATTAACCTACACCGATATTAGTAGAGCATACACCCATATTAACCTACACCGATATTAATAGAGCATACACCCATATTAACCTACACCAATATTAGTAGAGCATACACCCATATTAACCTACACCAATATTAGTAGAGCATACACCCATATTAACCTACACCAATATTAGTAGAGCATACACCCATATTAACCTACACCGATATTAATAGAGCATACACCCATATTAACCTACACCGATATTAATAGAGTATGCACCAATATTAACCTACACCAATATTAGTAGAGCATACACCCATATTAACCTACACCAATATTAATAGAGGATACACCCATATTAACCTACACCAATATTAGTAGAGCATACACCCATATTAACCTACACCGATATTAGTAGAGCATACACCCATATTAACCTACACCAATATTAATAGAGCATACACCCATATTAACCTACACCAATATTAATAGAGCATACACCCATATTAACCTACACCAATATTAATAGAGCATACACCCATATTAACCTACACCAATATTAATAGAGCATACACCCATATTAACCTACACCAATATTAATAGAGCATACACCCATATTAACCTACACCAATATTAATAGAGCATACACCCATATTAACCTACACCAATATTAATAGAGCATACACCCATATTAACCTACACCAATATTAATAGAGCATACACCCATATTAACCTACACCAATATTAATAGAGCATACACCCATATTAACCTACACCAATATTAATAGAGCATACACCCATATTAACCTACACCAATATTAATAGAGCATACACCCATATTAACCTACACCAATATTAATAGAGCATACACCCATATTAACCTACACCAATATTAATAGAGCATACACCCATATTAACCTACACCGATATTAGTAGAGCATACACCCATATTAACCTACACCAATATTAATAGAGCATACACCCATATTAACCTACACCAATATTAATAGAGCATACACCCATATTAACCTACACCGATATTAGTAGAGCATACACCCATTTTAACCTACACGAATATTAATAGAGCATACACCCATATTAACCTACACCAATATTAATAGAGCATACACCCATATTAACCTACACCGATATTAGTAGAGCATACACCCATATTAACCTACACCAATATTAATAGAGCATACACCCATATTAACCTACACCAATATTAATAGAGCATACACCAATATTAACCTACACCGATATTAGTAGAGCATACACCAATATTAACCTACACCAATATTAATAGAGCATACACCCATATTAACCTACACCAATATTAATAGAGCATACACCAATATTAACCTACACCATATTAGTAGAGCATACACCATATTAACCTACACCAATATTAATAGAGCATACACCCATATTAACCTACACCAATATTAATAGAGCATACACCCATATTAACCTACACCGATATTAGTAGAGCATACACCCATATTAACCTACACCAATATTAATAGAGCATACACCCATATTAACCTACACCAATATTAATAGAGCATACACCAATATTAACCTACACGGATGTTGGTAGAGCATACACCAATATTAACCTACACCAATATTAATAGAGCATACACCAATATTAACCTACACCAATATTAATAGAGCATACACCCATATTAACCTACACCAATATTAATAGAGCATACACCCATATTAACCTACACCAATATTAATAGAGCATACACCCATATTAACCTACACCAATATTAATAGAGCATACACCAATATTAATAGAGTATGCACCAATATTAACCTACAATATTAATAGAGCATACACCAATATTAACCTACACCGATATTAGTAGAGCATACACCCATATTAACCTACACCGATATTAATAGAGCATACACCCATATTAACCTACACCGATATTAGTAGAGCATACACCCATATTAACCTACACCGATATTAGTAGAGCATACACCAATATTAACCTACACCAATATTAATAGAGCATACACCAATATTAACATACACCAATATTAATAGAGTATGCACCAATATTAACCTACACCAATATTAATAGAGCATACACCCATATTAACCTACACCGATATTAGTAGAGCATACACCCATATTAACCTACACCGATATTAGTAGAGCATACACCCATATTAACCTACACCAATATTAATATAGCATACACCCATATTAACCTACACCCATATTAACCTACACCAATATTAGTAGAGCATGCACCAATATTAACCTACACCGATATTAGTAGAGCATACACCAATATTAACCTACACCGATATTAGTAGAGCATACACCAATATTAACCTACACCAATATTAATAGAGCATACACCCATATTAACCTACACCAATATTAATAGAGCATACACCCATATTAACCTACACCAATATTAGTAGAGCATACACCCATATTAACCTACACCAATATTAATAGAGCATACACCCATATTAACCTACACCAATATTAATAGAGCATACACCCATATTAACCTACACCGATATTAGTAGAGCATACACCCATATTAACCTACACCAATATTAATAGAGCATACACCCATATTAACCTACACCGATATTAGTAGAGCATACACCAATATTAACCTACACCGATATTAGTAGAGCATACACCAATATTAACCTACACCAATATTAATAGAGCATACACCAATATTAACCTACACCAATATTAATAGAGCATACACCCATATTAACCTACACCAATATTAATAGAGCATACACCCATATTAACCTACACCAATATTAGTAGAGCATACACCCATATTAACCTACACCGATATTAATAGAGTATGCACCAATATTAACCTACACCGATATTAATAGAGTATGCACCAATATTAACCTACACCAATATTAATAGAGCATACACCCATATTAACCTACACCGATATTAGTAGAGCATACACCCATATTAACCTACACCGATATTAATAGAGCATACACCCATATTAACCTACACCGATATTAGTAGAGCATACACCCATATTAACCTACACCGATATTAGTAGAGCATACACCAATATTAACCTACACCAATAATAATAGAGCATACACCAATATTAACCTACACCAATAATAATAGAGCATACACCAATATTAACCTACACCAATAATAATAGAGCATACACCAATATTAACCTACACCGATATTAGTAGAGCATACACCCATATTAACCGCATACACCCATATTAACCTACACCAATATTAATATAGCATACACCCATATTAACCTACACCCATATTAACCTACACCAATATTAGTAGAGCATGCACCAATATTAACCTACACCAATATTAGTAGAGCATACTTGCTGCGTTTGTACTTGTCACTGGAAATCTTAGTAAAAGTAGCCAGTGAGATCACTTTCAGAAAAAAAATTCATAATAAGATGCATCTGAGGGTTAGAATACACGACTGCATAATCAGAAGAATATGTAACACATTTCTATATACTAGGGATTGTGGAGTGAAGCACCCTTTAATTTATACATATTGCTATAAATATAAGCACTCTGGGAGAGACACATAGCCAATCACATGTGAGTATCACAGTGTATGATGTATCTCTGTGTATATATACTCATCATGAGTTCTGCCTTCTGTTCTTATGCCCATATTCATGTTATTTTTACGCTATGCAAGTCCACTTTTAAATAACAGCAAAGAGATCTGACTGAATCAGATATGACACTCAGTTAAGACTACACATTTTAATACAAATTAGGAAAATGAAACAACAATTTAAAATACCTAAAATGAATAACATAAAGGCCGTCTCTTGAAGGTGGACCCAATCTAGGGACTTCACTCCTCACTTAAGTATACCAGCAGCAAAATTGTCGCTACTTTTAAGATGGAATGCAAGTATCCAATCTTCCCAATCATTATTGTTACTTTTAAGATTTGGAGAGGTTGAGGAAACAAAGGAAATTAAACCATGCTGTAACTTCAAGCTAGTATCTTTTTGTAGGTGGGGAATTAAACAGAGTTACTCAGTGAGGTCAGTAGTGTCTGACCTTGTGCTCCTTGTACCTCCAGTTACTGCAGCCACTCTGGAGCCATGATAAGTTGTTACCCAGTCTGGACATGTCCCATTGCTGGCTAGCAAACTCTTTCCATTTAATGGCAGCTATTTAGCTATGTAAACTCTGAATGGCTTGTGGATGAGGGAATGGCTGTCATACAGTAGCCAGCTGTTGGTTGTGCAAGTTTACAGAGGAAGCCTTAACCTGTTCTTCACATGTCAGATGCACTATCATGTATGTATGTGTATTCAACAGAGCTTCCATGGCAGGATATGCCCAATCTCTGCATTTTACCTTTGGCCACCTCTGCCACCATTCCCAAGTCTTCACTGATAATCATGAATGTCCAGGATGCACTCCAGTACATTTCCACTACCCTCCCCTTCCACCCTTCCTTCCCTAGTGGGAGTGACAGATGTTTGGCCATTTCATTCCTTCCTTTTCTCCAACTAGCTGTTCCTGTACATGAGACCAAAAAAATGAATCAGAGTCACCTGGGCTGTACTCACAGCTTTATTTTTCCATGCAGTGGAGCTGCAGTACCTCAGTTTCAAATGGTGTATTTATACATACATTTACATTCAATATGTGCTTAAGTGTCATTTAATCCTTCAGAATGTATCACTCTTAATCTATTATAGCTTTCGTTGAAGGTAATTTCTGTGATGACTTTCTGTCAGCATCATTTCCAAAAGAGTCAAACTGACCCAGCACTTAATATGTGGGTTCACATGTTTGGATCTTATGCTCTCTGCAGTTAGTCTGTTATTCTGCACTTCATATTTAGACTACTATGTGGTATATACACTACACACACACACACACACATATCTGACAGTGCCTTCCTATCTCTACGCATGATTGCCATGCTTTGGCACTGATGGGCACACAGGCTTTCAGGCTGCTTCCCAGATTCATAGCAATTTTGCAAATGGATATAAAGCAAACCACAAAATAAACAGTCAATATCATACAATACTATATTCCTGTCTCAAATTAGAGTTACATTTGATAATGGAAACATACTTGTAGCGTTGAAAAGCATTTGTCACATTATTTGTCTATGCTTTTCTTTGCATCTCTGTTTGAAATTAGTAGTTTATTTAATTTGTTTATGTTATTTATTTTACTACTTGTTTGCTCTAAATCTGATTGTATAAATTTAATTGAAGATTTACAGGCAAGTTGAACTGCTGTGACAAAGTTGTGTACTGAACAGTTATTTTGTTTACTATGTAGCAAGGAATTATCCGTGCGGTACGATATTCATTCTATATTGTGACTGATGTTGCACCTACAATATTTGCATCCTTATGTAACAGAAGAATACCACAGTAACCAATAAAGTTATGCTAAATAATTCCTAATTAAAAGAACATTTTCTGGTAAGGAAAGCATGCTAGAAAACAGAATGGCATCTGTATCCCAAAGGCAGAGACCGTAAAGCAATTGCATTGACCGGTTTCAGTAGTAACTAAAACATTCATATAGATGGTCTAATGTAATATACCAGAAAGACTTCAGTCATTACCAGGTATTATGAAAACTACAAAATAGGGATTTCACATAAAATTTATTTTCATGAATAGTATAATTGCAAACTGCCACGTTTGACGGTATTAGCTACACAAATCAGGTAAAAGACTAATTCCTTCCTAAATAGCTTTCCAGACCTTTCCAAGAGTGTGAAACTGTTGTCCCTTGTTTAATAGTTCAGTAGCAATGATGCAATGCTATTAATACTTCTCATGAATATACAATGAACTGTAATTACCAAATACACAATGAACGTAAGTATCGAATACAAAACATAGCATCAGCACTGATATATTCCTTAGAACCATGCATGTCATGTAGTACTGATGTTATAATTAACCTGATAAGGCCTTTCTAGTAACAATGGTCTATGTGACACTTTCTCAGTCTTTGGATGCTAAAACATTTTAGAAATATTTCAGTTTTTGCAAGCAATATACATTCACACATGCCAACTGTAAAATGAACTGTATCTGTACTTAACAACACATTTATTTTTGTACTCTAAAATACACTCTGGTAAATCCTTGTTTCAATTATACCAAATAACCCTCTCGCACATCAATTAACAACAATAGAGTATTCTCCATTTGCCTACTATCACTCATGATAAATACAAAATTGTCTGCAAGAACTGAGACAGCTTTCACCGCTTCTGACCCTCTGCCATCTATTTTACAGCTAGCATTCAGCTGTGTTTTTACCTGCCAGCAAGAAATGCTGACACGTATATATTACCTTTCCTAGTAGAAAATATCTTATTGAAAAAGACTGGCAGTTATGCTCACATATCAGAGCAGGCTTCATTCTAGTGAATAGCTGAAACATTAATACTTGCCTACAAATAAAAGTTCTGTGGTCTGGCTACTGAAATGCTGATTGACATGCCCTACATTGTTCAACACCAGCTTCATCGTATTGCTTATAGCTAATGCTTCTTTAAAAGAACAAAATATCTCTGTTGTATAATATATATGTATATAGGTTTACCATCTAAATTTCGAAGGCAAAACAATTTTTAAGCAAAAGACTGAAATACAATGTCAAAAACAAAAACAACACCTTGCTTAAATGTTGAACCTCAGAAACATGACAACATTTAACATACCAGACTTCCAGTTTTGAAAGTCTGTATTTCCGTTTAACTTTTGGCAGGGGGGCAAATCCCCATGCACCCCCACCCCACACACACAAACCCTGCAAATTGTATATAGCAACTCCAAGATCGCATTACAGTAAGAAATAGGGTAAATTTTCCAATCTTCACTGCACCATGATCTCCATTCACAATGCCTAACTCATAATAATGAATCAAGCATTACTTTCAAATCATTCCAGTTTGCCATTGTGAAACTTTGAAAATATACTTTCGCCCACACTCATTTTGATGGCAAACTATATATATATATATATATATATATATATATATATATATATATATATATATATATATATATATATATATATATATATATATATATATATATATATATATATACATATATATGCATACACACAGACGTGTGTGTGTGTGTGTGTGTGTGTGTGTGTATGTGTGTAAAATCTATTTGCTGCATAATGGCAAAAAGCAAACAGCTGTGATGTTAACTTTAACTATTTTAAAAGTGTTCATAAGAGAAGTGTAAAATATTTTGAAATCATCTTGTGGCTGCAAATCTCAAAGCCTTGCAAATGATTAATTTGGACACCTACGCCATTTTAAATGAAGAAGATGATGTTTGGCACTACTCTTCTCCTCAGCTATGTTATGGGAGAATTCTGTATCAGTGTGGTAGCAGGTGGTGGAACAATCTGTGATGGATAAGAAGCACAGCAACTGTATTCAAACCAAAACAAATAAAAAAAAATCACAATGATTATGACGGAACTTAATAAACTAGCATGGATCACACTTATTCATGCAGCAAAGACTAGTCATACTATTTGTTTTCTGCATATTCTGAAAGATCAAAATACAATTGAAGTGATTGAAGTTTTGTTGGTATTGATAAGTACCCTTCACTCACACTCTAGTACAATGTTCATGTATGACCCCATATATCCACTTAACTTTTGTTTAATGAATTGAAAGTTTCATAGTCGGTCACTCTTACAAATGCATCTGCCATATAACCACTGCAAGGAATTTACTAAAAAATTGAAATAATGAGCTAAAAAAAAAACAAACCTCAGTCATTAGTTTGGCATTTTCTTTTAAACAAATTGTTTGCATTAATTAATTATAAATGTATGATGCAAGAATTATATTTTTTGTCTGTTCAAAAATATTTCATGGTCTATTGCTTTCTGCTGTATTTATTTAATTTTTCACCTATAGCATCTTTTTTTTTGTAAATTTCCATTTATAACCCATAGGTTCTTATACCATCTTGACATTTTTGGGACTGGCTTCTTTATTTTGTAAAATAATGGAAGTATTAGAAAGAGCAGTATGTAAGTAGCAAGATGACACTAAGAATATTAATCTGGGGTGTCCAATAATACTGATATTAATCAATGCTTTCTGTTGTTCATATTTCTATACCCAAGAGATATGTTACTGAGGGACATGATGTGTAATTAGAGAGTGAGTGCATACCACCTACTCAGAGGCGATCTGTGTCTGACGTATAAAGCCATGTCCAACCCAAAATTAATGGACATGCTTCACTTCAGGAAATCCAAATCCCTTAGAGCTACACACTCCAGGGACTTGAACCTCAGCACAGAAGTAAATAGAACATGCTGGAGGGACAGATTCATATCCAAGAGGCTCCCCTCACTCCGGAACAAAATCCCAATCCATGTTAGGCAGAGCCCCTCACTGACCCTCTTCAAGAGAAATCTTGACGAGTGGATGGGAAATCATAAGTTTACCCCTGGGATCTCTTCTGTGTCCCTGCTTGACAGAGGTACAGTAAACTAACCTTAAAAGGGCTACCTTCTGTGACCTACTATACAGAGGCACAGTCAACTAATCTAAAAGGGTGGTGAAAGCTAAACACACTCTGGCTAGGCTTATAAATGCCCTAGGGCAGATAGCCTAGTATCAACCTATGAACCTATGAACCTATGAACAGAAGACTGCATTGCCACTGTCAGGTATAAGGCACTGCTCTGGTTTGCCCCATTACAGGAGTTGCTTTGACCATTTTATAATTCATTAGGAACTAAGGACAGTTGTTTTTGCATGTTTCTACATTATTTATACTAAACTTAAATTCATTTAGCTTATTCTGCTGAATGTCCACTGTTCTGAATGCTTTTATCCATTTAGTTCATGGTCTGCATTGTTATGTAATATTGTTTTGTTTTTCTTACTTTTTCTTAAAATTTTAACAATAGCAGAGTCCATAATATGAATATCATATAGAACATTTTAAAACAGTAATATGTTCCTCAAGTAGATCTTTAGGTTTAAGCCAAGGCTTACAAAGATGTGAAATATCTGATGTTCTCATCTTAATAGTTGACAATTCATTCTTACAAACATTTTTTGCTATACATGTAGGTATGTTCAGGCCTGGTGTAGGAGCTGGACCTCTCAACTGTCTATATCTTGGAGAAACTTAAAATAATTTTAGGTGTGATCGACCACTGTACATTTTTTACCTACTTTTTGAGATATGTCCCCATTTTCAGAATTTGATTTACTTTTATTTATTTATTTGTTTGCAGTTTGTTTACCACCTTTTTCATACAATTTTATTAATCCCCCTCTCATCCTGCATTATTTTTGAAGCTGTCTAGTACAGAGACAACCACACTTCATGACCAGCATACCTGTGGCAGCAATAATATAAAGAGGACACACATCTTACATCTTCCTTTTCAGAAGCAAAAAATAAATGCCATTGTGTGGTAAAATTTTGCAGTGCAGTTTATTGAAGTCTATAGATTTTTATACTGTCTCTTTCTTAATGTGCTTGTATTTTTCTGTCATTTGTATTACACTGTTTTTAAAATTATTTCTGCATAGTGCTCTGCATTCCTGCTGGAAATGGGAAGAGTTATGTGCTATTTAGTGTTTAAATCTTATGCTAATTAGATGTCCCGAATTCTGGCTGGACGTACCAACCTTTCTAGAGCTTTTGTACCTATAGTGCCTGCAGCTAGAGCCAGTTTGAAGCAGTAGTGACTTGTGCAGTGAAAACTCAGTGATTGCTGCTTACCTGGTCTTGACTTTTAAATGCCCACTTTATATTGAGATAAGATGCGCACACCATCAGTGTCATTGCAGCTGGATAGTGTTTCTTGCACACACGTGAAGCTTTTCTTTAGTCCTTAGTGTAAAATAGTCCTTGCTCATTCCTCTTATTGGTGACTGACACCAGACGGCTTTGAGCTTTAACAGTTTGTGATGATTTGCACAGACCTGCTTAACATTCCTACCTGCTATGAAGTTTGACTTTGTAATCTCCATCCCTCCTCCATTCTTCCCCATGTCTTCTTTCTGCCAAGATCCTATAAATAATAATTCTAGCTAGCATGGGAAACTACAGTCTGTCTTCCCTTCCATTAGCAACCTTCTAGCACTTTCTGTCCTACTGCAGTATAATAACTGCCACATGCTCAGTGAAAGTGAACTCGTGCTCAACCCAGTTGTTCCATCTCTGAGAGGTGTAAACACACTTCTGATTTGGAGACAGACCTGCACTGACATGTTAGGTGCTTTGCAGTCCAACTGCATAATCTCCCTCCCTTCTTCCAATGCACACCTTCTTTCCTCTAAGATCCTATAAATAATAGCACTCGCCAGTATGAAGAGTCATCAGTCTACCTTCCCTTCCATTGCCAGCTTTCTATCACGTGGCATTCTAAAGCAGTATGATTGCCACATATGCAGTAAAAATGTACTCTCACTCCAACAGATTGGCCCTGTCTGTGAGATGTGTAAACACATAGCTGACTTGGAGGCAAGCCGCCAGAAATCACATACATTCAGTTACCATCTTACTATTTCACTCTCAACTCAAACAAATACAATATCTTTATACTATTACCACAAAATAATCATATGCTGATGTCATTAGAAAACCACTGCGTAAGGGCGCATGCTTGAGAAAATGCATGAAGTTGGATCTGTGACTCGTTTGGCTCATTCCCACAGGAGAATTAAACTTGACTGTATGAAGACACTGGTGTAAAGTGTAACTCCAAGCTTTTCTTAACTTAAAGGCCCAAGAGAAATTTTTTTTGGACTAAGGTGTCTCAAGAAAGTCTTACAATTACTTTATCAACAGCTTGTTCTCCATACCTACTGCAGTTTAGAGACTTCTACTGTCCTTAAGGTATGGCAGTGGTAACCCCAGGAATTTTGGAGGAACTGGGATCCTTTTGTTCATCCATAGAAGCCCAGTCTGACGTTATGAAGAGTGCACAATTTTTGGATTAGCAAATCCATCATCACATTAAAATGGTTACCACTAACCACCAGGGCAGCTTCAAGCCATTCGCAGAACCATAGGATGACAGTAAAAGGGAGCTTGGGAGAAAAAGGGCCATCACAGCAACCGATTCCTGTGACATGCAAGATCTGCATACTCATGCCCAGTAGCCAGAGTTAAATGCTGAAGACTTCAAAAACTGAGTTAGGCACAATAAATGTTTGTCTCAGAGGGCTATATGAACAAATTAAAGGGCTCCAACTCTTGCAGTTCGTCAAGACTGAGCTGGCTAAGGTACTGGACTCTTGAAGACCTCTTATAATTTATTACACCCACTGCAGTACATCCAAAGATAAATTGCTCAGTAATCCAAGACAACTCATTATCAAATGCCTGGACTATAATAATGATGAAGCCATCCTGCAAAAAGCCTAAGAACTTCAAAATAATTTCCAGCTATCATGCCATCATGTGTGAGCAGCCCTTGATTACAACACCTCTCTGTACTTAAATTGAATGTTGTCACCATATATACAGATATGTCAGGAGCTGGAATTTTAGCTTCATCTGAGGTACCCAGTAACCTTAACTCTTTCTGAAGGAAGCTAGAATTTCCCCTTTCATATCCAATGAAAATTGACTCCTTGCATGTCAAATAGCCTACAGCGCCACCATCCTAATACAGTGACACAGTGCATTCACCAATCCAGTTGAGCATGAGTGCCAAGAAGAGACACTGGTCCTTTACTAGTTCTCCAAGTAAATATCCTCGTTGCAAAAGACGTACCACATTTGTCAAAATTTTCTTATTTGTCTTCCCACTCCCTACATGTAACAGATGTGCTCCGTGAAATGATTTGGAGATACCGAACCAAAATGAGGATGAATGAACTCTCTCTCCCTTTCATCCCCTGAGATCCAGATCATGAAGATTGCCTCTATTGAGAGTTCTTGGGGTGACTAGATATCTGCAGCTGATATGTTAGTTAACACAACTGAGTCAATTTCAACACTTTCTCCCACCTGACTTACATGGGCTACAGTCAGAACTAATTCAATAGCACTGCAATGATGGGTAAGCAGGAAGTGCACCGCATTGTATGTGGTTGGGTAAGGACAGGATGATGCTGTTAGAATAACAGTCAATGCACAGTCTTTTCCTTGTCTTACTCATATTTCTGCTCATGGGTCTTCTGGAATAGATTGTTGTAATAAAACCACTGACCCTGTTGTAGATTACTGGCATTGACTTCTACCAGTGGATGAATCTATGATCACTGTTGCTGTATTATAACCTTTGACTCTGCTACTAAATGTCTTGCTTTATTAACTCTCTAGGCTTAGTCAGCATTTAAATCTACAGGTATAATGCTATCTGGCTATATATCTTGAGGGGAAGGAGTCAATGCATTTCTTAATATGCTACTTTATCAAGCTGCCAGCATCCTGTATAGATGTTTGGGCAATATAACCCTAGTGGGGGAGCTAATGGCTATCTCCATGTTTTTAGTTGTAACTGATTAGTTTAAGATAGTGTTTAATTCTAGTGTGCATTGCTTTAGTAGATAGATATTTTTGATTACCTTTCCTAATAGCTTCATTGGTACCTTTCTTGCATGTATTTCTTTACTCCAAACACAATTTCATTTTTTTTTTATTATCAGTGGATTTTGGATTGTTACTTGATCAAAGTTAAACAAGAAAGCCACAGTGATGTACTACATGGGACTTGTGGGTCTGATGTTGAAGTTAAGGGGCTTATGTATGTCAATACCTTGAAGGACCAAAGCAATAATATAGAATATCTTAAAGGATGAGCTGCAGTATGGTTTTCTGCAAAAATCAAAGTGAAACATAAGCATATCACCAATGGTTTTGCTAGATGGCCAGGTGAGTTGTTAGCATCCTTCCATGGCTAATTCAGACATGAAGCAGTCATTTTGCTGCTCAAGGCTTAAGTATGAATGGTTGCAAGTGACCATAAGGTTAACTAATGAAGATGGGTGGTGTTTGTAATCCATACACATTTTGGTCAGATTGTCTTAGTGAACTTTTATGGCCCATTGAGGATGACCCCATAACTGTGTCATAGTGGTTAAAGATCTAATGCCCAGAGAATCTAATGTGGTACTAGAGCCTTGGATTGACAAAACACCACCAGGGACAATCTACTATTTTAAATTGCTTCTGTATGATTGTTGTGGAAAGGCATTTCTTCAGAGACAGTGTTATTTGTGCTAAAGTGTTCATGTTTCCCAAACCATTGTGGGATCATATAAACCCTGTGAACTGTCAACCCATTTTGTTATTACAAATGGATCTTAAAATATATTTTAAACTGCTGGTCTATAGATTGGAAAAATAGTAATTAACCCAACTCATAGGAGGCTATAACCAGGGTTTCATAAAAGGCTATGCAGGAAGCACTGATCTTGTCTGACTGAGGTTGAATGTTCAAGGTTATAGCATGAGACTGAAGAAGCTCTCAGCAGCATTACTCTTAGATTTGAGAAAAAAACTGACTCTATACATTGAGACTTCATTTGGGAAACCATGCAAGCACAAGAGTTCACATTAAGTTGTATTTCCTGGTTAAGGCTACTCTATATATCCCACATGGTGCAGGTCTACCCCAACGACATGTTATCTCCTAAAATGGACCTATAACATGGCACCAAGCAGAGTTGTCCCCTTAGGCCATTATTTGGTCTTGCAGTCCATGTCCTGAACAAATATCTCAGCTATCACTTCCAAGCATACATAATTCAAATGCAGGGAGTCTACTCACCTCTTAACCCTATATAGCACACTATACGAATTTAGAGATGATACAAATAAATCAGTAATTTTTCTGCTGAGCTTAACATCTGTTGATTCAATCCCATATATTCCTCTGAAGATCATAACAGAGCATGTATACTTTGTGGTCTATATTACATCATGGAAAACTCTCTTGAATGAACGCCATTTCATCAAAATGCCATTCATCTAATTCTGCTGTTGTTGGGGGCTGCACCCCCCCCCCCACTAATTATATATACCAATTCTGAGATTGCACTATAGTGAGAAAAAGGCAAATTTTCCAATCTTCACTGTACTGCAATTTCACTATAAACAATTTAATGAACAGCATGTTCAATGTAAGTGCACCGAATATGCCATTCGCTGAACTGAATTTTCAATGATGTAATAAGGACCCATACCTTGTGATATGCATGACACTATTTCTAGAGAAACTGATTGACATAAATACAATGCCTTTACTGCAAGACATTAAGGACAAGCTAACATACTTCTCTAGTATTCAACTAGTATTTTCTTATGAATTGTAAATGGTCAAAATGTATATGGTTCCAAAAGTTCTAGTCATATCCTGTCACCTACCTACTGCAATAACGTCCATGCACATTAATAAATATCAAAAGCTTAATTAATAATTATTTTTGGCAGGGAAAACCCTCCATTTTGGCTATAAAAGGTGGGTAGTCCCTTGGACAATGGGAAGACCTGGGGCACTGCACCTGTTTGCTTATGGTGTATCAGTCCTAGCCTGGCACACATCAAACTTATCTCATTATGAGACCCAATTGAGTTGTGCCTGAAGAGTATTGGACCTTATTTCAGAATACTCTTGTACAGTGATACTGGAGGTCTTAAAAGTTTTGCTTTTATTTTTTTTTGCACAGGGCTGGTTCTGTCAAAGATACTATTCATTCATTACTTTGGAATAAAAACTTAATAATAATAACTTAATCTAAATTAACAGACTGTTGGACAGATTGGATTAAGGAAGATATCTTGTTTGTCAGAGAGCACTAAGATGTGACCACACACTTCTTCCAATCTTTTATACAGCTAAGGGATTAGTTTACAACCATGAATCTGAAATAACAATATCTACAAATCAAAGCCAATGTTAAGATCAGCAGGTTGTCTACTAGGGGTAATTTATGTTCTGAGTCAACACATAATACCTTTTCCACAATTATCTATAGCAAGGACAGTTGGGAAGGAAGTTGAATAGGTAGTATGAATACACCATCCTTCAGCGTATCAGTTGTTCTGAACATGACAGACAAATGGGACAAAATGTGTGATAAAAAGATTTCAGAGCACCTATGACAGTAGTTTTAATAATGGTGATCAAAGGACTGAAAACCAACTACCCAGATTCCTTTGTTCTGTCAAAATTGGCTGAAGTGAGTCTGAAGGTTATTTGCATCCTTATTTATTAATTCCATGATTATCCTTCCAAGCTTATGGGTCTACAATTCCCTGTATCCATTGACCCCACACCCCTTTTTGCAAGGGAATTAACATCGCAATCTTCCATTTACCCAGAATGAAGTCTGTTTTGAGGCTGATATTGAATACCTTCTTTATGGGGTCTGACAAGCCATGTTTCAGGCTGATCAGCAGGGATCCTGATATGTTGTTCTGACCCATGAAAGAAGTCTTGTTTGCCTTTGATAGCACTTTGAGGACTTATTGTTTGAAGATTTCAGTGGTGTATAGATGTGAATATTTGATCAGAATACTGGAGTGGAACAGGGGTGAATAGATGTGAATATTTGATCAGAATACTGGAGTGGAACAGGGGTGAAGTTTGAGCTAAATTTGTCTGCTAGTAGATTAGTTTATTGCTTGTCCAATAAACATATTTATTGTCAAAGAAACCATCAAGTACAACTTTAAAAGAGGAAAGTTTCTCACTATACCTAACATGGAGTGGTAATGAATGACAAATACATATAGTTTAATTGAGAGAAAGAAGTAGTTCTGCTATTTCTAAAATAACTTTTAATTAGCCTTAATTGCTTCATCCTATTACTCTTACTGAAGCTAATCAGTCCCATAAATTAGTATGCTTTAGTTTTAGGCCTTATAACAAAACCAAGCTGTTTTCATAAATAACAAGCCCAAAACATGCCAGTTCCCACTTACATTCCTTTCCATAAACGTTAGCCAAATTGAACCCACTAACCAAACCAAATTTCTAGGTGTCACAATTGATGAAACCTAAGGTTTGATAGCCACATCTTCCTCACCATAAAAAAGTACACGCCAAACTAGGCACCCTATATAGAATTAAACCATACCTTACAGAAAGTCCCAGACTAGCCACTGCCAGCACCCAACTACTTTCCACCCTCCTCTATGGATTCCAAGTATTTACAAACATACGTAAATCAGACCTAAATAACCTAGAATCCTGCTACAACAAAATTGCCAAATTTGCTACAGGCCACCCTTACAGAACCCACCACTGGTCAGTAATCTCACAACTCAAATGATTAGAACTCCCAAGCCTTCTAAAATTAAACCAACTGTCCATAGCCCACAAAATAATTCACTAATGAAACGACTGCCCGGAACTCACTAAACTAATCCAACCCAACATAAATTCTAAATCACTTAGATTCTCTAATAAATTAATGTTAAAGTTTACTCAACCCCACAACACACAAGGCACCACCCTCGACTCATATAAAATTGCCAAACTCTGGAACACTCTTCCTCAACCTATAGCTAAAAAGCCTAGCATTCATGACTTCAAACACCTCCTTAAGGAACATCTAGCAAAACACTGGCTCTGCTCCTGCCATACTCCTGGCTAGTCTACCCAATACTTCCTCCCACCTCCCTAAAATAGCTCATACCCACAGCTACAGTTATTATCTGCTGAAGGCTAACTCGGTCCAACACTCTCTCTCAATTAGCAATGTAATACCAATACTGCATGGTCTTACAACTGTTTTGGAGACGGCATTTTCTTTATCTTCTCAAACTGTATCACACTCTTTACTATTATTTCATGCTGTTAGTGCTAATTTTGTTAATCGGTGTTATTATTTATATTACTATACTGGATTTACATTGTAAATACTATTAATGTTTATCACTTTGTTCAATATTGTTTTATTTGTCTCTACTGTATACAAGGATTTCTCCCTGGGCCTCCGCTAAAAATGGGCCTCGTGCCCAGTCGGACATAACCTGGTAAACAAATAAAATAAATAAATAAATAAATATAACTATAATATATTTCTGCATATCTGTCTAAATATATATAGCACACTAGGAATGGAATCATCCCTCTCAATACTTATTTATACATCAGTTGCAATTAGGGTTAATCATTTGATAATTTACTAACATTGGACTTTCTTTAATTAACTTTTTCACATCTTTGAGGTATACCATACCATATTTTTATACTTTATCTTTGACATAGCCAGGGTTAAACAAGTTGTTTTAAGCACATATTTATTCTTTTACTTTAGAATTTTTTTAATTCATCCTATGAATTTATAGCACTCCTTGCCTAATCCTTTTATCTTCTATAGTATCTTAAGTCCTTAATGATGAGTATCTGTTAAATACTTTCTTTAATTAGTTTTGTTGACTCTTTGTTTCCCAACTTGAATACACTTTTTTCATCATGTATTGAAATCTTATTTGTTTTCACCAACTTGGTTAAGTTTTCAAACAGGTTTGTAAAATATTGAAGTAATGTCTATTAGTAATTTATTTTCCTAAACAAACAAGCGGAATGCAAGTCCAACCAATGGCTTCCACAAAAACACTTTTTATTCGACAGAGAACAGGAATAAAACATAAGCGCTTTTGCAGTGTGTCCCACTACTTCCTCAGACATATACATTTTTGAAATAGTGCTCCCACTTATAGACTATTACCTTCAATGACTAATTTAAAGCACCTGCTCCATGCACTCTCTTCTTAAAGTCATATAATGCATGATCAAAAATAGCATGTTGAAACACTTGTATTCTAACAAAAGATACATATAATATAATAAAAGCACTTCAGTGTTATAAAATGTATTATTTAAAAACATGACACAAAACAATACACATATCCACATAAAATATACATGAAAAATGTATATATATATTACAATTCTAAAAATCTGTAGTGCATGTAAAAAAATATATCTCACCTACTCCCCCATTTTTATACATGTGTTGAAAACAACAATACCAAATAGTATACTAATATATGTTAGTGCTTTAGGAGTCTGCTCTTTAATATTGGCTTAATAGGGACCTTGTCATTCAGACCCTTCCCAGAATCAGCCCTTAGCCTAACTATCCATTAGTTTCTGTTCTGTTACTCACGTCATCTTGTCTACTATCCATCTTAGTGTTTTCAATCATGAAAAACTTAAAACCGTGCTGTTCTGTGGTGTTCTTCACATGCTTGGCTAACGCATTTTTCATGACCTGCTTGTGTATGTCATACAAGTGCTCCCTGATTCTAAGCTTACATTTTCTATCAGTTTTGCCTACATAGAAGGCTTAACAGATTTGACAGGAGGCAAGATACATTATGTGCTCTGTGTCACATGTCCCATTTACTTTGAACCAAAAGGTTGTATTTAAATCTGGATGCTGGTGTTGTTTTGACGTATCAATATATTGGCAAAAATTGCATTTTCCACATACCTTAACCTCTCCATCTGAATTCATGTTGTTATATCTGGGGTAGCATAACTGCCTTTTAATATTAGTCATATTCCTATACACAAAATTGGGCCTAGTACCTACCACTGCTTCAATCTCTGGGTCCGCTGTTAAAATAGGCCAATATCTCTTGAATATATCAGTGACTATTCACACATTGTTGGCATATTTCAAAGACATCCTATGGTTCTTATTACCCTTTCTCTTAGACAACCTTTCTACCACTCTTTCAGAAAAATAAGGTTTCCCTAGTTCACCTCTATCATCTTTGACTTTTTCTATTATGTTCTTCACTTTACTCTGTTGATATCCTCTCTGTACAAACTTATCTTGTAGACTAGAAATTTCAATGTCAAAGTCTTCAGGTTGCACACGCAGCCTCATCCCTTGCCCCCTTGCAATATTGTCAAACACGTGTTGTGGGTGCATGCTTGTTCTATGGAGATATGTATTTCTATAACAATCTTTCCTGTATATACTTGTGGTGAGTTTACCTTCTTCATTAACACTGATTTTATTATCAAGAAACTCTAAAAGCATGGTGGAACTTTTCATGGTGAATTTAAAAAAACTAGATATGCTGTTTAAAAAACTAAAGCATTCGGCTAATTCGTCTTCAGTACCTTCCCATATAAAGAAAAGATCATCCACAAATTTCCTATAGAACTTAATATGGCTGTGAAATCTACCTCTTATTATATGTTCATCTTCCCATATGGCCATAACAATGTTGGAGTAGCTATTGGCACAGGGTGTGCCCATAGCTACGCCATCCAATTGAAGGTATATATGGTCATCAAATATGAAGGCATTATTTTCAAGAACAAGCTCCATTAGAAGTGTTACTGACTCTTTCTGTGTCGTATTCCCATCCCAGTAGTTGTTCAGATGCTGCCTTATCATGCATATTCCCTGCTGACTGGGGATCACTATAAATAGTGATTGAACATTAAGACTTATCATAATATAGCCTGTAAATCTTTCATTTATGGTACAGAATTCATATAGATCTACTAAGAAATTTTTAGAGTCTTTTAAAATGTATTGGTTTTGGTCAACCAAAGGTCTCATGACCTTCTCCAGATATATATATATATATATATATATATATATATATATATATATATATATATATATATGGGTTCAGTACACCATCCCTTGCTTGAGACTACTGGTGTCATTGGTGGATGCAAAGGATCTTTCTATACCAATGCATTGTCCACTAACAGGTATTGATATAGCTCATAATCTAAAACTCTCAGACATAAACAGTCTTGTAGTGTGTTTCTAACTCTATTCTGTATACCTACTGTATCAATTTATGATATTCGTTTGTATGATTTATCTTTACCTATCATATCTTCCATGCTATTCTTATAAAACTTTTCATCCATCACTACAATCTGCAGGGCATATACATATGGACTTGTTATCTTGCAATGACTTAAGTGCGGCTCTCTCTTCATGGTTTAGATTACAAAATACTTTTTTATGTCAGCTAGCCCCCTCATTGGATGTTTTGTTATAAAATGTGCCATATAAGGCTTCAATGCATAGCCTTTCATATACATTTAATACAGTATGGTTCATGGGAAGGAAGGTACTAGGTTTATGTAGACTTCACTCATTTTGCACATCAGGGTTCACATTACTCAGACCATTGTCATTGTAAATGATTTTCAACATAGTTGTTCTCATGAAACATTTCAAGTCTAATATATAGTCTGCTACCTCAGCAGATTGTGATGGAATAAATGATGGACCCCTTTTCAGTACACAATGTTCATTTTCACTTAGTACACTTTAAGAAATATTCCAAACTAGAAATTCCTGTTGCCTGACCACATCTTCTTTATTGTATGTGTATTGCTGTGCAAAGTCTGATCATGTTTCCTCTTTCCCCTCGTTCTGCTCTGTGATCTGCCTCTCACTTGGGTCTCTCTCATGGCAATGGGTAAAGTGTAACTGATGGGGCTTGGCTTATAAAGTCCTATTGATGAAACTGGTCAGTCTATGTTGATATTCTGAGTTTCTGTTGTGTCTACAGTTATCTATGGTGCTGATGTATGTATCGTTTTACATTTAGCTCCCAACAGCTCATCCTCCTGTTGTGCACCAGTATTTGAGCTAAGGTTTATAACATCCATAGGATTCTGTGACTCCTGTCGAATGATTGTTGTAATGGGGACATTTCCCTAGTTACTTAGAGCATTATGTTGGGTAGAATGAATTCCCTGCTGTTCTCGTGGTATATGAGCTAATCTTGCTGCAGGCACTGATGTCAGTACCGACTGCTGATTGGCTCTACTGTGCTCTTTTGGCCACATAAACACATCACCATTCATAAAGTCTTTCTCATCTTGCTTGAGTTTGTTCAATTTATATTGTATAGCTCTTTCTCAAACAGGGTTAGTGAGTCCATCACATTACAAAGTCTGATATCTATTAAAGCCTCTGGAAACTCGGCATAAAGTTGATTTTGTAAATCCGTGATCTTACCCACCAGTTCCTCTTCTTCCGGTTTAAAAAACACTATCATGAGGTTCATATACTTGAAACTTAGTTCATTATTTAATTTTTGCCACTCTGACAGCAAAGTGGGGTACGCATTCCCATATGTGGGCATCTTGAGAATGCGGAAACCCCTTGGTATAACTTTCGCAGGCAGGCAGGCTTCAAAGTAAAAATGCTGCATTTGTAGTCTGTTTAATTTAAACAGATAGTCCTCTAAGCAGATCATTTTACTTCTAAAAGTATCTAGATTAATACCACATTCAAGTTCCATGTCACTACTCACTGTTGGTCTTTCCTGAAATAGTGGGTTGACAGTTCTATTAAGAGATTCACGTAAATGTGTTCTAGTAGACAAATATTCTTCTCCTTCTGCATTTTCAATTGTTGAGCTCATACCATCTTCCAGGTGCTTTTCTGCCATGTTTCCAGGTAAAAAGGCAAAACAAGCAGAATCCAGAAAGCAAAGTCCTTGTAGACCTGAATAAAGGCTTGCAGACCAAAAGATATGGAATATGTCAAAAACAAACAAGCGGAATGCAAGTCCAACCAATGGCTTCCACAAAAACACTTTTTATTCGACAGAGAAAAGGAATAAAACGTAAGCACTTTCGCAGTGTGCCCCACTGCTTCCTCAGACGTATACATATTTTAAATAGTGCTTCCACTTATATACTATTACCTTTAATCACTAATTTAGAGCACCTGCTCCATGCACTCTCTTCTTAAAGTCATATAATGCATGATCAAAAACAGCATGTTGAAACACTTGTATTCTAACAAAAGATACATCTAATATAATAAAAGCACTTCAATGTTATAAAAGGAATTATTTAAAAACATGACAATGATCTGCAAATGGATGTAGCATAGACTTGATTGTAGAGTTTAACCTCTCAACAAGACCATTAATCTGGGGATGGTAGGGGTGGTCTTTATGTGCTTCACCCCACAGGACTTCAACAGACAAGCCAGCAGGTCTGACATGAAATTGGCACCTCTGTCAGTCATTATTTCTTTTGGGAAACCTACCCTGCTGAAAATCTCCAACAAACCATTTGCCACCTTCTCTACCTCAATGAAGGACAAAGCCACTGCATTAGGATATCGTGTAGCATAATCCACTACCACTAGGATATACTTTTTCCCTGTGGATCTTGGGGTACTAAGAGGACCTACAATATCAATAGCTACCCTATGAAATGACTCCTCAATCACAGTCAAAGGCATCAAAGGAGCTCCTACCTTTTCTCCTGCCTTGCCAACCTTTTGGCACTACTCACAGGTCCTGCAGTACCCTGTTACATCTCTGGAAATTCCAGGCCAATAGAAGTTCTGCATAATACGCCTCTTTGAACGTTTTATGCCCATATGACCTGCAAAGAGAATATCATAGGCTATGGCTAGAATCGCCAGATGCGAGGCTCTAGGCACTACCAACTGCTGTACTCGGTCACCTTCTAGCCCTCCATCAGGGGTCCACTCTCTGTATAGTAACCCTTTGTCCCAGTATACAGATTCCCCCTTTCCTTGAGAATCAGGTGCCTCCTTAGCTACCTGCCTTAGGCCTTGTAATCTAGGGTCTGAGAGCTGAGCCTGTCTCAACTCTCTCCTTGTAACTCTTCGCAGCTCCCCTTCCACAGGAAGTCTGGCATCCTCTGACAGTAGTACCTCACTGTCAGCCTGGGTACTACTATTCACCTCTACCTTTGCAGTTACTCTGTCCAAGGGAACATCAGTACCCACAAGCAGCTGTGGCTCTCATTCAGTCTCACTGCTACTGCATATCTTCCTCCCTGATGTAACAACCTTACCAGTTCTGGCTGTATGTATACAGTCTGTCTGGGTCTCCCCCAGGCTACCAGACCCACATGCTTGTCTCCTAGCCTGACTGTGTGTAACTACATAAGTACATGGTACTGCCTCACCCAAATCCTTCCCTCTCAGGACATCTGCAGGATGGTAGTTTAGTACCCCTGTTGTCTCAAGACAACCTATTGGCATTTTGTCTTTCCCACTTACTGGCTCCCTCCTTTTGGTTCCACACCTTGCCTACATGGACACCTGTATGCCACTTGGCCCCACTGGTTGCTTTCAAAACATTTAACGCTTGCTCCTGGATGTGTACCTGGACTAGTGGCTTCCCTTGCTATTGGCAGATGCTGTTGGGGCAGTCTGTGCTGCCCACCATGGGTTGCTTCAGACACATGAGCAGTACTGGGAGTCCCCTTCCTGTACAGGGCTGCCCTGTTTGCCAGGTATAGGTCTCCCTTCTCACCCAATTCATCTGAAGTGGCACATTGTCTATCAGCTAACCAGATCCTCATGTCCTCAGGCAAAGAGCTAAGGGCTTGTTCTCTCACCAAAAGGTCTGCCAGCCCTACAAAAGAGGTGACCTGACATCCACTCACCCACTTATGGAAATAAGTGCTCAGTTCAGCAACATATTCACACACACTTTCATCTGCCTTGAGTCTATGCTCACAAAACTTTTTCCTATATGTTTCAGGTGTTAGCTTAAACAGTTCTAAAAGACATTTTTTTACAGCAGTATAATCAAAACATGCAACATTAGGCATTTTAGATAAAACAGTTACATCTTTACTATGGAGTAAGGGGGTCAGGAACCGTACCCAGAGCCCTTGGTCAACTTCATACTGTTTGCATATCCTCTCAAACATATGAATGAAACTATCAAAATTATCCCCCTCTTTAAACTGCAGAAGATATTTACTGACCTTTTGTGCTTCTGGGGTACAGTTAACTCCCTTCCCCATTACCTCCATGACTCTGGTGAAGAATCAGTATCTCCTTCTCATGCTGAATCTGCCTCTCTTGCTCCTCAGCTTGCAAATGTAACAGTTTCTCATTCTCCTCAGCCTGCAAACATTTTAGTCTCTAATTTGCTTCTAATTCCACATGCCTGGCCTCCAACTCAAGTCTCTTTAGCTCCAGCTGGATTTTTAAGTCCACTGCAGATAGGTTGAGCTGTCCATTCTTCAAGGGAATTCTATCTCCACTACCAGTCTGATTGTCCTTCTGGTTGCTGTTTTCTGATGCAGCTGTAACCAAGGCTGCAATCAGGTCTGCCTTAGTCAGGTTTCCATACACCAATCCCCTAGCCTGGCACATAACTGCCAGCTGGCTCCTTGTCAGCTTTCCATACTCCTCTGCTGACATGCTGCCTGCTCACCCTGACTAACTAAGCTAACAAAAGAAATAATACAATTGTGATCTGAACTCCGAGTATTAACAGCGCGGCTGATTTAGAGTACAACACACCTTTAATACTCACTGTACACAGGTTACAGGGTTCACTCTACCCACACAACTACAAGCCAATTAGTATTTGCCAACTATTTAATATGTAGTGTGGATATCCCACCACTGCCAAACAATTAATATGTGAGGATATCCCAACCACTGCCACCAATTAATATGTGAGGTGGATATCCCAACCACTGCCACCAATTAATATGAGTATATCCAAACCACTACCACCAATTAATATGTGATGCCCATGCCCTGGCCCAGCAATCATGGAGCCTCAATCCTCACCACTAACACCAAAGAGGGCATCTCATATATGAGGAAAGGATAACAAATACACACAGTAAAGTGCAATTTCCCTTAAGAGCACACAGAGATCACAGTCAGTCCAAGGCTGGTCACTTCCTTGCTCCCCAGGTCCCCAATAAGACTCCACACTGGCACAGCTATGGGGTCCAGATCTCAGCCTAGCTGGGCAAGCTAAAATCTCCAGCACCCTCTCTGTCCAACCAGTGCTTTGTGTCCCTGCTCAAGTAGCTGACACACACACACTTTGAGATAAGAGTTTACACAACCACAAAGACACTTCTGAAGAAGGCTGGCAGTGGTTCTCCAGCTGTGCCCCCTTTTACCCAGACTATACAGTAGTAATTACTGCCACCACCCAGGTAATATTTATCAGCTACTCAAAGGCCCTTAAAAGGGTGTCCAATTATTACTGTGCAATAGTATTATCCAATTGGTAGTATAGCCCAGGGCTAAAGCTATAGGAGTGGCTTTGTAGAATTTTACCAAAGGCATACAAGTACTCTAAAGAGCTTAAATTATCTCTACACAAACCAGCCACAGTTAAAAGGTTTTAAAATATTTAATAATAAATAATTAAAAACCACAAGACAATACTTTCTATTACACAGTCAGTGCTAGTCAAGAGAGTTCAGAGATCACACAGAAATACTTAAAATAAATCAGTAGTACAGTTCTGACATCACAGAAAAACACTTAGTCTAATCTTTTCTAATTCCTAGCTACTTCTAGGGGAAAACACAGTTCTAGCATACTACTTACATAAAGAGAGCATAAGGCAGTGCTGAGTTGGATGTCCAGACAGAAATGCTTAATGCCTTCTAATTCTCTCTGTTTACATTGCTATTGCAGTTCTGACAAACATTACACCATCTCTTTTATACTTTCCTGGAGTTCCCAGGCTGACAGAAACTGCATTTACATTCTTTTATACTTAGACCAATAATGGACATGCCACATGTAAATTCTAGTAATTATTCCTTAAGTTAAAACAATAGGCAGGATGCTTACTCTGGACTCATCGACTCCAAATTCTAACTTCAAAGGAACAGACATAAAGGAATTTTAATTTCAAAGGACCAACAAGAAATGTTTGACTTAGCTTTCTTTACAGCAGTGGGCAATGTTGTCACATTGTTTAAAGTCCAGCATTTCACAGTATTTACAAATGATAGAATGATCTGCACAATTCTATCTGGCTAGGCTGGCAGCCTTCACCCATCTCTACCAGTCTTCACAGCATGTCTTTGGAATGTGGGAGTAAACAGGAGCACCCAGAGGAAACCCACACAAACATGCAGACTCCACACAGAAAACACCCCGGCTGAGAATCAAACTGGAAAACCTCCTCATGTGAGGTGACAATGCTATCTGCTGTACCACTATCAGTGTGTAATAAATGATCAAGCAGTAGCAGTAGGTATGCATGCACATGTATGTGTATTTTTATAGATATAGATTGACAGATATTTGTACAACTATAGGTATATGTAAGATGATCTAAGAAACATCAAATCAATTTACATATCATCGAAAAAATTCATCAGTCTTAAAAGATCAACAGGAGAGAGCATGTGCTCTGGGACATAATCCTGGAACATGCAAAACAAATGAGTTAGGTTTTTGCAATGGTGGTAGCCACCCATGCGACCTCGGGGAAAGAACATAATCCCTTCCATGCTGTATGAGTGATCTCACACCACCACATTGATCAGCTGTTTTGTTGATCATCTATTGCTGGCAAAATGGTGATCAATGGACAGATGGATAGCCATGGATGTGTTTGTGTATGGTGTATAATAAATGAAATGTCCCATACTGTAATCATAGGGAAGGTGTATCGGGATGAGTGTCAAAACCACTAGCATTAGAATAGTTTTCTAGTGTTCAGTAAAAGATACTCAAAATGAGATCCCATCATATTCCATTGTATGCTCTTTCCATTTTTTCAGCTTTGAATTACTGTTTCTATTTGTTCTAAAATTATGCAAGTTGTCACTTGAATAAAGTTTTTGATATTTTTACAATGTGTTTCATTGACTTTATTTTACTCTATCTTTGAATCACTTTTTATTTTGCATGCCATTAAATATTTGATGCATTTAGCTGTGTGGGGTGACTTATACTAGAACCATTACAGCTTGTTTTGTTGTTAGTTTCCTTACTGTTAATTAATTGAGATAGAATCAGATCCATTTATCTAGCAATACAGTTTTCTAATTGTCTAGCTCCAGTTAATGTTTTATTCTATGCAAGCAATAATGACTTACAGGGTGTGTGCTAATGTGCAATTAGTGCATGCCCAGGGGTGTTATGAGCCCCCCCACCACCACAGGAGGAGGGTGTCTACAACCCTGTAAGGGCATTAATTACACATTAACACACACCCTGTCAGGCATTATTGCACTTAAAGAATGGGCTCTCTATAAAATTGTTGTGTTTTACTTGTTTATTTATTTTTTTAAGTACTACATTATTTTTAATATATTGACAATGTAAAATAGTTCCTCTGCCTAATGTTTCAAACTTGCTGTAGTATATGTTAATGGTGTTGGAGGAAACATTTGACATCAAACATATATAAAAAATAATATAGAGCTTAAAAAATAATATGCAGGTAAAACACAACAATTTTACATAGAGCCCATTCTCTTTCCCATGCACACATACAGTCTCTTCCGCTTTCACAAACATACACACACACACACACACACACACTCTCCTCTACTTTCATACACTCATTCACTCACACAAGGCTGGTCTCACCCTCTTTCTCATTCTTTCACAGAGTCTCCGCTGCTTTCATACATGTTTTCAGTCACACAAGATTGCTCTCACTCTCTCTCACACACACAGGGTCCTCTGTTTTCATGCACACATTCATTCATACAGGATTGCTCTCAACCTCTCGATCTCTCTGTCACATACACAGTATCCTCTGCTTTCATACGTGCATTCAGTCACACAACATCACTCTCACTTTCTCACTCCCTCGATCTCTATCACACACACACACACACACACACACACACACACACACACACACACACACACACACACACACACACACACACACACACACAGTCTTTCTCTCATTTTTTTTTGTTTGTTTTTTATGGTTGCTAAACAGCAGAATCACTGCTTAGATAGTGTAAAATAATGGTGGCCGTTAGTGTTTTTTGCAGTTCGAGCTCCACAGCACCTTGATATGCTGCTGTGAAGAGGCAAACTCATTTTTCAACAGGCGTTACTTGTACGTTAATACCCTGCTGGAAGAACGTTCATGCTGATGTACAGTTTGCCCATTCTCTAAGGCACTTTATTGCTTTGCTTTTTTTTCATTTTCATTGTAGTGCACTTCATTTGTAAAGAGATAGTTTAGGTAGATGGACATTGTTGTTTTTTGGGGGGGACTATTTTGTTTGCACAGTGTGCAACGTTACTTTTATTACACTGAAGTGAATGGGAGTAGTAGTAGTCTATATTTCAGTTTATTTTTCTTTTAGCCTATATGTAGACTTTGTTTTTTGGGTATATCTGTGCTTTATATATGCAGTAAGTGAATACTTGTTCATTCTTAGTAAGTATCATAACTGTAGTAAGTTTAGGACAATTTCAGTAGGCTATATAATGTACTAAGGATGTAGATGCATGCCTTCTGGAGCATCACCTCTTTACTTAAATGTTTAATAACATAGAAACAATATAGACAAACTTTTGCTAGTATGTCAGGAGTATATATAAACAAAAAAGTTTATAAACAGTGTACCATGTGCTTATTTTTATCACACCCTTTATCTACCATACATCATAATATGGATATGTTTCAAACCAGATACAATTATATTGAGTTATTCTGCATTGCTGCTACTAGTCATGTACAGAGTTTTTCATTGATCCACAAATATGCACTTTTAATATCTTACCTCTGTCATAACCTCTAAGATGAGTATTTATTCACTGGTGCTGCTCTTATCTTATGTTCATGTTTTTAATCACATACCTGTAATCACCTTGATACAATTAATAGTCAGTTGCAATGAGGCTATTCATTATCTACAATCATATTAAAAGCATAGGCACATTCTAGTTAATACTTTCCCCTAATGCAGCAATTGTTTCACCACAAGAAATGTATAACTCACACATCCATACTTTTGGTATACAGTACTGAATATTATGACTCTACAATTATTTTGTTCTGGAAACTAGATGCTATTAGGTGTCTGCACTCAATAAAAAAATGTTTATCTGACTGAAGATTCTGACTTTATTATAGTCCTAAATTTACCCTTTAATTTATTTAGTAGATTGGATCACTTAGGGCAACAAGATGTAAATACCAATCTCTTCATTACTGAATGACTTTGTCAGTTCTGAATTATTCTGAATGTAGTTTCTAATAAATAAAACTGTTTCTGAAATTTTATGACTTCTCCACCTTCACTCCTGCTGCAGAATTGTCTATTCCTACATGCGTCTACAAGATGCATATCCAGGGAACACGAGCATGAGACCTGTATGCTGCTACTTGAGTTTACCATGAGGCAGCACCATAGTCATGTCATAGTGTTGTTGTAGAGAACCACAATCATGTCCTAGTTCCTTGGTGTGGAGCTACATTACATGAAACATTATTTGCAGACTTCCAATCCTGCACACAGGAATAACATTTTGTTACTGAGCTGTACTTACCACATGGCCTTGGTTACTTCAGACAGTGAGGGATGCAAGTTTCCATTTTGTTGTGGTGGAGAAAGCAGGATTTTCTTTCTCTTTCTGCACCAGAACTTCAGGGAATTATGACAGCCCGATACACAAAGAGGATTGCCCACATGAGCTGGCTGTAATGCTAAGATGCAACAGCCATTCTGGTGAATGGTGCCAGCATAGGTTTAGTGATGTGAATTTGTGCCACCTTGTCCTTTGTCACCAGTGGCAGACAATGGAACAGAAAGCAATGCATTTTTTCCTTGTCATTTCTTCTCTTGTCTGTTGTACATGTATCGTTTGAGAGTACATCCTTTGCTTTTCAAAGTGCTGTAGCTAGAGGAGTGGCAGATGAACTTAGATGTATGCTACAAAAGGCATTGTCTCCTCTCCTGCTATTGGTCACCTGAAATTATTTATAGAGGATGGTGCCTTACAAGTTATTCTGGCAACTGGATGACTACTGTGGCAATTAAGAGCAGCTTCTGACATGATTGCTAGAGTTACTCAATTGACATACCTCACCCACTGTGGCAATAGGAGAGCAAATGTCTCATACCTTCTGCCAGCCAGCTGAGTGATGCCTGAACTTGCAGTACTCTGATCCAGTTCAGTGCCTAACCATACAAAGACTCTACCCAATCTCTGCTACCTTATCTCCCTTATGTGTCATTACCTGGGTCTATATTAGATCCATGTAAACCCTTTTCAGCAAACAGCTCTTTGCCAAATGCTGTCGAAATCTGACTCTGTCGAATGGCTGTTTCAGTGAATTTTTTTCCTAGGGGAAAAAAAATGCTTGGCCATCACTGGGCATTTGACCTTTTCCCTACTGTAGTGTGATCTTGGACATGACATATTTAGTTGGGGGGGTTTAGAGAGTGAAGTCTCCCCATTTTGGAGGGTTTTAAATTTTGTGAAGTTTTTACAGTGGTCAAGTATTTTTTTCCCCTAGGAAAAAATTTACTGAAAAGGACGTTCTACAGAGTAGTGCGATTTTGACAGTTTGTGTTTGTCTACGAGCCATTTGCTGAAAAGGGTTTTTGCGGATCTAATACAGACCCCATTACCCAATCCTTGTGCATTGTGTGATACTACTTTTCACCATTTCTTCATCCTGTCTGTGTAAGAGTATCATATCAGCAACCACCATCTTAATTGAGTATATCTTCACTTTAAGTGCAATCCTAGAAATGTATCTCACAATGATGGATAACTACCATCAATAAGCACACAGACGTGGTGACATTGCCATTTACACAAGTGATTTTAGTATAGATGAATTAGTTTTCACTCTAGTCATTTACCTTCAACACATAAGAGTATTTAATATGCAGCTCACAACACCAAACTTCAGTATTAGTAGGTAATAAACTTAATACATGTATATTAAATATGGGCTTCTGCTTATCAGAAGACGTGCATATTACTCTTCCTTAGCACAAAACAACAGATTCTATCACTTTGTGAACTGTACATTTAAATATTTTTATACATTTTATGTCATAACCCATGTATAAAGAGTTTACTTTCAAGCAAGAGTGATGCATTATAGTCAGGCATTTGAATAGGTTAGGTAAATACCTTGAATGCTATTTCGAAACCACTTATTTAAAAAAAAAAAGAAAATGTTAGAAAAGTTGATGCATTTTATCAGGTCCTTTAGAAATAGGGTAATGATACTTTTTTCTGACCTCTGTCTCTCTTTCTCTCTATAAACCATCTTTTCAACACAGTTAAAGTTTCATTTACTATATGACACTGCTTTGTGATTTCTCATTATGCTACCTATGTCAGGTTTTGTTTATATGTTTAGCACTTATTTTTTGTGAGAGTAAATTCTCCCTCCTTCAGGCCTTACTTGGCCTATATCCTGTTAGCTGCTCTTTCTTTAGGTTAATTAAGAATTGTCTATACTCATTACTTCACTTTTCTTTATTCTGCCCCTCTGTGCTCAGCTTTAACATGAACATTTTACACGAGTTTCTCATAGCAATCCTACATTCACTATGCTTGCTCGATTACTGCAATCTTTGTTGAAGATAAATCTGCCGCCCTTTGGATTTTTTTTCTTCTTGCTCCCTTTACTTTATAAGACTGACTCTTTAAAGTACCATTCTGTCTTGTTTCCTGTCTGGCAGCCTTACCTAGTTGCAGGATGAGGCTTATTTTGCTGAGTGAGGTGCATGCACTGCTACATTGCTGCGTTACTGAACATCCACTGCTGTTGTTGGTGAACAGTATTATTTTATGGGTAAATGACAGCTGAATGTAAAAATCACAATAATACCATGAATAAAAGGCCAATTCCGAAGTAATGAAAACTAATTTATTAAAAACAAGTCAAACACACAAAAATATTTTCTCTAGCGCCTCAGCAACACTTGCCTTTAACACATAACATTCCCTGTTTGTTGATATACTTCCTCTTCCTTTTGCTGTCACATTTCTTTATACAGTGTATATTACACTGTACTGTCTTTGTGATGGAGTATGACCATAAATGAATGACCTTGAGTGATTTACCTGTCTCTCTTTGCCATATATATATATATATATATATATATATATATATATATATATATATATATATATATATATATATATATATGCTATCATTCAGCTCTGTTTTGCCAGAGTATGGGTTGTTTCATCTGCTACAGCATAACATCCCCCATGATTCCTTCATAGTACCTCATTCAAAATGTGGACATAAAGTATTAAATATCAACAGGGGCTGTTGGTGAAAGAGGTACATTGGATGGGAAGAACCAACGGGACACTATAACTACATGCAAAGGTACTGTCTCATTGGCCATTGGTGATCTTCTCCCTGTATTCTGAAACAATCAAGAATAGACTTATCCTGCTTTATGAGATCTAGATGAGATGAGATGTCACCTTCCAGCTTCTTCATGGTGTTGAGGTCTCACAGCCCCATACACAAGCCCAGTCAGTCATTCATGGTTTGGGCTGTTCCAGGGCAACAAAAATTACCTGCATAAATAACATATTCCACATTCTTCTCTCCAGAAAAGTAGCAATCAGGTAAAGCCTAGTCATTTTTTACTACCTCTCATAGCAACTCCAGCAGGTACTTGAAATACTGTATAAACTTGGGTTGCCAGAGTCATACATACGTCTTTACTCTCTTTGCCACTGGTGATTCCCATTATTTTCTGAGTGACGAAGATATTTCTACATCAGTGGTACTCCCTTCATTTAACTGGTCTTTTCACATTAACTGGCACTATAATTTTACCTACCACAACCTATATTGATACATTTCTTTTGGAAAGTGTAAGAAACGTTTATTTTTATTGTGTATGTTACAGCCTTTCTCTTTTCTTTTGTCACACATTACATGGTGCAATGCTTGTCTGCTGTTGCCCTTCTCCCTTACCTTCTATGTTTTTTGTCAAAGATCTGCGTCATGTTCAACATTAGTATGTGTGCATGCTTCTGGACCTTCAAATCATTTTCCCTGCATGCTCATCACACAGTTGCTCCTGCCTTTTGCCATAGTCCTATATTGTATCTACTATCTGTGTTTCCTTACTGTACTCTATAATTAAACATTTCTTCCTCTATTTTACTCCTGTAATTGTATATATAGTTCATACTCTATGTTTAATCTTTCCTTCCACCAACCTATTATCATCCTCCCTACTTGACTCCAGCCTGCAGTACAAGCTTATTCTATCATGTTATTGTACTTGCTTAATGTTGCTGCATTTTCTCAAATATTTTCCTTCCTTTCTACTCATCTATCACCTCTTACTGTACTGATCTGACCTTTCTCCAATTTTCATGAGAGACACGTAGCCTACATAGTACCTTTTAAGTGGATTTTTTTTCACTTTTTCGAATTACCATAACATAAAACAGCAAGACCTTGAACTGTAAATATTAAAATCTGGGACACTGAACCAAAAAAGAATGAAAAACATATTTTTTACAGGAAGGTACGCCATATAAACCTGCAGATTTATCGACTCCAAGATCACATTACAGTGGGGAAAGACTAAATTCCTCAAGCTTTGCTGTTCCACAATCACATGTAAGATTTCCCCTTCACTTCTCTACATTTGCCATCTGGACTTTGGTATTTACAGCCAAACATTTAACCATTCACTGTTGTGGTAATTTGATAAAGTGACATTGACCCCGTTGACTATATAGAATAATGACAACCATAAATGAATGCCCACTTAGATGCCCCCTGAAATACCAAACTAAATATTTTGTGGTACATAGCATTGCTTTTCTACTTTACTTCTTGTAAAGTATCCACTACATCCCCGGAAAATTATTAAACAAACTTATTAACATTCACTGGGCCACCTATAATGGTCAATAATGCCTACATATAAATGCATGGCATATAGTAAATAAAGTACATGGGAAAAAAAAATCATTTCTTCATGAAAGCAAAATGGATCTAAATGGATGGATGTGACATCACCGAGTAATCACCAAAGCAATCTATTATTGATCCGGAGATTTTTTATATGTGATTATAAACCATTCCACAATGACAGACATCAAAGGTAGGACATTGTAATGATATATAAATGCAAAACCACAACTAATGTCCACATTGCTGTCATAGATGCCCCCACCTTAACTTGCTTTGAATGCTTGTTTATTGCCGTCTACCTGCACATACAAACAACAAACATCTTTCTACTGGGATTGTACAATCAAACTTGTAAATTAAATCTCTGGATGGATTTCAGAAAACCTTAGCAATTAAATGTTTCTAACAGGGGGCCTTAACATGTATTGGTACACTAGTCAGTAGTACTCTAACTACCTTTTAATCTGTAACTTAAAACCTTTAAAAGTTGGTTTGCCTTACAATGCTGACAAATCCAGAGTTAAATGCTGTGTAATGAATCCTGAATGTCTGGTCATACAACTTCTAAACTGCTGTCATTTAAACAGATGCCATAAGAAACAGACTCTGCCTCTACATGTGGCATCTGAGAAGTGAAACTGTCCAGGTCACCACCTTGATACTTTTGCAGAGGATGACTTCTACTATCAAACTATTGTTTCTTCACAGACTTTATAGTATGCAGACTGGAAATCTGTCAAATAACTGCCAGCAATAGACTATTTAGTATCCCACCCTGTTTTGACTAAACTTCTATTCCCATAAAACATCCTGATGACCAGCTTGTATATAAGCTTCAAACTATGACATTTTCACAAACATTTAAACTACTAAGGAAAATTAAGGGACTTGAGTTCTTAGTTTTTTAGAGTTTGCACTCCACCCTCATGCCAAAAAATTGCAACAGCTACAATTGGTCTGTTGCAGTACTCTTTAACAGGTACTTCATCAGGATATATTCACTAGCCTATGGAAATTGAACACACATTCCCCTTTTGCAGATTCTGAGATCCATAGATCAAAATTTATGTGATCCTCTTCTTTGAACCCTAGCAATATCTGCTTTGAAGAGCTTTGCATACTCATACAATTACCTGCTTCATCCAGGACTGTCTTTTTATTGCTGTGCAGTGCACATTCAGCCTAGAACTAAAATAACCCTTGTTCACCTGGCATACCTGATGTTCTCAGAAAGTAATAAAGGTGTGTAAAGCAGTGCTTCATTACTTGAGTTTGGCAAGGAATTTTATACTGTGCCCAAGCATATGCTCTACACACATATTAGTATTGGCTAGGGAGTTCCATATTATGCTTATTCACCCCTTCTAGCTGCTGTCACATAAATACCCATCTACAGCCATTTAACCCAAATGTAACTTGTGGCTTAGGTACCTGTGGGATCATGCAGGGAAAACTGGGCATTTTTATACTGTGGAGGTGAATGGCTCAGCAAAGTAAACAGCCAGAAACTCTGAGAGGATGAGTGGTATTGCTATAATTTCTTGGTTGGTTGGGGGCTTTGAGCTCATCAACCTATCTGCTAGTAGTAGACTTCATTAATGAGTATATGGGAGCATGCACTTGCAGGAGGAAGGCACCACCAGGCCCTGTGATGATGCAAGCAGCTGGTCTTACCATCCAGAATGATAGATTAGACTATGTTAACCTCCTCATTGCTCGGGTAATGGTACTGGCCCATGTAATCCTAATGGCTGCCCATATGATGGTCCTTGAGGATATTTTTATCTTTGCACTATATTGGTATAATTCACTCCAATGTGGGGGGATATTCATAACCATACTGTGGAAGTTCATGGCTGGTAGGCATGGGGGCAACATCCTCTTAAAAATAACGAATCTCACTCTCTCTCGCTCAATCCCTAGGACAAAGTAATGGAGGTTACTCAAAGGTTCAGTACTGGGACCACTTTTCCTATTTATTTTCATTACTTGCACATGGCAGTCCTGCAGAAATCTACAAATAATTCCATAAGGGAGATGTTATAACCTATAAGCCTCTGAATTCACAGCTACTTATTTTGAAAATGAATTACACTCAGACCTCATTTTGGAAGACTTTTTCAAGTAAAATACTTTCCAGATTAATACATTTTAATATAGTACTTGGACCACTTTTCCTATTTATTTTCATTACTTGCACATGGCAGTCCTGCAGAAATCTACAAATAATTCCATAAGGGAGATGTTATAACCTATAAGCCTCTGAATTCACAGCTACTTATTTTGAAAATGAATTACACTCAGACCTCATTTTGGAAGACTTTTTCAAGTAAAATACTTTCCAGATTAATACATTTTAATATAGCACCATCTTGCTTGGCACAAAGAAAGAGCTCAACAAACCAAACAGGCTCCTTAACAATGTTCCATAAGATGGAGAGATCATTCACCTATGTTGCTTTGTTAAGTGTCTGGGTAATTTATATTAATACCTGGGTAATTTATATTAAAACTCCATCCTCTTTGGTACAAATAAGTGCCCAACAAAACATGCAAGATCTTCAATCATCATCCCCTAAGTTGGATACATTCTTCATGTAGTTTATTGCTACAAATGGGTGTATTGCTTGCTGAATTTCTCAACTTTACAAACCTTGTAAAGGAAGATGTAAAAATGATGCATGGAAAAAGGAACACCATAGTAACCAAAACATTTAAACTGCATAGCTACCAAACTAGAGCTTGTGATAATTAAACCTAGCTGCTGGGAACTGCCACATGACTTTTTATTATAACATACTTCCAGGAAAGTACATTTAAACTACATTTAAACTAAGCCACTTATATTACCATTTAAATACGTTTTGTGTGGTTCATGTTTGAGTTTCTTCTGAATCTGAAGTTAAAGCTATTAAGTGAAGGAAGTTTTATAGTTGCAGTATACTTTATAGTCTGCAATGCTTTTTAAGTTGTTTCTGTGCTGTGCCTAGGTGTTTAAATCAGTTCTGAGCAGGCTCTCATTTTATTGCATTTTTTTTACAATCTCTCTTCTGAATTTAAAGCTGTATCTATAAATTTATTTGAGTTTTACAGTATCTGTTGCTATTTTTTTGATCTCTTAAGTGGATTATCAGCATTATTCTTCTAATTCTGTGCTTTAATCACTTTTTTAAACAGCATCCATTGTTATTTTTCTAAGCTGTTAGGTAGACTATCAGCATTGCTAATTTAATTATGAGCTTTAGTCACTTTTCAAACTTAAAACAAACAAACAAAAAAACATATTTGGTCAGCTATGTGAATTGTAACTAGAGGATGCGGTAATTAAACCTAGCCCCCCCCCTGGTATTTTCTGTTATAAAGCAGTTAGACATATTAGTCTTTGGAGTCTTGGAAGCTTGGAAATAAAGTATTTGAACTCCATTTACATCAAGAGGCATACATTAACAATATATGTTAACTACTGCACTTATCTTACCATTTAAATAATTTTTTCTTGTTTCCCACCCATCCACCTTTTTCCTGTTGTGCTTTCAGACTTGGCAGCTTTTTGGTGCCTGATTCTACTGCATATCTGGCCTTGGAAGCTCCTTCCAATGGCATCTTCTGTGTATCAGACCCTGGAAGCACATTTCAGTATTTTCTGTTCTGCTCATCTTAACAGCCACTGACAGATAAAACTGGGAATCCCTTGTCCTTAGAATGTTAATGCTTTGGATTTGCCTTAGCTTGTGTGTTCCTCATTGCTCTCTTGCATACCTTTAACTTGTCTTGAAATTACATGTTGCTATTTGTTTGATTTGTTTCTGTTACCTTTTCGCTTTTTGCTAACTAAAGTATGTTTTACATTAAGCAGACAGGGACTGTAATTCTAGTGGCAGTAGAAAGATAGCCTGGTCTGTTCAAGTTAGGAAACACACAGGGAGGCTTAGTAAGATAATTTCAGTGGCCAGGGTTTTTTTTTTTTGCTGGTTTAGTCACTTGTCTGAGGTTATAAATTTGGTGTGTTTACTCAGCCATTGGATCAGTTCTGCAGAACTCTTAACACTTGGTATCTTCGCTTGTGCTCTCAGAGTGTTTGGCCTGCATCTGGTGTACTTTAAATTGAAATATTGCACTTTTCTACCCTATTTCTAAAGACTGCTGCTGTATTTTAAATCATTTATTGGATTTTTCTGCATTTTATCACTGTAAAGTATAGTTGCATTTTCCTTGATCATGCTGCTACTAGTGTGCTTTGAAATTGGCTTAAAGTGTATATTCCTCATTGCTGGACTGTCTGGCTTTAAAACACCTTATAATTTATTATCATACCTACTTGATTGACTTGTTTCTAGTACCGTTTCACTTTTATCTATGTAAAGTGTTTTTAAATTAAGAAAATTAAGACTGCAATTCTTGCAACAAAAGAGAGGTAGATGATCTGTCACAGTTGGGAAACACGCAAGGAAGCTGAAAGGGAAATGATTTCTATGTACAGAGGGTCTTTCAGGTGGTTTAGTTATTTTTCTTTGCAGGTTACACTTTAACACTTCCTCTGTAACTTTGCCCAGTACTCAGTTGCTCCAAGAGCAACTTGTGTCACAAGACTTCAGTCATACATAGCCTAGTTGTAGTTGCACCTCTCACAGCATCCATGATAGACTGCTGTTCCACCCATTTACGATTCATCTAAAAAAAAAAAACACACCTGACACTATGGATGGGCACTTTCCCAATTTCTCAAAAATGCACATCCTGAGACTATGTGGGAATTGCCTCATAGCCACTGACAACCAACTTATCCTTAGAGAAATTAACACAATATGTGAAAGATTTAATTATACAGTGTTCTCACAAAAACGCTGTCAAAATAACAGTTAGGTTATCAATAACATAAGCATTATACCCTCTACAAAAATTAATGACCAAACACAAAGATGAACATATACAGAGGCACTTAAAATCAGCCTTTTTAAACCTCAAAAAACTTCTAGATACAAAAACAAAATCCTCAGCAACCCCAAAAGCACTCCACCAAACTAACACCCAATACAAAATACAGCCACACCCTTTGAAGCCCAAACTACAAAGCACATGAGGCAAGCCAACACACTACCCAATATGTTAATCATAAGACACTCCATTGAAAGACATACATATGCCACAATCACCAGACTAAATAAGGAAAAGATCAAAATCAGTTGTCTGACAAGGGCCAGGTTCTGCCAGATAACCAAGACAGTCGAGTCATTAGATCACAAGTACCAGTTTAACTCTGACATAGTCCATGAGGGTGTGAATGACCTGTGAAGTACCTCAGTGAACTTTATGATGGAGACATTATGGAGCTCTCAGACAATGTGTGGCTGGTATGTGCCTAACACTGAGTAACATTCTATCTTCCCCCAAGCTTGATGTCATAATATGATAAAAAGATAATTGACTTCAATAACTGGCTTAGTTTCTGGTGTCGTTCTAAGGGGGGTACAATATTTGTTGATCATGTTGCTTTGCAAAGTTTTGTCTGTACCTGTCCTATCTAGGCTTTCAAGCATTGGTTAAAACATTGTTCTCCCTCATAGTACCTTATTAGGTAATGCCAAACTGACAAACTTTCCAATGTAGTAAAACCACCCCAAGGAAATCTAAAGGTGTTACTGCTCAATACCAAGAGCCCAGACAAGAAACTCCACTCTCTCCAGTCTCTCTTTATCCTGAAGAATGTTGACATCTGTGCAGTTACTGAGACATGGTTCAAAGTCATGTAGAACATATTGGCGGTGCAGGGCTATACCGCCTTCCACACATTCAGGACAGATACTGCACAAGTAGTGACCAAAGGTGGAGGTGTCTAAATCAATGTCAGCAATGAACTCACCTTAAGATTTGTCAAACAGGACGATGCACTTGAGCTTCTTCTTTTCTAGATTTCCACAGACAAATTTTCATATCATATCCTTGCAACCTATAGGTTACCCTCTATGACTCAAGAGACTCATAATTCACACTTGTTTTTACAGGAGGACCTCACTATTCAACCTAGTACCATATTCATGGGGAAATTTAACTGTCCCACTATAAACTTGGATATTTACATGACACTGGACTTTGTAAATATAAACAGCTTGGAACAGATAGTCCATAAGATTACTGAGAGTGCAAACATACTCAACCTGATAGTCAGAAACTTTGGAGAATGCTGTATCCCCCCCACACTGTAGTGTCTCCTCTGGTAAGGTCAGACCACAAAGCTATCTCCTTCAAAATAAAAATTCTGTGACACCAGCTAACCATGTAATATTGGAGAATTATCCTAAGGCAAATTTCCTACTACTAACCAATAACCTGTCAGACTTTCACGCCTCTTCCAACAGCAAGAACACAGCTATTCACAGAAACCAAGTACAATTGTGCCAATAAATGATATCAGTGACATCAATGGCTACTAGAAATAACTCAAAAAACAAGCTACTTGGTGGAATCCAGGCATAAACATGCTGCACAATGAAAGAAAAAAATATCCTAGGCTAGATTAAGAAGCACTATGCCTAGCATGACAAAAACACACTCAGCAATCTAAACAAACAACTAAGAGGGTAAATTAAGTCTGGTAAAAACATATTTGAGACAAAGATAGCATTCTAGGGAAAGAGAAACCAGACGGCTTTCTTTTAGCTATGTCTAAAACCTCAAATACGGCACACAGCAGAGTGCAGAACTAATTGAAAATGGAGCCACCTAGATAGAGCTGGTATATATAGCAAATCTGCTGGTCAACAAATTCATTTCCTGTCATACCCTTCTCTCCTCCCCAGCTACTCCTATTAAATGCCATCAAATACCCCCCAACTATCATTATAGAGATGGTCCTAGATGCACTCTTTAATGCTAAAAATCCTGCGGAGATGGGCCCAGATAATATTTCAGGATGATGTGATTATATGAGGTAGTGCCATCTGTGCCAGGAAGAGTAGGGAAATGGATGTGTAACATATGCCAGCAAAGCCAGCTGGAGTTTTGTAAAGAATTTTATGTCATCTGACTTATCACACTGATTTGTACAGATGCCTGTGTTGGAAATGTATTGGTAAAGTTGCTTGTGTTAAGAAAGCATCAACAGTGAGTCCTGGTGGACAGAAAAGAGATACACATCTATGTCAGATAGTATTATTGCAACTGATTCAATGTGTATGTTTTAACATAGAATTCTGGAAGGGAAGAGGTTAATATCAGTCCAGCTAATTTTGAAATATAGGTTAAAAATTAAATGGGTTGGTTTAGGCCATAATTGATTGCAGCCAGAGATGAAAATGTCTAGGGCAACCAGGACTAGAATTCTTACTGTATTGTCCTTATGGTTAAACTAATTGCTACCCTGGAAGGGTGTAAGTTTTTGAAATTGTTTTATAGCTTTCAGATGCTGCAACAGATCTTAGCAAACATCTGGGTGTGTATTGTACCAGAGTCAGGTGACCAGGATGTGATGTCATTCTATAACTAGCACTGAAATGATTCTTTAGATATTAGTGTGAGATATACTGGAACTCTCACAGCAGCTTTGTTTTTCAGAACCTGACAGAAAAGATCTCTTAAAGATATCTCACACACCCTCACATCTTATCTTGCCCTGCTGTAGTAAGTAACTTAACTAGGGAACAGTAATTCCTTCATCAGTCAGGAAAATATATTGAGATTAGTTAAGTATTGTTTTTCTGCATCTATGTGACTCCACCCGACTTTTATTTTTTATATCTCCTGTGATCGAAACTCTGGTATTCACTGTAACTAGATATTCAGTATTCACATTTTTATTTTATTATTTATTATTAAATATTTCTATTTCTTTCATTGTGGCTGGTCTTTTAGAGAATACTTTTTAACATCCTAAGAGTACTTGTACTTATTTTAGTGACACTGTGGCTGCTCCTGAATGCGTTTCTGCATTGGTTAAAGACTACCATTTGTATTAGTATTAATTTTACTTAGTATAATTGTGTACCCTTGTAAGAGCCATAGATTTGTGTGTGTGTGTGTGTGTGTGTGTGTGTGTGTGTGTGTGTGTGTGTGTGTGTGTGTGTGTGAAAAATCAAATATCCAAGTGTGTGTGTCAGCTACTTGGAACAAGGACACAGAGCTCCAAAGTGTTTAGGGTGTAGTCTTGTTTGGGGCCGGGAGAGAAAGAGTCAAGCCTCAGGTTGAAGTATTCCCCCTGTGTACTCTTAAGGGAAATTGTGCTTGGTGCAGAGAGCTGCATCTGAAAATACTGTGAGCATCCATTTTTGCTCCTAGTGAACATCCATCACCAGTGCCAGTGCTGAGGATCAAGGATCCTTGGTTACTGGCCCAGAGAAGGAATCATCACAGATGCCTCCTAAATATCTTGAAACATGACCTATTGGGACCAGTAGAGTTGCTATTAAACCATTGCCTCCAGAGAGGCTTTGTCCTATAAAAACAGAGATCTCAAATGGTCATCCCTCTGCACAAAAGAGGGCCATCAGTGGACCCTGGAAACTACAGACCCATAAGTCTGACTAGTCTCATATGCAAAGACATTGAACAAATGTTCTGTGTGGAAGAGAAGCCTTCTAGCTTATCAGTGGGAGTGGTAAGCACTAGGTAACCTATCTACCACATAAGGAGTGGTTCTGGCCCAGAAATTGTAGTTTTTGGCCATTTGGGCAGTTTTTCTATCTCTCTTAACTTTCTGATTTAAAAGCCTGCATTTGCACTTGTTTCCCCTCTTTCCTGTAACTAGTCTAGTCCAGATACAGATTTCCTGTATCCAGGACTGTTCTCAAGCTCCTGAGCCCCCCAAGCCTTTCTGTGATGGAGGGAAGCCTGCTAGCTTATCAGTGTGAGTGGTAAACACTAGGTAACCTATCTACCACATAAGGAGTGGTTTCTGGCCCAGAAATTGTAGTTTTTGGCCATTTGGACAGTATTTCCATCTCTCTCAACTTTCTGATTTAAAAGCTTGCATTTGCACTTGTCTCTTTCCTGTAACTAGTCTAGTTCAGATACAGATTCTTAGTTTTAGTACTTGAATTTGCTTATTCATGCTCAGCACTTGTTCAGAACTTGTTGTAAGCACTAAATAAGCAACATATTACTATGGCACTCACCCTTCCTCATTACCTAGAGGAAAACAGTTTTTGTACTTACTTTCCTCACTTGCTTAGAGAAAAACAGCTCTTATACACACGTTCCTCTCTTGTCTAGAGGAAAATAGTTTTTTTATTCAGACATGTCCAAGGATTAGCTCCCAGTGTTCTCTCCTGTCTATCTGATGAATCTGGGCATCTTGGCGCAATGTAGCAATTGCTTCATGTACACAGACAACCCTCTTGTCCTACCATCCAACACTACAACCTGTGAGAGATGTACTTATCTAGCCAAACTGGAGGTAAAGCTCTCTCCAACCAAGACTGAACTTGACAGTCAAGAGGAGAGGGTAAACACTTGCACCACACCACACACATCACATATTCCCACTAAACCTACACCACCAAAATCCACACATAGAAACACAAAAACATTTGCAGAGTCTCTCAATAATAATCAGCTCAAGCAACAGAGACCTCTAAAACAGAAACGCAAGCAACCTCCACAGCCCCAATACAACCCAAGTGACACATAGCCCACAGATTCAGTGTGACACTCAACCACAGCCCATAAGGCAAAACAATGTACCCAACACACTAGTCATAGGTGACTCTATAGTCAGGCACAATGATGTCCCACTCACCAGACTAAACAATAAGATGGTTACTGTCAGCTGCCTGTCAGGTGCCAGGATCCACCACATAACCCATGCACTCAGGTCACTCCACAACAAATACAAATATGACTCTGTCATTGTCCATGTTGGTGTGAATGACCTGAGATGTACCTCCCTGGACTACACAAAAAGAGACATGGAAGATCTCTCTGATCTTGTAGCCCAGGCAGGTAAAACCTTAGTCCTGAGTAGCATCCTGCCATCACCCAAAATGATACCGCAGTACAAGGACAAAATGACTGACTTCAACAATTGGCTAAGCTTCTGGTGTCATTCTAAAGGGATCCAGTATCTGTCGGCCTGGGATGACATGGTCGACAGACCAGGATGCTTTGCCAGAGATGGCCTGCACCTGTCACCCCTGGGATTCCGGATACTTGCTAAGGCTCTTTCCACTCCTATAATTCCTTTTTTAGGCAAGGTTCAAATGACAAATTCACCACCGTAACAGGAACAGGCAAGCAAAAACTGAGGGTAATGCTACTCAATGCTAGAAGTCTAAATCAAAAAATGAACTCCCTCAAGGCACTCCTTAAAATGGAGAACATCGATATCTGGGCAGTGACTAAGACCTGGTTCAAGGCTCCAGAAAGCACCCCTGCATTACCAGGCTATAACTCATACTACACTTTTCGGCCGTCTATCCTGGACCGGAACACCAAAGGCCGAGGTGTGTGTGTATTCATTAAGGATATCCACTCTTCCAGGCTAGCTGCTCAGCATAATGCATCCGAGTTATCCAACTGCAACTTACTCTGGGCAAAACTGGAATCCAAATTGTAGCTTGCTACAGATCCTCCACCATGCCCAAGTATTCCCATTCCTTTTTTCTTGATATAGTGGAAAATATTAGGGTTCAACCAAACACCCTAATAATGGGTGATTTCAACCACCCCACCATTAACTGGGAAAACTACTCATGTACCAACTCCTTTGCTCAACGCTTTCTGGAATTCATAAATTCCAATGCCCTGGATTAACTTATCCACACCCCCATCAAGGGCAACAATATCCTAGACCTAGTCATTACCGACATGAGGGACCGGTGTTCCACACCTGAAGTCAACTCCTCGTTTGTCAGATCCGACCATAAGCTACCCCCCCCCCAGATATCCATATCTCGCTCCCACCCCCCATTAAGGAAACCATGGTAAAAATTTTCTCCAAAGGAAACTTTATGCTTCCTAAGACAGAAGTGGTGAACTTCATAACATCCATGCAGATGGACAGTACAGTTACAAATGCTGAATCCTATACAAATGCACTCTATAAGCACTTACACGAGTGCATGGATCATGCTATCCCAAACACAACCAAGATGCTATCCTCCAAAAAAAGGAAGCCAATCTGGTGGTCCCCTGCCATAAACAAACTCTACAACACAAGGAAGAAACTATTGCAAAATAGAGTAAAATCCCATGAGTGGAGGAGCTCCCTGGTCAGCCTCAGTAAGAAGCTGAGATCCCTTATAAGATGCTCCAAAGCTAGCTATGAAAACAAAATTGCCACTGATTCTAGGGACAACCACAAAGCATTCTATGGCTATGTCAAGAATCTCAGAGGCAACACCCAGATCTCCTCTGAGTTACAGCACAACAGCACGAAAATTACAGAACCAACTGATATTGCCAACATCCTGGCAGATAGGTTCAGTGCTAACTTTACCCTGCTCTCATCCCCTAAAGGGTCCATATCTATACAGGGGGAATTCAGAGCCCCTACAATCACAACTACGCAGGTAAAAGCTGCACTCTGTAAAGCCAAAAACACATCATCCATGGGATTGGACAACATCCCAGGCTGCGTTTTACACAAACTTCAGAACAAACTGACTCCCCACCTAAGCACCATGTTCAATCATTGTCTCAAGTCAGGCTTTGTGTCCACTGAATGGCACACAGCAACAGTTATCCCACTCCAGAAAGGGGGAGCTGCCACTGATCCCGGGAACTATTGCCCTATTAGTCTGATGAGCCTGGTCTGTAAGGCCATGGAATGTATCATCATGGAACTCATAAACAAAGACATTGATAACCTCCAAACTCTGGACCCCACCCAGTTCGGGTTTGTGAAAGGCAGATCATGCCACCTGAACCTGACTGACTTCCTTGAGGCAGTCACCAAAGCCGTAGACTAAGGTAAGGTGGTTTACACAACCTATCTTGACCTCACCATTCTGGAATTTATTTTTATTTTTTATTTTTATTTTTGTTTTATTTTACATTTGATAACCGGGAAAGTCTGACTGGATACGTATCCATTTTCAGCAGAGGCTCGGGGAGAAAAGCTCCAAGTAACAGATAAACATTTAAAATGCAGGTTACATGATATTTAGCAATTTAACAAAGATCAAAAGACAAAAACAAAATAGTTTACATATTTAAGAAAAAGTTCAAAGTAAGGTAACATTTAGATATGAGAAAGACACCAACAAAGAGGGAGATGGAAAGAAATATAAAGGGAAAAATAAACATATAAGAGTAGTGTGGGTATAGGAAAAGGATGATCATTAAGAAAGAAAGGAAGAATAAAATAAGAGAAGGGTAGGTTAGGTAGGAAGCAGCAGAGGCTGAAAAACAAAACACAAGAATTATACCTAAACTCACTAAACTAGGTATAAATCCTTACGTCACAAGATGGGTTGCCAACTAGCTCACTGACAGAACCCACACTGTAAAAGTTGCAGACTCCAAATCTGACTTCAAACCAGTGATAAGTGGAGTAACAAGGGGTTCAGTTCTGGGACCTCTCCTGTTTGGTATCTACCTCTCTGAAGTACAGGCTAACACAGAAAGCCTTTGGCTAATGAAGTTCGCAGATGACTGCAAACTAGGAGCCATAGTAGATTCCCCAAATGATGTGGACATCCTATAGAAAGGCTTCACTTAGACAGATGCCTGGTGTTAGAGCCATGGGCTCAAGCTCAATGCAAAAAGTGCATTGTCATTCCCTTTGGTAAAAACTCTGTATGCATGACCTAACACATAGGCAGCAGTCTACTTAATGCCGAATGTGTGATAAAAGACCTTTGGACCCAGATGGACAGTAGTCCTCCTTTGATAATCACATCACCACAGTAGTCAGGAAATCCTTCTACATGGCACACCTCATCACAAAAGGGTTCTCACCCAGGAAAAAAGAGGTCATTGTTCCCCTCTACTCGACACTCATTAGGCCCATTATAGAGTACAATGCTCCTTTTGGAATGTACCTCTCAAGACATTTGCAGCAGCTGGAAAGGCCACACATGTACCTCACAAAGAGGATTACTGGCCTCAAACAGATGCTCTACACTGACCATCTCAAAAAACTCCAGCTTTACAACATAGCATATTGCCTACTCCGAGGTGATTTCTGACTAAAATATAAAGCTATGTTAAACCCGGAGGTGTTGGACATGCTACACCTAAGAAATCCTAATCCCTCTGAGCTACATGCTCAAGTGACCTAAACCTTGTCACCACAATAAATAGGACATGCTGGAGGAATAGATTCCTGTCCCACAGACTTCCCATACTCTGGAACAAGCTACCCATCTATGTCAAGCAAAGTTCCTCATTAGTATTCTTCAAGAAAAATCTTGATGAGTGGATGGGAAATAGGAAATACAGCCCGGGGATCACGTCTGTGACTCTGCTCAACAGGGGCACAGGAAATTAACTTTCTTGGGTGGTGTAAGCCAGGGAACCTTATTGGCTAGGCTTACTTCGGCCATTGGGCTGATAGCCTAGTACCTACCTATGAACCTGTGAACCTATAAACCATTGGTTGCCACAAACAGCTGCAAGCCATGGTCAGAGAAAGCTCCAAGGTCAACAAATACCAGGCTGAAGACTTGGCAGTTGATTGGAAAGAAAGCACAACAGCTCAAAGAATTATTCAGGATGCTAGCACCTCAAGAAGGAGAGGAAATAGGTGGAGTTGAAGAAGAATGGCAGCACCTCAAAACAACATGTGTGAGGACTACAGAACAGATATGCAGCCAAGTTAGTTATAGAGATAAGGTACAAAGGGAAATGTTGTGGTGGAATGCAGAAGTCCAGGAAGTCATCAAAAGAAAGGAAAAGTGCAGGAAAAAGTGGGAGACAGAAATGATGCACCAGGTTTGGAAAAATGCTGGTTGGCTTACAAAGAGGGTGAGAGAACAGTTGGAATATCAAAGAACTAGGCATCAGAGGCACTCTACCAACTTCTGGAAAGTAAGTCAGTAGATGTCAGAAAGAAACTATAACAGGTTGCAAGGCAAAGACAGAAAGATAAAGAAGACTGTCAGACATGCTTTATAAGGGTGCCAGCAACAACCTGTTCAGCAGTCCACAGGACATTAAAGGCAGATGGAAAGAGTACACCCAGCAGCTTCTGAATGAAGAACACCCCACAGAAGCTGCACTGCCCCAGACACAGTCTACAATGAGAGAAGAAAGGGATCCCACAACAGAAGAAGTAAAAACAGCACTAAAGAATATAAAGTCAGGGAAAGCAGCAGGCTCAGATGAGGTCACAGCAGGTAAGGTAAAGATGCTGGGTGAGATAGGGGAGAAATGGCTCCTGAGGGTTCTCATAGCATTGTGTAGATAAAGGCAAATCCCAGATGACTGGGGAATAAGCATATTAGCGCCAGTGTTCAAGAACAAAGGAGACATTCACAACTGTGAGTACAGAGGTATCAAACTTCTGTCACATTCCATAAAAGTTCTGGAGACGGTACTTGTTAAACAAATATGCAGAGTAGTAGAAAGTAAGAAGTGAGATGAGCAGTCTGGATTCAGATCAGAATGCAGCACAGATGACTCACTGTTTGCAGTGAGACAGTTGAGAAGAAGCTAGAGATGAGGAAAAGGGCCATCTGGCATTCCAAGACTTAGAGAAACTACATGACAAGGTTCTGAGAAAGGTGATTTGGGTAGATCTGCTTTGTTTCAAAGTTCCAGAACCATTGGCAGAATTTAGTACAGGCTATGTACAAGAACCCAATGACAAGTACGAATAGTGTTCAGTCTGACAGAGAGGTTCCCACTGGGAGTGGGCATGCATCAGGGTTCAGCTCTAGGCCCACTGCTGTTTATACTACATTAGAAAACTGTTTGGAGGGGACAGATCAACAAAGTTACTGCATGGAAATGATGTAGGATTACAGGCAGACTCTGGGAAAGAACTCCGGCATAGGATAGGGGAATGGAATGCAACACTGAGGGCACATGAGATGAAACTGAGTACAGATAAGACAGTTGTAATGTCTGCAAATAGTGCAGTTCCGAAGAAGTTGAGAACTGAGATAGAAGGGGAAAATAGTGGAACAGGTTAAAAGCTTCAAGTTTCTAGGAGTGGTGGTTGAGGAGAAGGGAAGTCTGAATGAGGAAGTCTGAGCTAGAATCAGAGGGACTGCAGCAAACTGGCATAGAGTGCCAGGATGTGAAAAAAACAGAATGCCAAAGAATATGAAAAGTAAGGTGCACAAAACAGTATTGCGACCAGCACTACTGTATGGTAAAGAAACCTGAGCAGTATAAGCAGAGCAGTTGAGAACCCTAGAGGTGAGGTTGATGAAGTTAGTGTTATCCAGAAACTTGAAAGAGGAAGAAGAGGCACCAGGTTGTGAAGCAACATCATTTTGAATTTTGGCACTATCCCAAACGGATTTACTAAAGAAAGATTCTGAACTGGTCTCCAAACACTTTATTTCTTTGGGATTAGTTACAACCTTGAATAAAATGCCTTCCTCTCCTGAGAAGGAAGAACTGGTTCTATCACTCTTTGGGACAACATATTATTAAGAACAGGTGGAAGCAAAACTGCCCGATCTGAAAAATGAGGAATGACCCAATTGAAAGGAAGGATTTCCTCCTATAGCCATACATAATCCTGGTGAATGATTTTCAGAATCCGTTGTCTGAAATAATCTTTTGCTAAATAGAAAAATGGAGATTCACATTCATACTTGATGGAAGAGAAAAAAGGTCAGGATGGGAGGGGATCATCAGGTCTCTTCAATAGTATTTCAGACCTGTTGGACTATACTTGTTTTTGGGAGGTTTGAGACTACATTTTGGAATTTCCTTGCCTCTTGTTCTTAAACATCTGTTTACCTTAATTCTGCTGAGATGGTTTATTCTTTTTTTTTTCTTGAAACTGGATGAGGAGAAAGAAAATCTGTCGGACAATTTGGAAAAGTAGGGCCAAAAAATCTTAAGAGATTCCCTGGATCAACTTGCCCTTTCATCATACATTTTGATTACTCCTTCAGCAGAGAAGCCAAACATGAAATCTGTATCCAAGCAAAAATTTTAAATCTCATTTTTATCATCATCTAGGAGGTTCTGAGAATGAAGCTAAGCAAAATTGCTTAAAACAGTATCAGTGGCCATAGCCCTGGAATAAATATCAACAGTCCTACACAGTCTGCAGACAATGAGTATTGACCTGTGAAACAGAAGAAGCTAAGTTATTTAAAGCAGATTTTTCTTCACAAGAAGAGACTGAAGATAAAACATTCTTCATAATTTCACAGTATATCGGAATACATTTCTGAAATTTAAAGTTGCAGAATATATACTTTTCCATGCCTTTCAATTTCACCATGCACCCTCACCCTTATTAGAAAAAATATGATTGGAATTAACTAAGTCCGTAGCAGCAAAGGAGTGAACTTAAGCTATAGCTGCAGGGTCATGTTTGGGAATAGTGTGTAAAAATGTAAAAGATCAAGGACTTTATACATCCTATCTGCCTTTTTAGGGACAGTTGGCTGACTATCAGGAAAAATGCAGGAATGGGTGTAGAGTCTGGAAAATCCTTCAGTAACAACTCAAAGCATTTTTTGGGACACTGAGAAACCTCTTTGTTCTCCTGCTGAAAACATTGAAACATTCTAGCAGTAGTCTGAGAGAAAGAGGAAAACCCCACAGGGAGAATGACAAGTGAGCTCTCTGAGTCAAAATCAGAAATCTGAGAATAAAACACGGAATCTGTCCTTGAATCTTCCTTCTCAGATTCCGAATTTTGATTCTCTTCAGGAAAGGAGGGATCCCTCTTTCTTTTACTAGAAGAATTAATAGCCTGAATCAAACACTAATCCAGTCCCAATGAACTACTTCTATCTAATGAAATTTGAGGAGTAGATATAGGCTTTGTTTTCGGTTTCTTTTTTTACAGAAAAAAATGGAGCCAGCCATGTTACTAGTGGCAGCTACTGCTTCCCAGGGATGGGAGCAGCATTCTGACACAACATTGTAAGTTTCCCTGTTCACTCTCTGAGGCCTGACAAAGAGTGGTTCTCCCTTGTCCACTGAGGGGACCCCAACAGCTATAAAGAAAGTGGCTAACTCCAGTTCATATTGCCGGTAGTTGCTACACCAGAGACATCCAACATAAAATATGGTGGTCCGAGTTATAACAAAAGGACACAGCAGAGTTATCCACCTGCAGCTTAGGCAAATTGCTAGCCTGCAGTGGTGGTAAAACCTGTTTGCTTAACTTTTTTTTTTTTGTGGCTGGAAAAAGGACTAACTATGGGACTGACAATCTGTTCCATGATCAAACTGAAAATGGTGCCTCTCTCCTGGGGAAAACAAGCAATAATGTCAGTAAGACTACCAGCCATCAAAAGTTACTTTTATTTTCACAGAAAAAAAACACCCAAAACCACTTTCAAACACTATGGCAGCACCTCAATTTCTCCATAAAATATTTTATCATTTAGATAGCATTGTTTTTAAACTGACTGAAACAATGAATGCTCCATTTATAAGTATGTTAGCCTTGAGACAAGCCATTAAAATGCAACACCCCTAGCTTTAAAATAACTTTCTTGATGAGGACAGTAAAAAACATCAGTAAAAAGTAAGTAAATGAAGTTTTGTTTTTATTTGGGGGGGGGGGTTATCCACTCAATAAAGGAAAGCACAAACTGACCATCTGTCCTCAAAAGCCTCAGAGGGGCATAGTCTTCATCAGCAGTAAAGCTCTAAGGGGCTTCACACCCAGACTTGTCTTCTAGTGATCTAAGCCTGAACTGCTTGAGAGTTTGAATGTGTGGGAGGTTCCCTGAAGCTTTGGAAGATACCTGGCTGTTATATCCTCGGCAGGATATAACCTATATAGCTAAGGATACTGCAGCAGTGATCAATATGAAGGACATGTCCGCATTCCACTGTATTCAGCCCTAACCAGTCTCATCATTGAGTGCAATGGCCCATCGGTATGTATCTGACCAGGCACATGCAACAAATGGAATGTCCACAGATGTTCCTAACAAAAACAATACAGGATGTAAACAAGATGTTTTGTGCAGATCAGCCCTAGCTCTGTACTCTGCTTCCTACAAACTGCTGAAAAGTAATCTATACCTGTCATACAAGACATCCTTGGATCCCACTCTGATGGACCTTTTGCATATCCACAAAACTAATAGCAACAAAATTACTCAATCTAGGGGTTTAAACTTTGTTTGTGAAATAAATAGGACATGTTGGATGGACACGTATGTGTCTCAGTGAATTCCTTTTGTCTCAAACAGGCTTCCCATCTATGTGAAGCAGTGCTCTTCCCTAACCCTATTCAAGAGATATCTTAGACAATGGATAGAAAATTGGAAATATACTGCGAGTCTAGCACCTATGTCTGTAATGGACAGAGGCAACCTTTACATTTTGCCCAAGATTATTTATATATATATACACACATACACACACAGACACACACACACACACACACACACACACACACACACACACACACACACACACACACACGCCAACTAAATAACCACTAAGGCACATAAACATGTGGGATACAATTGGGATGCTTGGCTGAGCTTATAAATGTCTCGGTGTGATTAATATAGTATAAACCTATGTACCTGTGAATTAACTACAGCTAGAGTTGTATACACCTATTCATTAATCTATAATTTGGTAGTGGAACACTTCGGGTGCTTGAGACCCAAGTGCTGGAGAGCAAATGTGTTGAAGCCAGGGACTCAAGCACCATAAGGATAAGCTAGGCTGCTGCTCATGCTCAAACATGAATGTGGTCAAGCACATGGGCAGATGCAGCAAGAGGGGAATTCTTGGCATAGAGACTGGGAAGGGTGTGTTAGGTTCAGGGAGCAGGATGGGAGTTTTAGATTTAGGGAGCAATCAGGGAATTTAGATTTAGAGAGAAAGGATAGAGTTTTCGACTTAGGGAGTGATTGGTGACTTTAGGGTTAGAGAGGGGGACTGAAGGTTTAAGGTAAGGGAGCAAGGACTCTGGTTGGGAAATGGATCAGGGTTTTAGGTTTAGAGTTTATATTAGGGTAGGGTGATACAGCCGTATAAGTTTGCATGTAGGAAGGATATGTACAACCAGAAGACTGGGTTAGTGGAAGTTTGAGCACTTGATATTTTGAGCAATTTACAATGAAGAGGTGAGTTATGAGCTACTAGAAAGTGAGCACCTGTAATAGACCCACTTTTAGTATCTCTTTCAAAGGGTTATCTTTGAGGTTAATATTGCCTTCAACAGGGAGTCAGAACTTGCTTCCAGTTCCCTGAAGGACACCTGTTATTACACTTTGCTCACCTGATGTCAGATGTTTCCTTATCAAATTTTAACCTATGTCCAATGCCCCATCACTCTTCTTAATTTATTTTTGTCAAACTGAAACTTAAGAGCAACCTTTAATTCTCAGAACAATTCTTATTACAAGCCTCCCTTGTGCCAGTAAAGATAGTAGCACATCATCTTCCACTTACATACTCATTTTAACAAATTTTCTGGTATCCTCCTCCTCTAAAGTCATTGATACCACAAAAAGATTTAAAAAGGACACAGAAACAAAGACTGCAGACCACCTTGACCAAGCTGTGAATTAACCAAAGTCCTCTCTCTCTTACTATCTCCTTCTGCTCATTCTCCACATGGCTTGGCTTTGTTTTAGATGCAGCTTATGTTTTAATTCTCTATAAAAATGTCTAACTAGAATGTATTGGGCTGTAAAAGGTCCCAACTTGTTTAATTAAATATCTCTTATGCTTTCCCTATTCTGTTCTGTAGAAGCTTATGGTCTTCTTGTACTTTACTTATGTTAAAACTAAACAGCTTGGTCTGACTCTTTTGTTCCCTATTTCACCTCTGAATAAGCACTGTTGAGTCAGTAGAATCAGTTAAGAATTATTAAATAAAAGAATACAAATCATGTATATGATTTGTAGTAAGTGATAATGCATTAGCTAGGATAGTCCTTAATGCATGCATCTCCTTTGAAAGCAAGTGAATATATTAAGTAAAGTACTCTTACTCTGGCTGAAGTTAATAGGTGATATGGACATGTTACTCTAGGCTTGAGTCTTTCATTAACATGTTAAAGCCAGCTATCTGCACACTGAATACAAGGTGAGAGACATGCAGAGTAAGTGAATGTTTTAGTGTATGAGACAGTTTGTTGCTTCTCTGAAGAGCATTCTTTGGCCAGAGCACACATGGACTCCAGTAATCTGATCATGCCATGACAATTAATAGACAAACAGTGCAGGAAGCAGGTCAGACATGAGGGAGATGTCAGGATTGATATTGCAAGGAATGTAAGGCCAAGGAGGGAGGCAAACAGTTTTTAATGTTATGGAGATAGGGGGTTAGTTAATGGGGGGGGTCCTGATGGCTGTGAGAGCTTTCATTAAGACACTGGAAGGTGCATACAGCTAGCATTCCAAAGGAGTCATGAAAGCAGACTGACATGGAATCAAAAACCCTTAGCACTTTGGTAAGACATGAAGTGGAGAGATCATTTGCTAGCAGACAGGTAGAAAAATACAAAATATGACAACATTTTATGGGAAATTGTCTAGGAAGAGGTTTGGAAAACTTAGCTTGTTAGAAAAAGTGCAGTTAGTGAAAAGTGAAAAAGAAGGTGTAGTAGTTTTTTTCACATCAAGGAGGAAGAAAGGGTTACTTGTATCAAAGGTTTGCATGTACTGGTGTTGTAGAGATAATTACTGTACTAACAATGAACAGAGATATGGAAAGGATCAGTCGATGGGTAACTAAAGGCACACATTAAGGAACAGAGGAGAAATGTATGATATGCATGCATCTCAGAGAGAATGAGAGACAGAGAGAGATTGGTGAGATAGGGAATATAAACTTAAGTGTCTTGTACAAATAAAGGGAAGTAAAAGATGGAAATTCAAAGGCAGAAGAAAGGCTCGAGAGCTCACATACTAATGAAGCAATCCAACTTATGGCACTTATAAATGGGAGGTCAGCACATATATTTCCTCATCCTACTGGTAGACTTTAAAGAGAAAGCAAAACGAATGAAGGTCTGTTCTGGAGATGTACTGAGAGCACTCCTAGAAGAAAGCATGTGTTCTAGATTGCAACTGGATACATGACAGGTAGGGAAAAAAGTGTTAAATCCTTGCAGGAAGTTTTTGGGAAGTAACCTTATTCACTCATTCATACCTTTCAACTGTACAGATTTTCGCATAATGTCTAGATTTTTGCCTCACATTTTTTGGTCTATTTCTCTTAAAACTGTGTTTTTCTGGCAAAGTGTTGGTAAATCATTGAGTGTTGAAGTAAAAATTGAGATTCAGACTTCATATCCTTCAGAAAAGTCATGCTAATGCAAAACCTGTTATTCTATCAACTTTCTAAGTTTGTAAGAGCAATATTTAAAAAGTGTCATTATTTTGGGGCCTTTGTGCCTCCCCCATTAGTTATGGCTTTGTCCAGATTTTCTGCTCTAAGAGGTTGAGAGGTATGATTGGAATCATGCATCTAGGGACTGCAGGTAAACAATCAGGTTAGCTGAAAAGAAGATTGATTATGGTTAGAGTTCTTTCCTCTGGGATTAAAATATGGATTGAGAAACATAAAAAGGATGCCAAAGGAGGGTTTCAATGTGCAGATGGTGTTTTTCACACTGGTATGGCAGTTGATGAACTAGCATAAAATATTAGATACACTTAGGAAGTTAAGTCCTCAAAGACAGGATATTCACTTTAGTAGGAGGGTGGGTTAAATCATGTTCATAGAATGACAACATAAGCTGTATTGTGGAAAACTATTGAACTGTGAGATGGGCAGTTTGGTATAAAGGTATAAAGCCATCACTATTAAATCAGATGTCTCAGGTTTTATTAGTAACTCACTGGAACTGGTGAGCAGAAGAGTAGATATGAGTGGTTATTGCCAGCTTACCCATCCTAGGTTCATAGATAGGTATTAGACTAACTGCCTTTCTGGGCCATTTTGAGCCTAGCTAATGTCCCAAAGATGAGAATTAAACCCTGAACCTTGTGTCTGTGAGGTAAGCAGTTTAACCATTATGCCAAACCCCAATCCTCAGACTATTATACACCTAGCCAGTGCCAAAAAGTGACCAGAGATGAGACTCATATCCTGTAACTTGTGTCTGTGTGGTAAAAACTTTAACCTTTATGTTAATCCAGAAATGGAGGAATATGGAAGGTATTTCAGTCAATTGATTGCCACCATGAAACTGAAAGCTTGCACTTTGCAATTCCTGTATGCTGGGGAATGAATGGTAGTCCAAAGAAAGTAACAATAACTCTCATAGGACTATATCTGGGAGTGTGTATATGTAATGGGTAGAATGGAGGAGACACTCATATAATGCTTATATTTAATTGACGGGGATGCTCCCTTGAAAATAGCAATGGCATGTGACATCCCAACCTGAGTACAACCAGTATCCATACTAAAAATAAATCAGCCCTAGTCTGTGGAGGCATGACCCTCAGGTAATTGGAATGAAGCTGACTTTGGTAAATGGCCATTGGATGCTTGGAAACACAAAGGGGCACATTTCCTTCCATGATTGCTTAATGATGGTCCTCTCTGTGCAGTTCTCACTCACTGCAGGTTACTATGTTGCTCTGAGAACAAATGATCGTGAGATTTATAGGAGGAGAGACTGATGTTCAACAGACATATATGGGTTACTATCCTTTCATCAAATTCTAAGTTTCTGTAATGAATGTGAGTTTGGACATAATCCTTTGAATGTTTGTTTTAATGACTGGTGCAAGTGTCAGAAGAAGAATGATGGATCTATAAAGGTGATTGTAAGGAGTGTGTGAGTAAGTGTTAGCTGTGGACATGCATGTTTCAGACTTTTTTACTGATTGCAAAATATCCCAACTAACAAGGTAAAAACAAACACCCTAATGGTTATGGACATTAGCAGGGTATGACAACCCTGCATTTCTAAAGGTTAGTGAAACAGTCCAGTTATGCTGTGCTGATGAGGCCATAAGGAAGCTGAAACATGCATGTCTACAGCTAGTGGAGTTTGGCTTTATTGGCCTGAAGTTGTACCTAACAGACTTAAAAAGAAAAAAAAGTAAGGGGCATTCAGAATTGCCATATAGCTGAAACACCTGATACCCTTAATGGGTCATTTGCATATATCCCATGTGCCTCTAACACAAAGAGTTTAAGGAATCATACAGTGGAAACTCTAGCTTGGCTAGATATTTATTGTAGTTTTTACAGTATTCTACCATAACTGAGAACAATGCCAAAGTTTGAAATCAAACATAATTGAAATCAACAATTTGCTTAAATTCTGGTGTCATTCAAAGTGTGTTTAATATATATCCAACAGGGAGGAGATAGTAGACTGTCCTATTTACTTTGCCAGGAATGGCCTGCACCTGTCCCCCAAGGTTTCCCATAATTGGCTAAAACTTTGTCCAACCCCATAAGAATGCCAGTCTTTAAAGCTTCCAACATGAGTAAACAAAATCCAGAAAACATTAAGGTATTGCTGCTCAGGGCTAGGAGACTTAACAAAGAGCTCCACACGCTGCAAGCACTGCTTACTACCTAGGAAAATGTTGATATTTGCATTGTCACAGACATCTGGTTCAGGAACACTGAACACATTCCATCATTGTAGAGCTTTAATGCAGGACACCTGAGTTGGAGATTTTTTGTAAAGGCACCCAGCAGTAATAATTTGATATCCTGATTCTTTACCTTCCCTTGGCTAACTGTGTTTGTCAGGTTCTTGTTTTTTATAAGTTGCCTAATATGCAGTCTTCAGCCATTTTGTCTGTGGCTCGTCAAACAGATATGTATGCATCGATGGAAGATCTCACACTGCTTATTCAACAGCTAACCCAGCAGGTTTCTGCTTCACTTGAACTATGAAGTCTGGGTGGACATATTTGTGATTCAGCTACCAATGATGAGTTGAATTCCACTATTACGTCCACTCAGAGATGTCATTTGCTTCCTGTGCAACTTTCTGGTATCAGGGAGGAAAGGTATAGATGCTATACACATGAGACACATTGTGATATTTCTAAGAAATGAAATGATAACACAAGTAGTACAGGAGATTATCCATATCAAGTTTTGGACTGGTTTAATGATAAATGCAAATTTAATGTGGAAGACCAATGCATGAGGAATGTTTGATTTGAAGAAAGTTTAAAGTTGTTCAAAAACAAGCTTTCCAGATTTTGTAAGCTTCAACTTGGGATTACTTACTTTTGGAATGTATTAATGTTTAACGCGTGCCAAAGTGTTTACGTACTTGGAAGTATATGACTGGATTAAAATCAGGTACTGATTTATATAAGCAACTGTTAGAATTATTTGACAGGCATGAATGTGAATTAATGGAATTTCTTATGAAGTCCAATGCTTGTGAACTGAATATTTTGACACTTGAAACTGAACATATAGATTTTTACTTAAGGATAGACTTGTTATTTGGCATATATGTGTACAAATATAATAAGGTGTTCTCTGATATTGAAAAAAATGAGTAGAGAAATTAAAAATAGGAAAGAAAAAGGTTATTGAGAGATAAATATGACTATGAGAATGACAAGGCTTACTCCCAGCCTAATAGTAGCCTAGTAGAATTTAACAGTTTACAGGGAGACAATTTGAAGGTTGGTATAGTACATAAGTAAATAATATATATCACAATGATTCATTTGAACAGCCATCTTTAGAAATACCTGCAGTACAGAGAGCTGAGAGACTACTGAATAGAGAGGCTTCAGTGGTTGACCACTGGACTCACGTCCCAAATATGAGGAAACAAAACTGGGGAAGAGTGAGGAAAGACAAGCCCATCAGATAAACAGGAGGTATTGGTCCTACTATTATTTTTAATACTAATAGAGATTTTAAGATCTATAATTATAGTGCTGATTTATTGAACAGTGTGACAACTTTTTTGAAAGGGGCCTGAATTTTGTACCCTGTAAAAGAACTAAAATAGCTGAATTATTGATAGATTTAAAATTGTATACTAGAAATTTAAATTTAGCTATGTATTTTAAATGGGCAAGCCAGGTCAACTACACTAATTCAAATTTTTGTAAAAAGAGTGTTTTTAAACCAACTTTAAAGCCTAATGTGCAACTATTTGAAAAAAAAAATAGTGAAATGGAATTTAGGAATATGTTTAATCATAGTAAAGGTAAGATTGTTTTTCACAATTTAAATATTAAGGAAAAGGATCTTCTCACACAAGTATGCAATGATAGTTCCATTAGTGTGATAAAGCCAGATAAAGGTGGAAGCTTAGTGGTGTGGAAAACTCTGCATTATATTAATATGATGGATAATCTTTTAAGGGAAGACACTTATCAAGAAATCTCAGTTAATGAAATTAATACTTCTTCTTCTAGAATTGATCAACACCTTTGTGTCCCTGTTTATCATAGGACAGACTGATGTAGATTTACTTTACCTGGAATTTTTGGTATCCCCAAAATTCATGAAGATTTGGGGGATCCACCTCTGCAACGTATAGATAATCCTATTAATTTAAAAACATACCCTTTAGCTAAGTATATAGACTTTAGGCTTAAAGATATATTTCTGAAAAACTCTTACATTTTGAGGGATTCCTGGGACTTCCTTACAAGAATTGTGCCTTCATTGTTTGAAGAAAGTCTGATTTTTGTGACAATTGATGTTAAGGATGTAATGGTTATTCCCGATGATATCAGGCTTGAATGGTTCGTAGAATATTTGAATAAGTTTGCTGATTACGAACTGTTTGGCCACTTTATTGAAAATTGTATTGAGTAACAACTTTATATTTTTTAAGGGATCTTTCTATCATCAAATAGCAGGTGTAGCTATGGGGTCGCTTGTGCCCCCATGCCCCCATTTATGTCAATATTGTTATGGCATATCGGAAAGAGAAGTTTATATTTAATCCCCCTTAGAAAACATTGGAGTCTGTATGTCTGATTTTTGGGTGATGTTTGTATTTTTTTTTAGAAGGAATCTCAAACAATTAGAACAATTTCCATATTTTGTCAATGCTTCTACAGAATTTTTGCAGTTTAACTTTAGTAGTTCAGGATAACAGACTGATTTTTATGATGAAAAAGTATTTAAAGATTGATAAAGGTGATCAGGGTGGTATTAATGGGAATGAATGAGTCAATAAGAAGGGCTACTTTAATTGTAGATCAAAAAGGGTAATATATATGGGGCTCATTGCCAACTTTGCTAAGGTTCATTATAGGAAAAACCGAAAGAGCATTTAAAGAACTTATTTATGAACACCTCTATGATGTCAAGAAAAATAACCCATGTAATGCCCTAGCTAAACATTGTATTGAATTTGTGAATCCCCATTCTAAATGTATAATATTAGATTCCATTTGTTGATCTGAGAGACTAAATCGGGAAGCCTTAGTAATGAAATGGCAACTTTTACTGCTGTTGATAGATTTCCTGGGTTAAATTAAAAAATATCCATTGACAGCATTCTTAAATTAAAACAGTTAAAATTATGATTATTTTTAGCAAAATTAAGTTTTAGTATTTTGTATTCGTGTTTCATCAATTATTTATGTATTGGTATCATTGTATGTAAATGTGTTGAGGTATTAGTATTGTAAGCTGCCCAGGTTTTTTTAGGGTAGTATTGCTTTAAGAATTAATTGGTGTTCATATTTGGAAGATGTTTTTGGTTCATGGTCTTGGCTTTACCTTCCCTGGACCAACTGTTTGTCAGATTTTTTTTAGTTATGTCAGAAGCTTTACAAGGCTGATTTACTGGAAAAAGGCACTATGGGAGTGAATGAGGCATACCTCTCAACTGTATCGAATCCCACAGTATTTACCGGTTTTGAAGGGAAAATAATGGGGTGCTACGAATTTCCAAGTGGCCCCTTCTATTTCCAAACTTTCTTTAACTTGCTGTGACACAGATATCCATCAGTGTCAGATAAAAAGGGGACAGTCTGTATACTGAAAATGGCCTAAATAAGAGACATGAGTTTTTGAATAAAACAGAACTGATGCTGGAGTGCTATAACTTTCTGTAAGTTATTTCTGATCAAAGTAAAAACAAATATAATGTATACAATTTTTAAAGATGAAGGAAATAGTGTCAATTTTTTTAGAGCAAATTATTGCTGGGACAGTGTCTGTAGGTGCTGTAGTCTTCATAGATATTGAATGCACTTAAAGTGAAGTAATGAATCAGAAGCAATGAACACACAATGCTGGTTCTCTGTTCTCCTTATTGTAGAGTTTTGCTGCTCAGTTATGGTTATGCCAAAAGTGACCAGACAGACATCTTTTTGGAGAACTTTGCATGAAGTCCTGATGTATGTATGACTGAATGAACGAATGAAAGGAGAGGTGTGAAGAAATAGCATCAGCTAATAGGTACGCTTAACTCCTTTTCAACAGTTTGAATGTGGATCTCCCTCTTTATGCATTCTGCTTTCTTTTTATAAAGCAGTCTCTTGAGTCACACAGTGGTAGGAAAATATAGCTTTCAGTGTAATGAAATAAGGTTCTTTCTAAAGTACATTTTTTTGAGTAGAGGAAATTTGCTAAAAACTCTCTGAGGAGCAACCTGTAAATTGCTATATCTGGAAACAAGTGTCAAAGGTTGTCTATCCAGGTGTAGTGTTAATGTGCCATATATGTTTATGTTATCTGTTCATGATAAGCACTAATGGACAAATCTTCATCTTTACATTGCCACTCACTGATGAAAATTGGTTTAAGAGCGAAGATAAAATAGATGAAAATTATATAAGTGCAATTCAGAAAGAAGACGGATTGAATAGTCACTGAGTCAGAGTTTTTTTTATTTTATGCTAATTTATTTATTTCAGTTTTCCTGTTAATTATTTCTTGTGTGTATGTGTGTATATGTGTGTACCGCATGCACCCAGAGTGCACTATGCCACTGTTACATTTGTAGCTTAATTGTCTATTATAATTTTATCCCCAGAGGATAGAAGAAGGGGGCGGGTTGGGGAATGCTGCTGGATGTCTTCCTCTCTGACCTCATTGTTACAGGCTGATGTCAGCTTAAGCTGGTAGCTGCAGTTGTGGTTCTCTCACAGGGACAATGAAGTTCTAGATCTGCAATAACTCACTACCACGCTGGACAGGAGAAAGCAGCAGCACTGCTAGGTAGGAACCAGCATATGAAATACAAATATATTTGTGGAAATGACTGGGGGTTGCTGGATGTAGCTCTGGTTGGGCATCACACTTAGGCAACTGAATGACCAAGCTGTTTTGTGTATGTATGCATGGGCTAGGCATTTTTGAAAGTGAAAACCTTAGATCTTTTCATAGATCACAACTTGGGACCCAAGCTAGTGTTCAAGACAGGTGCAAACATTGCTGCGTATGTGCATAATTGTATGATGTGCTCAAATAATGACTGCTTCCATAAGATTAATGGCATCAAACTATTGTCTTACCCTGAAAAGTCGTAACATTTTGTAGTTCTTTCTCACTGTTCCAGTACAAGTACACACCTAGCAGTGTTTACTGTTTTATTTATTTTTGGCTTTAGCATGGCGAGCAGATGTTCTTTGTCCTTTGTGGTTGCTGCCGCAGCTTGCTTTTTTTCCCATCCTGGTAATATAATGATCCCTAATTCTAGGCATACCGCTCAGGTTTATTTTGACATGGGGTGCGAAGCGAAGCAGAAAGAGTTGTATTTTGTAGCTGTAATTCTACACAAGTATACAACAGCCTGTGTTAAATAATGGACTCATGAAAGTTAAATTTCTTTTGCAAGGGAAAAAGTATGGAAATCATTTTGTCCTGCATTTGTGATAAAACGGATTTCTAGTGGTATTGGTCCTCAGAGTGACAAATCAGAGAGAGTGAGAAGGAGGAAACTGGGTGATAAGTGGCATGGTACAAGCGAAGTGTTGAATTGGTTTTGAGTTTTCATTTTCATGTAACCCTAAAGTTTTTTATATATACACACACACACAAACACACACACACACACACACACACACACACACACACACACACACACACACACACACACACACACACACACACACACACACACACACACACACACACACACACACACACACACACACACACACACACACGTGATCTTTTTTTGTCCCTGTGCAATCTGCTTACTGGCAACAGATATTGAGAGTAAAAGTTGTCATCTGCTTTAGTCACCAGTTGTTGTTTATGTGGTAAAAACAAGATGTTGGTGCCTTTACACAGAAACTAGGATAGTGTGCAGTTATGGCAGCACAATGACTAGAAGTTGAGACATGCTCCTCCTACTGCTGTTTAGTACTTGGCTTGAGGAATTACTGTATGCACAAAGGCTTTCCGCAGTCTTTACTCAATGGGCATGATGCAAAATGAAGAGATGGGTAGAGCTAGAGTTCAGAGTTCAGCTGTGCTGCAAATGATTGTAAGCTTTGTTTGTAATGGAATGTCACCTGCTTTCTGTTATTTGTACTACCCATAAATTGCATTTTCTGCTTTGCTTAAAAGTTTTGCTCATACCTCTTAATCTCTCTGAACAAGAAATCTATACAAAGCCAGAAATAATGTTAGGACAAAGGCCCAAAAATAGGGAAAGATTTTAACTATTGCTCCTGTAAACTCAGATAGTTGCTAGAATAACAAGTTTTACATTATTATGTATTTTATGAGGATATGAAGTCTGAAATTCAAATGTCTGCTATTATTTATTGTTATTTAGTGACTTCAGTCTTCCTGTTGATATCCCACAATTCCATTGCATTGGGTGGATTTACATGTATGTATGCAAATTTATGTTAATCAGTGTCCAGATTTTTGGTCAGTTATACATACTTTTCATGGGCCTTTGTCCAGATTTTGGATGTTTCCTGGTTGAGAGGTATAGAATAAGGTCTTAGCCTGTATACAGAAACCTTAGTCTGAGAGGTGCAGGTCATCCATTTCAAAACAGTTTGGACTGTCTACCATCTCTTCCCTGCCTAATGTATATCTATATGTCTAATATATGTGTGTGTGTGTGTGTGTATATATATATATATATATATATATATATATATATATATATATATATATATATATATATTTATTTATTTATTTATTATGTACCCCTTAAGAATTACACCAGAATTTGAGCCAGTTTTTCAAGTCGACTATTTTTGGTTCATATCTGTGAACTCCAACATGTCACTTTTCATATATTCCAGGGAGGTATGTTTCAAGTCATTTACACCCACTTGTACAATGACTGTGTCACACGGGTATTTGAGGTACAGGGACTTGAGTGCTTTTATGATGTGATGAATAATGGTGCCTGACAGGAAACTGACATTGACACTTTTTTTGAACACTCTGGTGAGAGGTGCATTGGTATGCTTCACTATTAAGTTAATAACTAGGATATTGATATGTGTGGTGGTGTGCATTATGGCCACTAGAATCTCTTTGTGTGAATCCTGAGTGTACGTTTCATGGTGGGCACTCTCTGTGATGTGTGTTTCTGAAGTTTCTGAGGGTAATTGTTTCTTGAGTTACAATTTGGAGGCCTCTGTAGTTTATGGAGGTTACTTTCAAGAGCATCAGCATACATAAGTTTATGTCTGAGGTGTTTGAGATTGGTTTAGTGTGGAGTTGTATGGTTTTGCTTGTTATTTGTAGTCGCTTTGTGTGAGAGCTTTACTCCAATAATAACACATAACTACATCTCTAATACACTGTGTCAAACCATTTAAATAGTAATAACAGTGAATGTAAAACAACCAGTAGTGCCTAAGAAATTATAAGTTGCTTTACTGGAGTATTAACTGTTCAAAAGTGAACAACATAAGTCAACACAGGAACAGGAATGAGCAACTTTGCACAAATATAGTGTGTTTGCACAAATAGTGATTATTACGTTTGGTAAGAATTTCCTGAGTAGGCTGTATATAGAACATTTTGGTTCTAAGCATCTGGATCTATACAGTAGTCAGTGAAATGCTGACGCATGATGAGCAGTCTCATGCAAATGTGGCCAACTTATAAAAGCACAGAAATACGAAGCAATTCAACTGCAGTCAAAGTGGTAAATATCAAGAGATATCAGTGCTCACAACAATTAATGTCACATCTGGTTGCGGAATGGTATGTACCAGTTACTAGTGGCATACTCAACACTTCCCAGATCTTTACATATGGTCAGTCTTTGGGAAAAGGTTAATTTAATTAAGGTTGAAGTAATAATATATTTAAAAATATTGGGTCTATATCAGTTCCGTGAAATCCATTACAGCGAATACCAAAAGAGCAACATGTATCAATCGAACCACAAATACACCAAACGCACTAAACCGCGAAGTTTAAAACATCGTACGGTCATAGTCGGCCAGTCCCACCACCTGCTACATACTACCTACCCAAACAAAATAAACAAACCACATACAAACACTAACCAAACCCTACTCCTAACCTTAAAGTAAAGCACCAAAACACAACTTCTAATACTACACTAAACCCCACATACACAACTATCTATGCACTATCCTTAGCCCATCCCCAACCCAAAGGTCTGTAACTACCGCACACTTCCCCTACGGAGATATATCCTAACAAAATAAATAATACACATAAATACATTTAACAAAACCCTACTTCTAACACTACACTAAATCTTACATACATTACCTATCTATACACCTACCTTAACCTGCACCCTACCCTAAGGTCCATACCTATCGCACACTTACCTTACGGAGCTATACTGCAGACGTGCCAACCAGAACACTTGGACATTTTGGATTTCACTGTTTTGAGTGTTCGGCATTTACATAGTTTGTGCAATATGTGTTGATAATTTCGTATTCTTCTGATAGTGTGCCAAAAATATTATCTAATTGGTTCAGTATTATTAGACAACCTGTACTCTGACAGATTCATACAGAACAAGAGACAAAGAAGTAATGGTAAGAAAACTGTAAATACACACAAGCAACTCAGAAGATAATAGAAAATTAGAGAACCATGTATTCTAGCATTTGGAGTGATATCTTAAGACAAAGACTGTTTTTCCTGAATCATATTTGGCCTGGTCCCCTTCAATAAACACATCACACTGAATGACATTTGACAACCTTTACTAAACTTCCATAAATATAATTTTATTAACTAATATTTATTAATTACAACTGACACCTGGTATAATTGAGCATAACATCCATGTAACATTAACTAGGATAGTGTGACCCCGCTCATCCTGACCCAGTAAGCAGCATCCATACCTCCACTTGCTTACTTATGAAGCAGCGTACCATCACTCGCTTCATTTACCATTTATTGAATTACACATCCAACCAAATAAGCAGCTTACCTCTGCTCACTTATTTATTTATCAAGCACCACCTGACTGCACACTTTCCTTTCCCATCTCATTGAATTGAACATCCAACACGAGAGGGGGAACAGAAGAAGGCAAGCCTGCCCCTTTTCTCCACACACCAGCCTGACCAAGCAGTCCCCCCTATCTCCGTCCAAACTTCCAGCAACCTAACCACCATTAAAAGGCATTAATCCAAACATCATTCGGTTTACCTATCATTTCTAGCCAAACTGGAAACGTGTCATCACCTCCCAAAGTCCAATCATCTAAATAGCGAAAGTAGTTAGTTGCCTAAATGACTGAGAGTAAACCACTGATTCCTCACCAATAGTAAAGTATCAACCACACCCTCATAACCTAGCATAACCACTGTATATTAGCTAAATACCCACTAACCTAACTACCGATAGAAGCTTTGTAATGATTCCCAGGTCATTACCTGTCATTTGGACAACCAAAACACTAAACCCACTACTGCCACTTGAAACAATGCATAGACAATTGCATACCCTCATGCCAAATTGCAGCTCCCTTTTTACCACCCACTAAATATAATAACCCAATGAGATTTCTTTTTAAAATTCAATCAATAGCAATCCTGCCATCACACCCACTATCCATTATAAGCAGTAAGATATTTAAACAACCATCATGGAATTTTAGCAAAATTACTGCCACAGGCCATACCACTTAGATATTAACAAATGAAAATGAACCCTAAACCCCCAACAACTCCTAACTGCAGCCTCTTTATTCATCCAATGGATATACTAATGACCAAAATGAGAGTTCCCTTCCTAATGGATCAAATGCCTAGTAATACAACCATCATACCCACTATCCATTATAAGTGAAGAAAACATTTTGCAACCCAATTCGCCCTGCTAATGACATCAATGCACCCATGAAGCAGTAACCACACAAACTGTAGGCCAACTGGCCCTCCATATACCAACCCCAACCCCAGCAATCAACTTACTTTGACAATAGGCAATGTCAGCCAATCTTCTCAGTATCAGACTTACACTTCGAGCATATGAGCCATCGTCCAATCTTTAGTAAATTAACCTAACCATGGCACCCTGGAAACTGCAGTAATTGCAGCTAAATCCTCCTTCATTGGCTGAAAAAGAAACCATCTTGTTCATCTCGGCTCCACAAAGTCTGCTTTTCACTTTTTCCCTTAGAACTGCTCTAGTTCTCATAATAAACACCCTATTCCTACTCCACTTGCTCACTAAAGCAATTATATAAGTCAGCACTAAAAATTAAAAGCACTACACCCTCACAAACTCCTTGAGTACCTTGTTCCCCATTGGTCCTTTTTTCAATTATCAATTATAAAGGAATTCCCAATACTATTCTAACATGTCCAAAGGTCAGTTGTTAATCTCCTCTCGGTCCAGCTGGTGAATCTGGGAATCTTGAGGCAATGTTACAACTGCCTCATGTACACAGACAACCCTCTCCTCCTCCCAACAAATTCCAACACATGTGAGAGATGCAACCATATAGCCAAACTGGAGGCTAAGCTCTCTCAACTCAGTACTGGCGTAACCAGTCAGGAGGAGAAGGAAACCACACTCACTACAATTCCAGTCTCACATAGACCTACCATGACAGCAAACCAAACACATAAACACACAAAAACATACTCGAGGCTCTAAATAAAAATCTGCCTAAGCAATAGAAACCTCCAAAGCAGACACCCAAGCAACTGCTACCTCAAAACAAAAGACATGCAACACACAGCTGACAGACCCAGTGTGCTACACAGTCAGAGCTCTTAACGCCAAACAACACACCTGATACACTTGTAATAAGTGACACTATCATCAGGCACACTGATGTCCCGCTCACCAGGCTGAACAAGCAGAAGGTCACGGTGAGCTGCCTGTTGGTGCTAGAATCCGCCACATAACACAAGCACTCAGGTCACTCCAAGGCAAGTACAAATATGACTCAGTCATTGTCCATGCTGATGTGAATGACCTGAGACGCACCTCCCTGGACTACATGAAAAGAGACATAGAGGAGCTCTCTGAGCATGTAGCCCAGGCGGTATGACCCTGACCTTGAGTAGCATCTTACCCTCACCAAGAATGATGCCACAATATGAAGACAAGATCATCAATTTCAACAATTGGCTTAATTATTGGTGTCATTCAAAGGGGATCCAATGCCTGTCAGCCTGGGATGACATGCTCGACAAGCCAAGATGCTTCGCTAGGGATGGCTTGCACCTGTCACCCCTGGGCTTTCAGATAATGGCAAAGGCTCTTGCCACCCCATAGTGCCTTTTTTAGGCAAGGCTCAAAAGACAGACCCACCTCCATAGGCATCACAAGGGATAAGAAACTAAGAGTAATGCTACTCAATGCCAGAAGTCTAAACCTCAAGATGCACGCACTTGAAACTCTCCTTAGCATGGAGAACATCGATATCTGTGCAGTAACAGAAACCTGGTTCAAGGCTCCTGAGAGCACCCCAGCACTACCAGGTTATACTTCATACCATGTTTTTGGCCCCAAAACTTGGACCGAACCACAAAAGGAGGGGAGTATCAATATTCATCAAAGATACCCACACCTCCAGGTTGGTGGTACAGCACGAAGCATCAAGGACTATCCATGTACAACTAACAGTGGGTAAAACTGCCTTCCAGTTTATAGCCTGCTACAGACCACCCACCCAAACCCAAGAACCCCACTTAGCTTTCCTGAGAACACTGGAAAATATGAAGGTCTCTCCAAACACCATTATATTGGGTGACTTCAACTACCCAAACATAGACTGGGAGCATTACTCAAGCTCCAACACCCTAGCCCAAAGGTTCCTAGAATTTATAAACTCAAATGCTATGGAACAACTTGTTACCACTCCCACAAGAGGAGAAAGCATACTGGACCTGATCATCACCAACATGGGGACTCTATGCTCCAGACCAGAAGTGTATCCCTCACTGGTAAGATCAGACCATAAACTAATCTCACTAGATATTCACATCCCGACCCCAGCCCCTGCCCAGAAAAACACAATGAAAAACATCTCTAAAGCAAATTTCACACACCTCAAAACTGAGGTGGAATCCTTCAAAGCCCCGGGCCTGTGGAAACCACAACCTAGACCGCAGAATCCTTTACAAATGCATTCTATGAACACCTTCAGGAATGCATGGATCAAGCAATCCCAAATAAAACCAAGACCCAATCCTCCAAAGGCAGGCCCTGTCTGGTGGACCCCAGCCATAAACAAACTATACAATAGAAGGAGGAAGCTACTACATAACAGAGCAAAATCCCAAAATGGGAAGGCATCTCTGATCAGTATTAGCAAAAATAACAGGCACTCATAAAATCATCCAAGGCCAGCTTCGAGAGAAAAATTGCATAGGACACTAAGGATAATCACAAGGCTTTCTTTAGTTATGTTAGACACCTGGGTGGGAATTCCCAGATATGCTCAGAATTAGTCCAAAATGACAAAAAATATACTGAACCCACAGACATTGCCAACATCCTAGCTGACAGGTTCAGTGCAAACTTCTCCCCCCTTCCCCACCAAAAGGGCAAATATCTATCCCAGCAGAGTGCTGCCCCCCTGACATCTAAGATGCTCAGGTAAGAGCCGCCTTCTCCAAAGCAAAAACACAGCATCAATGGGACCAGACGGTGTCCCCAGCTGCATCCTACATGAACTCAATGAAGAACTAAACCCAGACATAAAACTATTGTTAAATCTCAGCCTTACTACAGGATATGTACCCAAAGAGTGGTGTACAGCAACAGTGGTCCCTCTCCATAAAGGTGGTGCCTCAACAGATCCTAGAAACTATCGCCCCATAAGCCTGACTAGCTTGGTCTGCAAAGCTATGGAAAGGATCATCATGGACCTCATAAATAAAGATATTGGGGACCTACAGACACTGGATCCTACCCAGTTCGGCTTTGTTAAGGGCAGATCCTGCCTCTTAAACCTGGTTGATTTCTTTGAAACAGTCACCAAGACCATTGATGAGGGAAGGTGGTCCACACAGCCTACCTGGACCTTGCAAAAGCCTTTGATACAATACCCCACTCGGGCATTATAGATAAGCTCACCAGCTTAAATATAAACCCCTATGTCACTAGATGGGTTGCAAACTGGCTCAAGGACAGAACCCACATGGTTAGAATTGCTGGAACCATGTCAGACTCCAAACCAGTTACAAGTGGCATCCCACAAGGGTCAGTCCTAGGACCTCTCTTGTTCGGTATATATTTCTCGGAGGTACAGGCCAACATGGAAGGACTGTGGCTGACCAAGTTTGCAGATGACTGCAAACTGGGCATCATAATCAACTCTCCAGCTGACACAAGCATCCTACAAAAGGGCCTCATAGAAACAGACAACTGGTGCCAGAGCCATGGCCTCAAGCTAAACACCAAAAAGTGTATAGTCATCCCCTTCGGCAAAAACAAAGTTCCCACAAATTACCACATAGATGGTAGTCCATTAAGTACGGAAGAAGTAATTAGGGACCTGGGGACCCAAGTTGATAGCAATCTCTCATTTGACAACCAAATGGTCAAAGTGGTTAGAAAATCATTTTATATAGCCCACCTAATCATGAAGAGATTCACATCTAGATCAGGGGAGGTCATTGTGCCTCTTTACCCATCCCTCATCAGGCCCATAATTGAGTACAATGCCCCTTTTGGGATGTACCTTACAAGACACCTGCAACAACTGGAAAGACCCCAAAAGTACCTCAGCAAGAGGATCAAAGGGCTCAAACAGATGCCATATGCTGCCTGGTTAAAGAAACTCCAGCTCTACTCAGTGGCATACTGCCTGCTCAGAGGTGATCTGTGCCTGACATATAAAGCCATGTCCAACCCGAATTAATGGACATGCTGCACCTCAGAAAATCCAAATCCCATCGAGCCACGAGCAAGAGACTTGAACCTCAGCACTGAAATAAATACGACATGCTGGAGGGACAGATTCATAACCCAGAGGCTCCCTTCACTCTGGAATAAAATCCCAGTCCAGGTTAGGCAGAGTCCCTCATTGACTCTCTTCAAGAGGAATCTTGATGAGTGGATGGGAGACCGTAGATTTACTCTGGGTATCACTTCTGTGACACTGTTAGACAGAGGCACAGTATACTAACCTCGAAAAAGGGTATAGCAAAATTCTCATTTTAAAATGGGTGGCGAAAGCCAAACACACTCTGGCTAGGCTTGTAAATGCCCTAGGGCAGATAGCCTAGTATGAACCTATGAACCTATAATCCTGAAACAACGTACTCAACAATCCAACCCAACAACCTCCTACCCTTGGTGGCTGAAACACAATATGATGAAGCAAACACCATAGACACTGGAAGCTGTTGAAGACTGGGGGGCGGAGGGTGAGAGGGGCACTTAGTGATCTAAAAAGGGCAATTTTTTATAACTATTTGCTACCACAAGACAGGTTCATTTGGAGGACATTTTTAAGCTTAGCCAATTCCTTTTTGGTGCTTGAATGAACATATTCTGATTGGTCTTACCTATCCCATGGCTGGTAATTGTATATTAGCCCTAGTGAGAATAACTGTGATCATACCATAGATAATTTGAGGAGACCCTTGTAAGGGATGCAGCATTTAGGAACTGCCTCTATCCATTAGTGGCATGAGGGGCAATCCTGAGTACATTTTCTATTGCCCATCCTTAGATCCAAGTTACATTTGAATGTGGCTGAGCTTTGTTTTATTTGTATGGATAGTCTGTTCTGGAACAGTGGTAGCCTCTGTTATATATATCCAACTCTGCACAACATTCAGTTTAGATACCTGGACTGAGTATTTCTGATGCCATTTGACTTGCTGATGTTCAGTAGGTCCATCTGTATTAGGTCAGAGGATGCCTTTTACACCAGACATGTCACCTCTAAGCACTCTGTAGGATACCCAGTATAGTAATAAATCTTTGAGGTGGTCCATGCAAGACATATTGTTTAGGACTTGTATCCTTTTAGTAAGGTATCTATGAAAGTATTCCAATTGTTGCATGGGGCTGGACAGATACATGTTAAAGTGGGCATTATACAAAATGATTGCCCTAATGAGAGCTTTATAAAGGGGGACAACAACATCTTTAGATCTAGTCACAATCAATTTGTTTATAAGCTGTGCAATATAAAAAGGCTTTCTTATGACTCTTGGCACATGCTGGTCAAAAGTTAGGTCACTGTACACCAGTTGCGGCTCGTGATATTTTACTTCAGGACTGCAGCCCCAGCTGTAAACCAAATTCCCAGCTGTATCCAAAAAATAACAAAAAATCCCAGAACTCACACATGCATGCTTGGGAAACTTGAATCTGGGCTGCTGTTTAACCAGTCTGGATACAGAAAGAAGGCAGCAGGCTACCTGGGCAATCTATGTGGTTAGAACCGCACAGATTGGAAGAGGATTGCACTGCAACATCTGCAATCTGTGCATGCTCAGAATGAGCTGAGGCAGCACATGCATTCATGGCATTCCAGCGCCGAGGAACAGGAGCTGCTGCTCTTGTTTTGACTGGAGGCTTATTCTGTGGAACTATCCCAGCAATGGGAAAATTGACATTTTGGGGAACTGGTTTTGTTGAATGGAGGCATGCAATTCAGTAAGCAGCATCCATACCTCCACTTGCTTACTTATGAAGCAGCGTACCATCACTCACTTCATTTACCATTTATTGAATTACACATCCAACCAAATAAGCAGCTTACCTCTGCTCGCTTATTTATTTATCAAGCACCACCCGACTGCACACTTTCCTTTCCCATCTCATTGAATTGAACATCCAACACGAGAGGGCGAACAGAAGAAGGCAAGCCTGCCCCTTTTCTCCACACACCAGCCTGACCAAGCAGTTCCCCCTATCTCCGTCCAAACTTCCAGCAACCTAACCACCATTAAAAGGCATTAATCCAAACATCATTCGGTTTACCTATCGTTTCTAGCCAAACTGGATCTGTGTCATCACCTCCCAAAGTCCAATCATCTAAATAGCGAAAGTAGTTAGTTGCCTAAATGACTGAGAGTAAACCACTGATTCCTCACCAATAGTAAAGTATCAACCACACCCTCATAACCTAGCATAACCACTGTATATTAGCTAAAAACTCACTAACCTAACTACCGATAGAAGCTTTGTAATGATTCCCAGGTCATTACCAGTCATCCGGACAACCAAAACACTAAACCCACTACTGCCACTTGAAACAATGCATAGACAATTGCATACCCTCATGCCAAATTGCGGCTCCCTTTTTACCACCCACTGAATATAATAACCCAATAAGATTTATTTTTAAAATTCAATCAATAGCAATCCTGCCATCACACCCACTATCCATTATAAGCAGTAAGATATTTAAACAACCATCATGGAATTTTAGCAAAATTACTGCCACAGGTCATACCACTTAGATATTAACAAATGAAAATGAACCCTAAACCCCCAACAACTCCTAACTGCAGCCTCTTTATTCATCCAATGGATATACTAATGACCAAAATGAGAGTTCCCTTCCTAATGGATCAAATGCCTAGTAATACAACCATCATACCCACTATCCATTATAAGTGAAGAAAACATTTTGCAACCCAATTCACCCTGCTAATGACATCAATGCACCCATGAAGCAGTAACCACACAGACTGTAGGCCAACTGGCCCTCCATATACCAACCCCAACCCCAGCAACCAACTTACTTTGACAATAGGCAATGTCAGCCAATCTTCTCAGTATCAGACTTACACTTCGAGCATATGAGCCATCGTCCAATCTTTAGTAAATTAACCTAACCATGGCACCCTGGAAACTGCAGTAATTGCAGCTAAATCCTCCTTCATCGGCTGAAAAAGAAACCACCTTGTTCATCTTGGCTCCACAAAGTCTGTTCTTCACTTTTTCCCTTAGAACTGCTCTAGTTCTCATAATAAACACCCTACTCCCACTTGCTTACTAAAGCAATTATATAAGTCAGCACTAAAAAATTAAAAGCACTACACCCTCACAAACTCCCCTTGAGTACCTTGTTCCCCATTGGTCCTTTTTTCAATTATAAAGGAATTCCCAATACTATTCTAACATGTCCAAAGGTCAGTTGTTAATCTCCTCTCCGGTCCAGCTGGTGAATCTGGGAATCTTGAGGCAATGTTACAACTGCCTCATGTACACAGACAACCCTCTCCTCCTCCCAACAAATTCCAACACATGTGAGAGATGCAACCATATAGCCAAACTGGAGGCTAAGCTCTCTCAACTCAGTACTGGCGTAACCAGTCAGGAGGAGAAGGAAACCACACTCACTACAATTCCAGTCTCACATAGACCTACCACGACAGCAAACCAAACACATAAACACACAAAAACATACTCGGAGGCTCTAAATAAAAATCTGCCTAAGCAATAGAAACCTCCAAAGCAGACACGCAAGCAACCGCTACCCCAAAACAAAACACGTGCAACACATAGCTCACAAAGCCAGTGTGCCGAACAGTCACAGCCCTTAAGGCTAAACAACACACCTGATACACTTGTAATAGGTGACACTATCATCAGGCACACTGATGTCCCGCTCACCAGGCTGAACAAGCAGAAGGTCACGGTGAGCTGCCTGTTGGGCGCTAGAATCCGCCACATAACACAAGCACTCAGGTCACTCCAAGGCAAGTACAAATATGACTCAGTCATTGTCCATGCTGATGTGAATGACCTGAAACGTACCTCCCTGGACTACATGAAAAGAGACATAGAGGAGCTCTCTGAGCATGTAACCCAGGGCGGTATGACCCTGACCTTGAGTAGCATCTTACACTCACCAAGAATGATGCCACAATATGAAGACAAGATCATCAATTTCAACAATTGGCTTAAGTATTGGTGTCATTCAAAGGGGATCCAATGCCTGTCAGCCTGGGATGACATGCTCGACAAGCCAAGATGCTTCGCTAGGGATGGCTTGCACCTGTCACCCCTGGGCTTTCAGATATTGGCAAAGGCTCTTGCCACCCCCATAGTGCCTTTTTTAGGCAAGGCTCAAAAGACAGACCCACCTCCATAGGCATCACAAGGGATAAGAAACTAAGAGTAATGCTACTCAATGCCAGAAGTCTAAACCTCAAGATGCACGCACTTGAAACTCTCCTTAGCATGGAGAACATCGATATCTGTGCAGTAACAGAAACCTGGTTCAAGGCTCCCGAGAGCACCCCAGCACTACCAGGTTATACTTCATACCATGTTTTTTGGCCCCAAAACTTGGACCGAACCACAAAAGGAGGGGGAGTATCAATATTCGTCAAAGATACCCACACCTCCAGGTTGGTGGTACAGCACGAAGCATCAAGGACTATCCATGTACAACTAACAGTGGGTAAAACTGCCTTCCAGTTTATAGCCTGCTACAGACCACCCACCCAAACCCAAGAACCCCACTTAGCTTTCCTGAGAACACTGGAAAATATGAAGGTCTCTCCAAACACCATTATATTGGGTGACTTCAACTACCCAAACATAGACTGAGAGCATTACTCTAGCTCCAACACCCTAGCCCAAAGGTTCCTAGAATTTATAAACTCAAATGCTATGGAACAACTTGTTACCACTCCCACAAGAGGGGGAAACATACTGGACCTGATCATCACCAACATGGGGACTCTATGCTCCAGACCAGAAGTGTATCCCTCACTGGTAAGATCAGACCATAAACTAATCTCACTAGATATTCACATCCCGACCCCAGCCCCTGCCCAGAAAAACACAGTGAAAAACATCTCTAAAGCAAATTTCACACACCTCAAAACCGAGGTGGAATCCTTCAAAGCCCCCGGGCCTGTGGAAAATACGGCCTAGACCGCAGAATCCTTTTTAAACGCATTCTATGAACACCTTCAGGAATGCATGGATCATGCAATCCCAAATAAAACCAAGACCCAATCCTCCAAAGTTAGGCGTCCTGTCTGGTGGACCCCAGCCATAAACAAACTATACAATAGAAGGAGGAAGCTACTACATAATAGAGCAAAATCCCAAAAAGGGAAGGCATCTCTGATCAGTATTAGCAAAAAATAACAGGCACTCATAAAATCGTCTAAGGCCAGCTTCGAGAGAAAAATTGCATAGGACACTAAGGATAATCACAAGGCTTTCTTTAGTTATGTTAGAAACCTGGGTGGGAATTCCCAGATATGCTCAGAATTAGTCCAAAATGACAAAAAATATACTGAACCCACAGACATTGCCAACATCCTAGCTGACAGGTTCAGTGCAAACTTCTCCCCCCTTCCCCACCAAAAGGGCAAATATCTATCCCAGCAGAGTGCTGCCCCCCTGACATCTAAGATGCTCAGGTAAGAGCCGCCTTCTCCAAAGCAAAAAACACAGCATCAATGGGACCAGACGGTGTCCCGGGCTGCATCCTACATGAACTCCAAGAAGAACTAAACCCAAACATAAAACTACTGTTAAATCTCAGCCTTACTACAGGATATGTACCCAAAGAGTGGTGTACAGCAACAGTGGTCCCTCTCCATAAAGGTGGTGCCTCAACAGATCCTGGAAACTATCGACCCATAAGCCTGACTAGCTTGGTCTGCAAAGCTATGGAAAGGATCATCATGGACCTCATAAATAAAGATATTGGGGACCTACAGACACTGGATCCTACCCAGTTCGGCTTTGTTAAGGGCAGATCCTGCCTCTTAAACCTGGTTGATTTCTTTGAAACAGTCACCAAGACCATTGACGAGGGGAAGGTGGTCCACACAGCCTACCTGGACCTTGCAAAAGCCTTTGATACAATACCCCACTCGGGCATTATAGATAAGCTCACCAGCTTAAATATAAACCCCTATGTCACTAGATGGGTTGCAAACTGGCTCAAGGACAGAACCCACATGGTTAGAATTGCTGGAACCATGTCAGACTCCAAACCAGTTACAAGTGGCATCCCACAAGGGTCAGTCCTAGGACCTCTCTTGTTCGGTATATATTTCTCGGAGGTACAGGCCAACATGGAAGGACTGTGGCTGACCAAGTTCGCAGATGACTGCAAACTGGGCATCATAATCAACTCTCCAGCTGACACAAGCATCCTACAAAAGGGCCTCATAGAAACAGACAACTGGTGCCAGAGCCATGGCCTCAAGCTAAACACCAAAAAGTGTATAGTCATCCCCTTCGGCAAAAACAAAGTTCCCACAAATTACCACATAGATGGTAGTCCATTAAGTACGGAAGAAGTAATTAGGGACCTGGGGACCCAAGTTGATAGCAATCTCTCATTCGACAACCACGTGGTCAAAGTGGTTAGAAAATCATTTTATATAGCCCACCTAATCATGAAGAGATTCACATCTAGATCAGGGGAGGTCATTGTGCCTCTTTACCCATCCCTCATCAGGCCCATAATTGAGTACAATGCCCCTTTTGGGATGTACCTTACAAGACACCTGCAACAACTGGAAAGACCCCAAAAGTACCTCAGCAAGAGGATCAAAGGGCTCAAACAGATGCCATATGCTGCCCGGTTAAAGAAACTCCAGCTCTACTCAGTGGCATACTGCCTGCTCAGAGGCGATCTGTGCCTGACGTATAAAGCCATGTCCAACCCGGAATTAATGGACATGCTGCACCTCAGAAAATCCAAATCCCATCGAGCTCGCCGAGAGACTTGAACCTCAGCACTGAAATAGACATGCTGGAGGGACAGATTCATAACCCAGAGGCTCCCTTCACTCTGGAATAAAATCCCAGTCCAGGTTAGGCAGAGTCCCTCATTGACTCTCTTCAAGAGGAATCTTGATGAGCGGATGGGAGATCGTAGATTTACTCTGGGTATCACTTCTGTGTCACTGTTAGACAGATGCACAGTATACTAACCTCGAAAAAGGGCATAGCAAAATTCATTTTAAAATGGGTGGCGAAAGCCAAACACACTCTGGCTAGGCTTGTAAATGCCCTAGGGCAGATAGCCTAGTATGAACCTATGAACCTATAATCCTGAAACAACGTACTCAACAATCCAACCCAACAACCTCCTACCCCTGGTGGCTGAAACACAATATGATGAAGCAAACACCATAGACACTGGAAGCTGTTGAAGACTGGGGGGCGGAGGGTGAGAGGGGCACTTAGTGATCTAAAAAGGGCAATTTTTTATAACTATTTGCTACCACAAGACAGGTTCATTTGGAGGACATTTTTAAGCTTAGCCAATTCCTTTTTGGTGCTTGAATGAACATATTCTGATTGGTCTTACCTATCCCATGGCTGGTAATTGTATATTAGCCCTAGTGAGAATAACTGTGATCATACCATAGATAATTTGAGGAGACCCTTGTAAGGGATGCAGCATTTAGGAACTGCCTCTATCCATTAGTGGCATGAGGGGCAATCCTGAGTACATTTTCTATTGCCCATCCTTAGATCCAAGTTACATTTGAATGTGGGCGGCTGAGCTTTGTTTTATTTGTATGGATAGTCTGTTCTGGAACAGTGGTAGCCTCTGTTATATATATCCAACTCTGCACAACATTCAGTTTAGATACCTGGACTGAGTATTTCTGATGCCATTTGACTTGCTGATGTTCAGTAGGTCCATCTGTATTAGGTCAGAGGATGCCTTTTACACCAGACATGTCACCTCTAAGCACTCTGTAGGATACCCAGTATAGTAATAAATCTTTGAGGTGGTCCATGCAAGACATATTGTTTAGGACTTGTATCCTTTTAGTAAGGTATCTATGAAAGTATTCCAATTGTTGCATGGGGCTGGACAGATACATGTTAAAGTGGGCATTATACAAAATGATTGCCCTAATGAGAGCTTTATAAAGGGGGACAACAACATCTTTAGATCTAGTCACAATCAATTTGTTTATAAGCTGTGCAATATAAAAAGGCTTTCTTATGACTCTTGGCACATGCTGGTCAAAAGTTAGGTCACTGTACACCAGTTGCGGCTCGTGATATTGGACTTCAGGACTGCAGCCCCCAGCTGTAAACCAAATTCCCAGCTGTATCCAAAAAATAACAAAAAATCCCAGAACTCACACATGCATGCTTGGGAAACTTGAATCTGGGCTGCTGTTTAACCAGTCTGGATACAGAAAGAAGGCAGCAGGCTACCTGGGCAATCTATGTGGTTAGAACCGCACAGATTGGAAGAGGATTGCACTGCAACATCTGCAATCTGTGCATGCTCAGAATGAGCTGAGGCAGCACATGCATTCATGGCATTCCAGCGCCGAGGAACAGGAGCTGCTGCTCTTGTTTTGACTGGAGGCTTATTCTGTGGAACTATCCCAGCAATGGGAAAATTGACATTTTGGGGAACTGGTTTTGTTGAATGGAGGCATGCAATTCAGTGTGTGTGTGTGTGTGTGTGTGTGTGTGTGTGTGTGTGTGTGTCTATGTAGGGAGGCATGCAATTCAGTGTGTGTGTGTGTGTGTGTGTGTGTGTGTGTGTATGGAGGCATGCAATTGAATGTGTGTGTGTGTGTGTGTGTGTGTGTGTGTATAGAGGCATGCAATTCAGTGTGTGTGTATGGAGGCATGCAATTCAGTGTGTGTGTGTGTATCAAGACATGCAATTCAGTGTGTGTGTATGAAGGCATGCAATTCAGTGTTTGTTTGTGTGTGTGTGTGTGTGTGTGTGTGTGTGTGTGTGTGTGTGTGTGTGTGTGTGTGTGTGTGTGTGTGTGTGTGCCTGTAAAATGCCCCAGTTAACTATAACTGCTGGCTAGAGATAGTAACTCAGGCTCAACCCCCCAACCATAGGTACAGGTAGCAAGACCTGAATTCTCTACCCACCACCACTTGTGAAAAGGCATTCAGATTTTTGCCTCATATTTTTGTTCTGTTCTCTTACTCATAAAATCTGTGGTTTTCTGGATTTTGAATTCACTAAATAATGACAGACATTTGAATTTCAGACTTCATATTCTTCAGAAAGTACATGGTAACACAAAACATTTTGTTATAGCAATTTTCTAAGTTTATAAGATCAGTACTTGAAATTTGAACCTGTTTTTAGGGCTGTATTCCCCCATTATTCACTTTGTACAGGTTTTTTTGTGCTAAGAGTTTTGATAGCTATGGTGAGAACTGAATTCACTCAATATGTTTGGGGGCTGTATTCCCCCATTATTGGCTTTGTCCAGGTGTTTTGTGCAAAGACGTTGAGAGCTATGGTGAGAACTGAATTCACTAAATAATAGCCATTTAAGTTTCAGTCTTCCTGTCTTTCAAGAAACAGCTGATTTGGCATAGTGGTATGTTCCTCTGACTGTAATGCACAGGGTCCTGGGTTCAAGACTTGGCAGTAAAATGCATGGTGGTAGCACAGCATTTTATTCTAGCAACTTTCCAAGGTTATGCAAGCAATGGTTACAGTGTGTCCCTGGTTTTTGGGCTTTTGCCCCCCCCACCCAATAAATTTTGCCTTTTTCCAGATTTCTTGTGCTCATGTGCTGCAAAGTTTAGAGCTACAATTGCATGTCGAGTGGATTTTACAAGGCACTAAGAGCTTCAGGGGAAGAGAAGTTTAGTGCTGCTTAGGCTGAGTCTGCTTACATTGTTAATAGCACAACAGGTAGTGTACTTGCTTTTGATGCAAAAGGCTGTGGGTTCTACTCCCATAGTATGTAGATGCATTGCTGATACTGTATAGTGTTCTACTTTTAAAAGGGGGTAGATGCTGCAGTCCTGAGAATTTCCTCTTTGGCAGAGTTACCTAGTAACTATCAACCTGTTATCAGTTTGCCATCAATTCCCTATTGCAATATTACTAGCTTATCATTTTTTTAATGTAACATGGGTAATTTATTCCTCAAGGGCAACAGGCACTTTATTTATAGATGAAACAATTAAATATAAAGTTGTTTGCTAGCAGCAACCTCTTTATTAGTTACAGATCTCTTTAATGTGGAATTATTTAGATTACTTTTACTTCTGCAGAGATTGTGCATATTTACTGATACTGGTGGATTGTAGAAGTTTGAATAGACTTTTGTGATGGAGATGTTTTGAACTGGGCAGGTTTGTCATTATTGGTGCATTCATTTTGTTTCATTGTTTAGTGGAACAATGTTCAAAACAATAAAAATGCTGTCTAACAACTGTACTATATTATACAAGGAATATAATTTAATACAATCAGGAAGGCGTATCAGAGAGCACATGTATGTTTCTTGTGCAAGGGGCCAATGATTTGAAAACAGCCCATAGTTAATCTTTATCTGCCCCTGGCCAGATATATTTTCTTTGAATGTGGGTTCCACTGCTGTTTCAAGGAATGTGAGATTTAAGGGGAGAGAAGTTTTAATGCTAAGTCTATTTTGATTGTGAGACTGCATTGCTTTGTTTAGCCGATGTCTATTAGTGTTTGTGCTGTAAAATAAAACTTTTAAATGAAATTCAAATAATAGTAGAAGTAAAGCAGTAGGCACATTACAGTGTTTACTGTAAATGGGGTGAAATAGGCAAGTAATGTGACATTGGAATGACTGCAAGGGGGAGGTCCCATTCAACCTTGATTTTGTGAGGGGGGGATGGCGGCAAACTCAAAGGCAGCCCCGGCTGGACTATATCTCTCCCCTGTCCAGATTTTCACAGAATAAATAGACTTTTCCTTCTTATTTTTGGTTTGTTCCTCATAAAATGTGTGGTTTTCTGGCAAATCATTTAGGAATGAATTCTCTAAATAATGAAAGACATTGAGTATCAGACTTCATACCCTTTAGAAAAATCCCTGCTAAAGCAAGTCCTGTTATTCTTTCAACTGTCTAAGTTTATACAAGAGTAATTTTTAGTACTGTCTGTATGTTCCCCCAATACATTTGACCTTGTCCAGATTTCTTGCATTAAAAGGTTGAGAAGTATGTGCAAATAAATAATTTTATAGAATTAGGTATATCCAAACCTCTCAACTGTCCCCGACTTTGGCTCAAAATGTTGCTCTCCCCCTAATAATTCCTCCACAAAATAGCAATTTTAGAAGAAAATTTGGAGGGTTTAAAATTGATAAATAATTGTAATGATCAGCGTTATAGATTGTTTTTATTTCAGAAATGCATGTAGATTCTCTTATTTTGTCAGTTGCTCAACTTAACAGTACTAATATTTAAAAAGTGTCCCTTCTTTGATGGGTTCCCAGCTGTATTGTGTGACTATTTTATATTTTTGCATCACATATTTGGTGCATTTTTTCACAAAATTGTGGTTTTCTGGCATATTAGTGGCAAATCATTAAAGATTAGAAAATAATGGCAGGCACTTGAGTTTCAGATTTCATACCCTTCAGAAAATCCATACTAATGCAAGACCTACTCTTGTATTATCTTTCTAAGTTTATAAGAGCAATATTTAAAATTGTCCCTTTTTTGGCCTTTGTCCCACTTATATTTATGGCTTTGTCCAGATTTATTGCTCTGATGTTGAGTGGTATGAAAAATGTATTAGGGCCGTCACCATCAGTCAGAGACATTTCAAATTGTGACATACTTGTTGCATCCCACTACCCCATGTAGTGACTCTGGATGTGTCCAAGCAAGGCAAGGAGCAGTTATGCAATGTAAGTGTGCAGAGTATCCCCATCCAAGGTATACACAAGTACTACAGTGGCTTTTCATCTGTCCTTGATTTTGCAGAATGTTCTGGTTTTATGTCATATTTTTATACTATTGATTTATGCTTCTAATTATTCAGAAAATGCATGGTGTTGCAGTGTCTGCTGCTCTGTGTTTAAGTATCAATACTTTAATGACCATCAGGTAAGCTTGTCTGAGATTATAAGATGCAAGTAAGCTTTAATAAGCATACTGTTAAAGAATTATCAACCCTGAAAGCTTTTTTGTTGTTGCCATGCACAGAATATTTACATAACTAGGTATAAGCCTTAGGTATTAAAATGCATATGACAGTATTTGTAATAAAGGACAGGATTACAGTGTTTTCAAAAGCTCATTACATTTGTTGGAGACTTGCAGTCATCTTTGCAGGCTTTACCCGTAAACTAAACATAATGCCAATCTATCATGTGTGGTCCATAACCTGTGCAGTACCCCTTTAAGCAATGTATCTTGAGCTTGTTCTTTGTTTGCTGTTCATTTTTTTACTTTGATCACGTTTTTCCCCATGGAACAAGTAGATAGTTGATGACAGGCAGCAGGTCTTTTTTGGATAAGAAACATTTTTACAAGTAGGGGTATCACAGAGATTACTACTTTCAGCATGTTACTTGGTACTTTTATACAGCTGAATATAAATTATAATTAGAAGTGCAGTGCAAGGAGAAGTGGTTTGAGCTTTGTGTTGCTTGTTTTTTTATACTTGATTTTGACTGGCATTCCAGTAATATATTTAAAAAGTAATTTACTTTTTCATGCCTCACAACCTTTTTGTTTCCATCTAGATATTAAGTAAGCTGTCATGTAGCCAATGCATTGAAATATTTTTTTCTTCTACACTTAATTTTGTCTTAATTGGACTCTCATAATGACGGTTTGGCACCCAGGACAGTGTATTTAATTAAAGTCCCAGTTTTTGTGGTTTTGAGCATAGCTCTGCCCCTTTCTAGTTGGCCACACCCCTTCCCATTGGCCCCAACCATTCAACTGTCTCCTGCAGCCCCCCATTGATTTGAAGTCACCAGCCGGCACTGCTTCATACACAAGTTCCCAAATGCCAAAACAAAGGGGCAGTTCTCAGAGGCGGTTGTCAGTTACTATTTGGGACAAACCTTCCCGCATGATGGTTAAATCATTTGGGGATTCAATAACTGTTCCTAGCTTGCAGTCATCTCAAAATTATCCAGCCAAAGCCCTTTGGTATTTCCTTTTACTTTTGAGATGCATATGCCAAAAAGAAAAAGTCTCAGAGTCAGCACCGAACCCTGGGGGACTCCATTGGTGATTGTTCTCTTCCCCTATGGAACCCTGGGGGACACCATTGGTGATTGGTCTCTTCCCCTACTTTGCTCTCCTGCATCCTGTGAGCAAGTTGGCAATCCATCTAGTGATGCAAGTGTTTGCTCCTACAATTTTCATCTTTTGTAGTACACCTGAGTTAAGGGATTGTGTCAAAAGATTTGGCTAGGTCAAGGTAATGTGGTGTGAACTGTTTTATCTTCATTCATTGCTTTGGTAACAAGAGTAAAGCTTAACATTTGCCCATGATTTTGAGCCTTTCACAATTTCCTCTGGGCTGCTTTCAAACACATTTTAGGGCCATGCATACATGTATGCATTCTTTGATTCACCTTCCTGATTGTATTAAATTATGTTCATTGTATAATACAGCACCAGTTGTTAGAATGTGTTTTATATTTGTAGTTTTGAATGGCCTTCTAGTAAGCAGTGAACCAAAATGTATGAACCAGTAATGGCAAAACTACCCATTTCAGAAAATTTCAACCATAGAAGGCCACTGAAACGTCTGTCATTACAATCCACAAATATCAGTAAATATGTAAAATCTCTGCAGAAGTAAGTCATCTAAATAATTCCATATTAAAGGAATCTGTAACTAATGAAGAGGTTGCTGATAGGAAACAATTTTATATTTCATTGTTTCATCTACAAATAAAGTGGCTGTCACCCTTGAAGAATAATTTACCTATGTTACCTTAAAAATGATACACTAGTAATATTGCAATAGGGAATGGATGGCAAACTGATAACAAGTTCATAGTTACTAGGTAATTCCTCTAAAGGAGGACATTCACAAGACTGCAGCATCCACTCCCTTTAAAGCACAACACAGTACAGTATCAACGATCCATCTGTATACTGTGGGAGTAGAACCCACAGCCTTTTGCATCAAAAGTAAGGATACTAACTGTTGTGTTACTAACAATGCAAATAAACTTGGAATAAGCAGCATTAAACTTCTCTTCCCCTGAAGCTCTCAGCTCCTTGTAAAATTTTTATATATTTAACAGGACAATCCAACTTGGAACAAAGCCAATTTTCAGCAGAGGCCCAGGGAGAAATGCTCTAGACATATGTCTTTGTAACATGTGAGGAAACTGGAGCACCCAGAAGAATCCCACACAAACACAGGGGGGACATGCACACTCCACACAGAAGGCATCTCAGCCAAGAATCAAACCAGAGTATCTCTTGCTATTGCGACAATACTACCTCTGCACCATCCACTTGACACAACTAAACTTCTTAATTTCACAGCAGAAGAAATTTGAAAAAATGCAAAATTTATTTTGGGGGGGGGGGGCAAAGGCCCAAAACCAGGAACACATTTTAAATATTGCTTGTATAATCTTAGAAAGTAGGTAAATAGTGTTTTGTGTTACCATGTGTTTCCAAAAAAAGATGGGAAGGCTGAATATTTTATGTTCTCATGTGTTTCCAAAAAATATAGGACGACTGAAACTTAAAGGGCTATCATTATTCAGTGAATTCCATTCTGACGGATTTGCCAGAAAACCACAAATTTTAAGAAGAACAGACCAAAAGTATGGGCCAAATATTTTGTCAAAATCTAGACAGTTGAGACCTATGGACTAAACTTGAGCCTCTGAAATTCTAACCACCAGTTAAATGTAAATGGGGCATTTCTCACACATGCTACTTAAATAAACAAATGGAGTACACCATTGGCTTCATATGCTGAGTGACAACACTTCCATTGCAGCAGAGATCTTGGAGATTGTAAGCTTACAGCTTTATTTCAATGAAGGAGTCCTGGGTTTATACAATGGAATGTCTAAGAAATTTAAAGAGTTTGCAATGGAAACATCCCAAAAATACTGTTATCTTTTTTTGTTATTGCAGTATTTACGTGCTGATATGGTGTGCAGATTATGAACATCGGACTACTGCAGTCCACTTAACATTTCTTAGCTATGTAATTCAGTCTCTGTGTTTAATCAGTTTTACAAAGCATTAGGCAGAGAATTGAATGATCAAGGGTGCAGTGAAGATTCTCACCAGATGGAGTGAATGGATTTATTACCATAATTGTTAATACTCCTAATTAGTCATCCAATCCAGACTAGGTAGAATTATTCCTGATACTATGCAGTGGGCTATATAGAATTAGTTAAATACTTTGAAGATTCCCTCAGAGTACTATTATTAAACAGCTATGGTTTGTGGGTGCTATACTATCATCCCTGTGACTGGTGCTTTGTCTCAGAACATCAGAAACTAAGTAAGTTATGAAGGACATCCATGTAGCATTGAAAAAGGTGAAACTGCCCATTGTTTTGGTCACTATGTTATATGATTATATTATGGGACCTACAGAATATAATGCAACTCTTGGCCATGTTTCTTAACTCAGAAGGAAAGCAACATGGGTGCAAGAGTTTGAATTAGAATTCAGTAAGGTGGTGTTATAAATATGGTTATTTATCACTGCAGATAGTCAGGCTGTTCACTGACAATCATAGTTGTAGGAGGGCATGCAGAGTAATTTATAAAGAGGGCTAGAATGTGGGTTTCTAGAACTTATCTATACTACACACACCAGCTACTTAAATAAACAAAATGAGCACACCAGCTACTTAAATAAACAAATGGAGCACACTAGCTACCCCACACACACACACACACACACACACACACACACACACACACACACACACACACACACACACACACACACACACACACACACACCAGACACTTAAATATATAAATGGAGCACACCATCAACTTAAATAAACAAACGGAGCACACCAGCTACTTACATAAACAAATGGAGCACACCACCTACCACACACACACACACACCAGCTACTTAAGTAAACAAACAAACACACTGGCTACTTACATAAACAAATGGAGCACACCAGCTGCTTACTTACATAAACAAATGGAGCACACCAGCTACTTACATAAACAAATGAAGCATCTCCTTACCGTGGATGATCTGCCAGCACTTGATGTGATCAGGTAGTTGTTTCCGGGCACTTTTGTGTTTAAATAGCATCTGATGCACGCATGAGTCCTTACAGGTCTTGCAGCTGTAAAAGTGTGGGGGTTGCTCCCTCCCCCTCACCCTATGGTTCCGGCGCCTATGGCTAACACCCCCCTACCATAAGCTTTACTTATAAAACCTGCCACCATGGACATGCCACAAGCATCTACTCCTTCTAACCCCAACAAGGCATGCCTCGGTTGACAGCACCAAGTCATACCACTGTCATATCAACCAAGTGAATAGACGGCCCCACTCTCCTGACTTCCTCTCCGAAACTATGATGCCTGCTAAATTGAAACCAACTTCAAGGTCCCAAATCCCTCCTCCAGTCGTCCTACTCTCCTGTCACATTTGCAACCAATACAAATCCCTATGAAAAATTTTCCCCTAACCCTTTAATGCCCAATGCAATGCATCTAGCACAATTCAACAGCCTTAATCCATGGCTTACCCTTGGCTTTTCCCTTTGAAGCTTTCCTTTCAATGTGTCACCTTCATATCTGATAATGAAACAAAACATGTGTGAGGAGACCCAAACCATGCCCTGCTTAATCCTTATAACCTCAGCCTAGACACTGAAACACCCAGTTCCTACTTATCCCAAACACTCCCATGCCTACAATGCCCCTCAAACCTTACCTGCTCTTAAAAGGTGCACATATAACCTACAACTTCCTATCAGTCCAAGGAATACATCTGATAACACAACAGAAACAAATTCCTCATGCCTCTCACATGCACATACTCACACATACCTTGTACTGCTCTGTCTACCCCTCATGCAGTCTTACTGCCCCACCTATTACTACCTACTCCAATGGAAACCATTGCTAACTCCCAAAATAACTCAAACCCATCTACAATGACCATCAAAATGGGGCCCAACTTCCTATTATTGTTACTCCAACCCACAGGTGGACAATCTCCCGCATGCTTGACCCAGCCCTTCACATAATTCATCCTGTTTTGTACCCCCACTACTACCAAACCACACAGACATTTAAGCACCTACTAAGATGACTCATTGTGATGACATCATGCACAAACATCTATCACCTCAAAAATTATAACCTTTCAAATCCATTTCTTTTGGGCCACTGCATGATGCCCTCTGCACTTCCCACATTTGCGACCTCAATGTGCAACTTTCCAGCAGCAGGATTATCCACCCCAATCAAATCCATCCCATTTCAAATGCACTTCCTTTAAGGCACTGACTGTTTCCCACTCTACACTTCCCTCTCTACGACCGCATTGTGTACCACTCCAGCGGATTGATAACTCGATGTATCCCTATCTGCAACAGAAAAGAACATGTAAATCCTGTGCACACACCTAAACTAAACCTCTTAATCATTATTTCATTTAAAGGCTTCTTTCTATAAATAATATTATCACATCTTAACCATCCTGTGATCTTCCTAACTGAAAGTGCTACTGAGCCATTAGCAAGTGTTCCACCTTTACCCATTTTTCCATGGTATAAGTGGCAGCATTCATCATCCTGGTGATGGAAGAAGAAACATTCAAGGTAAATTAAAATTAAACCATTCCACCCTTTTCAAGGGTTCATTTTAGAAATAAAAGTAAATTAGATTGTACTATAACCAAAGGTCTTCCAACAATAAGCAGAGTAAAACAAAAGGAGCAACCAGGATGGCCAAAAACAACTGGAAATCTCCACCAAGCACAACTACAAACTCACCAGAACACAAGCACCCCCTCTGAGGAAGTACTGTGCATGAAAGTGCCCACATCCATATTCAAATAAAAAATAAACAGCCGCCCTCATCCAGGAAGGTTGCCCCCCCATCTTTTGCTGTAGAAATCCCCACACCAAAGCATGACTAATAACAGCTAAGATGCTTCCCTCTCCCATGTCTGATATTTTACCAACTCCCTCTTTAATCAACTACTACACCTGTCCAGAAACCACCCAACTATGAAAATGCTCAAGATAGAAAACTTAACCCTGAACAAACTGTGAATCCTGTACCATTAAGAAATATGTTACCTGTGAACTCCTTGAAAATTTAGGGTAAATGTCTGCCCTGAGAGCAACCCACTTTAAAGCGTACAATGACATGCATAAACACCCAGACCTTGAACTGGTACCCAGCCAATGACAACACTGCTCAGATCTCTCCACCAAAAGGGACCAATCACAACAAAATCTGTGACAAAGCCAAGGTCATTAAAAAAACATCAGGGACACCTGCCATGCATTTGCAGTCAGGAGTCATTGAGCTGGACACTGAGATCATCACCAGTATAGTTGTTTACCTGTAATTCACTGCCTTCCTTCAAAAGTCACCAGTTTTAGGATGGATTAATAGGGTCAGAGATGAAACTTGAATCAAAGTCATGGAAATCCCTGACACCAGCGGCAAAATCAAAAACAATTGAAAGGTATGAAGTCCATCTTTTTTTTTTTCTCTCTCTCTCTCTCTCTCTTTCTGTCTCCCTCGTACCAACCTGGAAACTGAAAGGATAACAGATTGTGCCTTAGCATGAATGATCTGAAGTGTATTAAGTCCGACACAATCCCATGTTTGTTACAGGAACAGTAAGTAGTCCCACTGCTATACCACTGAACCCCTTAGAGCAAGAAATCTGGACAAAGCCATACACTAAACTGAGGCAAATGGCCCACAAGGAATATGTTTTAGATATTATTCCTTCAACCTAAAAGGTTTAGTTTTGCATTAGCATGAATTTCCTGACAGGTATGTAGTCTGCAAACAAATGTCCATCACTGTCTCTAACTTTAATCCTAATGATTTTCCAGTAATTTACTAGAAAACCACCCTATTATGAAAATAAGCCAAGAATGAGGCAAAATCCATAAATTATGTGGACATCTGTACCATTACAAGGTATGCCCTGCACTTTTTTTTCTCTCCTGTTACTCTTGGGCTTAAAGCCTGTAAAACAGTAGCAGCAACATTTCCTCCCCATGACCATTATGTATCAATTCCTTTCTTAATTAACTAGTCAGGATGGTGAAGCAGCATGGCCGCCACTCACCCATGGTGAACTAGCAGCTGAAATGGCCCCAGCCACCACTGCACATGCCCATCCACCATAGCATAAAGTTATTTCTCAGCCCTTGAAAAGGAGTCAACAGTTCTATGCCACCACGAACCAGGGGAATGAGTGATGAACGGACTGAAAATACAAGCTGAGAAGGTATGCACAACACCAGAAACCCAATCCCTGCAAGTTAAAGATACACCAGCTAGCCAGACCACCAAAGAACAAACAACAAACCAAAACCCAAACCACCAAAGATGCGATAAACATCTGTGTTCATAGGAAAAAAAAAAAAACACCCCACAAGTACACAAGCAAATCACCCTACAAAATCCAAACTAACTACTATGTACAATCTATCCTGTGTATATATATATATATATATATATATATATATATATATATATAGATATATATGTATATGCAACATTAGGAGAACTGCTCACCCATTCAGGATGAAACACACCTGCTCAACAGCCTGCCACTTCTGAAATAAATAGAAGTTAGAAAAAGTACCAGTTATTTGGATTATTCTAGTATGCTGTTTTATTGTCTCCAAGGGGGTTGTTGTCCCGGCTCTTCACACAGGTAATTCTGCTAGGGTAATTACTCCTGTGAGCCATTTCAAGCTTAACCAATTACACCATGTGAGAATCAAACCCTGCATGCTGTGGCTATCACATCCATATTGCAAATAGATCGAAGCAGTACACCTGTATTCACTAGCACATTGTCTAAGTTCATTCTATTTTTTTATCATATATATATATATATATATATATATATATATATATATATATTTATATATACTGGTTGCATTGGCACCATTCTACTGTTGTGCTTTGCTGCTACACCTACATGGCTCAAATCATGTACATTCACCTCAGAGATCCATTCCAACAGCAACATTGCTGGTCACTACTGTACCGCCAATGATCACAAATCGGGAAGCAAAGGAGACAACTGCAAACAAGCCAGATGAAAACCACACGACATGGGAAATTACACACTACATTGAGAGCAGGTATGAGTGCATCTGTGAGTGTGTGTATGAACCCTGGCTCTAATAGATCGTCGCTGTTTCTTTCTTACTTTTTTTTTTTTAACCTGTAATTATCATTCCACCTCAACAGCTGAAGTGCAGCAGCCCACAAAATCTAGGGAGCACCTCCAGGCATGAAACAAGGACAACATTAAAAGCAGTACAACACCTGCTAACTTTCACCCCCAGCGGCAAGGAGCAGGAGGAGCTAGTATAGGTAACCGACAAAATAAGCAACCCACTCAGAGCCACACTTCTCAACCCCCCAACAAAAAATCTGGACAAAGCTGCAAATAACTTTCAAAGGATATGAAGGCTACAGTTGAGAGGTATGACTGGAGTGCATTTCTCACAACCCCATTCAAAGAATAGCAACTGCCAACACCAGAATGCCTAAGGACCACACATTATGCCCAAATGTAAACATGCAAAAATGGTATTAAACCGCTCTGATTCTCTAACTGGCAGGCCCCTTACTTGGAAACAGCTGCACTCCACACCTGTACCCAACCAAAAACACACAATCCTGCCCTTAAAATTTAAACTACAGCAGCTTTCCATTAGTGAAACAGATGTAAATAGGTACCCTAACCCAAGGCCTACCCTCATCCAGAAGCACCCAGAGGTCATCGTGGAAGTAGTACTTACAATAGCAAGTTCACTTCAAAATGTGATTCTTTCCCCAGTTACACTTGCCTAAACCCCTTAAGCCCTTCCCTACCCTTACCTCATTTCCTCCCCAGTCATCCCTCATACCCATTTAACCCTTTCATCCCCCCACCCTTTTAATTCCTGCTACTATATTTAACTGACCCCACCTGAAGATGTCCCAGGACAAACTGGTTTGTTACCAAAACCTCATTTACCATGTTTAATGAAAATGATTAAAAACAAATGGTTGTGCTAAAATGACCATAAGTCAAAGCTGGCATTGCAAACTTTATATAAGCAATCTGATTTAGAACATTAATCAGTCCATTAATGTTTTCAGATTTAAGCATATAAAAACTATATTTTAAGTATAAATTCAAAAGTCTAGCCATCAGGATATTAAAAAATATACAACAAAAGCAGAGATTGCTCCTTATTTGTGTACATGATAAGGAAACCTTGAGTCCTCACCATGTGTACTTTTGGTGAAAGAAAAGCATAAATCTTGCTGCAGTAACATTACAGCACACCTCTCAACCTCTCAGCACAAAATGTCTGTGTGAAGCCATAAAGAATGGGGGACAAATTCCCAGAAATATGGACAAATTTAAATATTGCTCTTGTAAACTAAGAAAACAGATAGAATAATAGATTTTGCATTAGCATGAATTTTCTGAAGCATACAAAGTCAGAAACTCAAATGACTTGTCATTTTCTGACATCAATCTTCAGTGATATGGCAGAAAACCACACATTTTATGGACTGTACTAAAATTATGAGGCAAAAATCTGTTTAGTTACAAGTTGTGTATCACAGCATATTATTGTCTGTCTGTCTTATCTGATTACCAATATTTTTTACTATTTTTTCTTTTTCAATTCTTTGTTAAGTAAATTGGGCTAACTGCTCTTATGTCTAGTAACTGTGTTCTGTTTTTTTGTGCTATGATTACTTTAGTTCTCTCATTGAACTGTGTCATCTTACCCAGTTCTCTTGCTACACTGAATATTTAGGACTTATCTCTTTGTCTGCAAGCTGGTAGAACTCAGTCAAGCTATATCCAGGAACCCATAGCTCTAAGAATTCCCATAGATTTTACTGGTTTGTTGAGATAATTTTCACCTGTTTGCTGATTGGTTTTCTTCACAATCTTCTCCCCTTTACTACTTACTCTCTTTATAGTTTTTCTTTATTCTCATGCTAGAACTTTCTCTGCTGACTTAGACTCAGCCAGTATTCTCTCTTTCCCTCTTTCACTGTCTTAGTGCTCACTAACTTAAATGAGGTTTCCTTTTAGCCTAACTACTTCCTGCTCCAGGACTGTGCTGATCAGTGTTGCATCCAGGTTTCCTTACAGAATTCTACTTGCCTCTTCTAATGTTTATATTTCTAACTTTTGTATCCTTTTATAACTCTGTTTCCTGTATAATTTTTTTTAAACTACTCCACTTCTGTTGACTGGATTGTAAATGCCACATTTGAAATTAATACTCCGATTGTGTCAACACTTTGGCCTCCTATCCCCATCACCTCGATTGTATGCTCATGCTCCCATCACTCCATTCTTTGGCATATATAGTGTTTATACCTATCAGCTACTGTGGCAGCCTTATTTCCTATTTCACTTTCTGGCCTTTTACTTATTCATTACTCTTCTACTCTTAACTGCCATTTCTCTTCGAACTATCTTTCATGTGTATTGATGTCTCTTTGTATTTCAGATTTCTCTTTGAGGTTAGCTCTGTCCTCCTCTGTACACTGTTATGTTGCACTGCTACTTATTCTGATTTTGTCTTCCTTGTGGGTGTTTGCCTGTTTCTTGAAAACCTATTTCTGGTCCCCCTGTTTAGCTCACTAGTTTCTGTGCTCATATTTTGTTTACCCTTGCAAACTGCATTATTTCCAACCTTGCATATCTTTCCTCTTAGATCTTCTTTTTTGTTTATGTATAGCCTGTTTCTTTTCTCCTGCTGCAACTCACTATCTGTTCTTCCATCCAATCACATTTGTAGCCCCCTTCCTCTTTTCCACTGGGTCTTTCCATTTGCTTTTTTTCTTTTGGCATTGTTCTCCATCCATCCTTTGTATTCTGTCCCATACATCATTATTGTGGATCTTGCTTACTCTTTTTTGTCACTTCAGCCCCTCGCCCACCCTTTGTAATATGTTTTCTTGTTTACTTCTTGTGGTACAAAACTGCTGCTTGTGATTTGTATACAGTCATGAGTTATTCTTTGTCTGATTCCTTAGCTCCTCCCGGCCTCCTACATAGTTTCTAGTTTCTTCTCTGGCCAATGCACTCACTGAATCTTCATAAGACTGGTCTGCATTGCCTTTTATTCTCAACCTTCTCTCTCTTTTAAGTGTCCATGTCTATTTTTTTAATATATTTTTATGAGCCATTATTTGTATTATAATATTTTATCCTTTACTCTCCGTGAATATCTTTTGTAATCTTGTTCATTACAATGGGTAATTTAAAATAGCTGCTCTGTGGAACAGCATTCCTTTTCTTAAGCAGGAGGCCTTTTAAAATGAATTTGTTTGCAGTGCATTTACTCTTAGATCCACTGTATACACTGTGGATTTTAGTGCCCTCCTGATGCCCTTAAAAGTTCATAGGTGGTTACTGGGCTATTGACCTGAAGGTATTTATAAGCCTAGCTGTGTGTACCCAATATAATACTAGAGAAACCCAATATAAAGGATCTTGTCTAAACTTGAGATAAAGTCAATGCTCTTACACCTGTTACCACAGAGTCCTGTTGTGTGTGTGTGTGTGTGTGTGTGTGTGTGTGTGTGTGTGTGTGTGTGTGTGTGTGTGCATGTGCAGTTCAAGCTACAGTGGTAGCCCATGCAAGCTACAAGACGCCAAAGTCTGTGGGCTTTAGGATGATATACCATTTATTCCTCATTCCAGCCTTTTCGAATTTGCATTTAGCTTGTTGCATCCTGTGCTTTTTCTTTCTTGCGGATTCCTTATCTTTTAGTTGTCCTGGTCCCCTTCAATAAACACATCACACCGAATAACATTTGACGACCTTTGTTAAAACTTCCATAACATAGCTTTGTTCAACAGCTTTATTATTTATAACTGAACATAATATCATTGCTTCTAAACACAGCATAAATATCCTTGTAATGCTAAACAGGGCAGAGTAACTTCTCACCCTGCCCCAGTAATCAGCATCCATACTTCTGCTTACTTTACTTATGAAGCAGCGCCCATCTCACTTCATACAACATTCATTGAATTACCTTCCACCAATTAAGCAGCATCCTTACCTCAGCTTACTTATCTGTTCAGCAAGCTTCCTCCAGCTGCTCATTTTCTTTTCCCCAGATCAGTGAAATGAACATCCATACACCAGAGGGGGAACAGAAGAAGGCAAGCCTGTCCCTCTTCTCTGCCAACCAGCCTGACCAGGCTGTTCCCCCTCCCTTCTACCCAAAATTGTTCAACCAACTACCTGCCATAATGGGAAGGGTTAAGCAAAACATAATTTGGTGTACCCATCATCTGTAAAGCCCTTAGGATCCTGCATACCGTCCCTAAAACATGCCCTAATTAAACAAATAAAGTAGAAATGCCCATGACTCCACTGTACCACCGGGACATCCAATCCAAGAGAGTACATTCCTTTCAAACCACTTCCTTCCAGTCACTAATCATAGATCAACCTGAACAAAATGGCAACCTATAGCCACGACCCTGTCAACTGTAGCATATCACCTGAGCCCACCAAACTACCCAGTTCTGGCTGTGCATTAACCCAATTACTGTAGAGAATAATCTAACTCCAAAACATTAATGCCCTAACCCTAAAAGGCAGAAAACCAGGCACTTTGATCTAGATTTTGAAAACTCACCAATTTCCAGCAATGAGGTACTCTACGAGCCCAGCCATAAACACCCTCAATTCACTCATTATCAACTGACAATCCAGAGTAGAACCCAGGCCACCCCACTCAGAACCTCCTAGCAACCGTCCAAACTAGAGCACTGAAACTACTAACACTCCTTAACCACTGCTTGTCCCTGGCCTTTCCCCCCAAATATTCACTTCCCCTATTTTACCTCTACCTGTAATAAGGAATCAAAACCTGACCTATGGCTGCCATATCCTGCAACCAATCTTCCCTTAAACTTTCTATCTTCCGTGTAAACAATGCACCTGGAAGCAAGTATTAAACTTCACTAGGTTGCAATAGCCATAAGGCTTTAGCCTAATAAGTTACTGTGCTTCTATGAATGTCGTGACTTTACTCATCTTGCGGGACCCCTGACTCTCCATAACCTGCCCCAACAGTTTTTCCTCTGGCCCCCCTGCTTACCTCTTCCTTACTTGCCCACTATACCAATGCAATAATCAATTCGCACTAACTGAACACAGAGCTCTAACATGCTTCATAAGGTGATGACTCAGACCTTTATTGTAACTGTTGCCCACTTGAGCTCATCATGTTTAACCTCCTTGCTTGCCTCTGCTTCCATCATCTGCAAACTCACTGTGTAGCACCAAAACTGGTACTCCTGACACCACCATCTACAAAGAAAAAGAACAAAAGTGAATCTTCTAAAATGTAACAAAAAGGTTCCACTTTATACCCACCTATTTCAAATTATAGCAGCCACGTTCCAAAACCCCCATCTGCAAGTAAGAAAAAGGGACTATAAATCATATAAAATACATAAAGTACATTCAAAGGCATCTTCCAAGAGAGCCTATCCTGCCAACCCAACACGCCTATGACAAAACATCCATAATTAAAGCTAAGCTTCAAATAACCATATCAAATACCCAATGTAAATTGTACTACCAGTCGAGTATATTACAACTGACCCCACACATGAAGGGACATATTCATATCAACAAACCAAGATAACATTGCGATTCCATACCACATCCATTAGCGCACTGTATAGGCCAAGCTAACTTATATTGTAAAACCATCTGCCTAACTCTGAACCTTCCATCTCCAAATGAGGAACCCTAGCCATCATAAAGGGGAACACAGGCCCGAAACTAGGGACACTTTAAAGGTTGCTCCTACGACAAAGAAAATTGACAGCAGGTCATGTTTCTCATTAGCATCATTTTATAAAGGATATGAAGTGTAAACTCAAATGTCCTTCATTATTTTCTGACTTCAACTCTCAATCCTTAGCCTGGATTTATCAGAAAACCAGTAATGTATTAGAAACAGGCCCAAAACATAAGAGGAGGAATGAACATTCTGCAAAATCTGTCCATCTAATAGGTAGATTATAATGGCAAAAACAGTTTAATTACTCCCACACATGCACGGAAAGCAACCCTGCCTTAAAGCCCACGAAATTTGCTAAGGGAAACCTCATTTTGTTTGCTGATAGGGACATGTGCACCAGTTCCGCTGCATGACACCACCATAAACCCCTGGCCATAACCCTCAACAAAATCCGGAACCACTCTAGCCATAATCATGTACACTTCAGTCATACTATGCAATTAACCAGCGACAGGTACATTTAAAAGAGGTTACCTGTCCTCATTCCCCATGCTTTTCTTTTTACTTATTTATTTAATTATGTATATATAAATCAACTACTGCCTAAATGCCATTCCCTAATAATAAGGGGGTGACTGTCCATGCATGACACTCGCCGAGCATGGATCCCTTATGCCTCTCCAGTTTGTTAAGTTCTGTCACCAGATTTGATTAACTGGTACCTCCGCTGTTTATGATACAGACCTTTGTCTAATGCAGGGTGGTGTAAAACAAAACCTTGTCAAAATGTAATAACAACAGATTTTAGCAAATTATTTGCACTTGTTGGCACTTTAATGGTCTTATCTAACAGCTTGAAAATCAAGTCAAAACAAAATTATGATTCGACTAACATTGCCTAGCTAATGTGCAGCCATGCTTCACAGTGTCATATGGCATACGGGCTTTTAGCTAACATTTATTCTTAAAAGTGATCATCATCAATAAGAAACTAAGAGGCCAGCAGATTCTTGCTTTGAAATATTCTCTTGAACAGAAGGAAATTTGCTCTCCGAAGTCCTCAACTAACAGACAACTCAACAACTGCTCATTAAAATGTAAAAAAAAGTGTTATATCTCCTCTAAGTTCTTCAAGAATTCCAAGTTGTCATAGCATCAAAGCCCACTGCCTGTTACATAGTAACAAACAACATTAATTATGCCAGCTATATGCATGTGGCTCCACATCTTTCCCCAAACCTGCTGAGAGTAGTGCTTAAAATATAGCACGTCAGTAGTATATGAATAAACATACACAGCACACAAACTCACTTATTACTGCAGATGCCCTCAACTCCAGCTTAGTAATGCAGTCATATTCACATTAAAGCATTAAACTCCATTTTTATGAAGGCTCCAAAGCTATGGAATTACATACAACTTATAAAACATAAGAATATTTAAAAAACAGTTAAGAAAAATGTTGATGTAAAATGGGATATTTACAATATATTCAACTTTTACAGAGGTACAACACTAAAACTCTTCCTCAAATATGCTCATTTCCAAGACTTAAATTTGAGGGGTCAAGACCAACAAATCAACCAGATAACTAATAAAGACCAGAAGAACCAAACAAGCACTAATTTGTCAAAAATGCACACAATTAAAAAAAAAAAAAAAAAAAAATCACACTAGGGTAGCCCTCCACTTTAAAAAAAATCACACTAGGATAGCCCAACACTTTCCTTATCCAAGGGATTTCTGTCTTGCAGACTTTATTATAATCAACTGTGAGGTCACTGCAGATTGACAGAAAAGTACCTTCCCCCTAGCAACAGCCTTTACCAAAGATGAAGGACAGCCTCACCACATTACAGAATAAACAATGTCCAATACAGTATTCCCACCAACACACTGCTAGTCTACAAAAGGCCATTTCTATTGCAAACTTCTATAAAATTCAAGGAAATAAATTAAAGGAACATACCATGTATGTGTTTGTCAGCATATTCATTTAGCACACCCCATAGTCCATTAACAACTGTGTAGGCCTGGCAAGGAAAAGAAGTCACAGTAGAGTTATTAACTTTAAGAGACACTGGCATGCTTTAGGAAAGTGGTGCACTTGTTGAAATTAGTTCTCTGATTTATTATAATTTATTTGATTAACTCTAAGAACGGCACATTTTGCTTAATTGTATAGCTCAGTTTAGATGGCATTTTATTTTTTTTTTAAACTTGGGTCTTGGTATCTGTCAATTCATAGCACTAATGCTTAAATGATACTATTGTAGGTTGTTACGAACTAGGCCTTCTTTGGCTGACTCATCTGTCAAATGCCTGACTTTCAGAGCAATGAGTCATAAATGGTAATGTAGCCATTAGCAAGCAGGCCTCCCCTGTCCTTGCTATGTTCATAGGTTCATAGGTTCATACTAGGCTATCTGCCCTAGGGCATTTATAAGCCTAGCCAGAGTGTGTTTGGCTTTCACCACCCATTTTAAATTAATTTTGCTATGCCCTCTTTCGAGGTTAGTATACTGTGCCTCTGTCTAACAGTGACACAGAAGTGATACCCGGGGTAAACCTACTATCTCCCATCCACTCATCAAGATTCATCTTGAACAGAGTCAATGAGGGACTCTGCCTAACCTGGACTGGGATTTTATTCCAGAGTGAAGGGAGCCTCTGGGTTATGAATCTGTCCCTCCAGCATGTCCTATTTATTTCAGTGCTGAGGTTCAAGTCTCGAGTGAGCTCGATGGGATTTGGATTTTCTGAGGTGCAGCATGTCCATTAATTCCAGGTTGAACATGGCTTTATATGTCAGGCACAGATCGCCTCTGAGCAGGCGGTATGCCACTGAGTAGAGCTGGAGTTTCTTTAACCGGGCAGCATATGACATCCGTTTGAGCCCTTTGATCTTCTTGTTGAGGTACTTTTGGGGTCTTTCTAGTTGCTGCAGGTGTCTGGTAAGGTACATCCCAAAAGGGGCATTGTACTCAATTATGGGCCTGATGAGGGATGAGTAAAGAGGCATGATGACCTCCCCTGATCTAGATGTGAATCCCTTCATGATTAGGTGGGTTATATAAAATGTTTTTCTAACCACTTTGGCCACGTGGTTGTCAAATGAGAGATTGCTATCAACTTGGGTCCCCAGGTCCTTAATTACTTCTTCTGTACTTAATGGATTACCACCTATGTGGTAATTTGTGGGCACTTTGTTTTTGCCGAAGGTGATGACTATACACTTTTTGGCGTTTAGCTTGAGGCCATGGCTCTGGCACCAGTTGTCTGTTTCTATGAGGCCCTTTTGGAGGATGCTTGTGTTGGCTGGAGAGTTGATTATGGCACCCAGTTTGCAGTCATCTGTGAACTTGGTCAGCCACAGTCCTTCCGTGTTGGCCTGTACCTCCGAGAAATATATACCAAACAAGAGAGGTCCCAGGACTGAGCCTTGTGGGATGCCACTTGTAACTGGTTTGGAGTCTGACATGGCTCCAGCAATTCTAACCATGTGGGTTCTGTCCTTGAGCCAGTTTGCAACCCATCTAGTGACATATGAGTTTATATTTAAGCTGGTGAGCTTATCTATAATGCCTGAGTGGGGTATTGTATCGAAGGCTTTTGCGAGGTCCAGGTAGGCTGTGTGGACCACCTTCCCCTCATCAATGGCCTTGGTGACTGTTTCAAAGAAATCAACCAGGTTTAAGAGGCAGGATCTGTCCTTAACAAAGCCGAACTGGGTAGGATCCAGTGTCTGTAGGTCCCCAATATCTATATTTATGAGGTCCATGATGATCTTTTCCATAGCTTTGCAGACCAAGCTATTCAGGCTTATGGGGCAATAGTTTCCAGGATCCGTTGAGGCACCACCTTTATGGAGAGGGACCACTGCTGCTGTACGCCACTCTTTAGGTACATATCCTGTAGTAAGGCTGAGATTGAACAGTAGTTTTATGTTTGGGTTTAGCTCTTCTTGGAGTTCATGTAGGATGCAGCCCGGGACACCGTCTGGTCCCATTGATGCTGTGTTTTTTGCTTTGGAGAGGGCGGCTCTTACCTGAGCATCTGAGATGTCAGGGGGGCAGCACTCTGCTGGGATAGATATTTGCCCTTTTGATGGTGAGGGGGGGAGAAGTTTGTGCTGAACCTGTCAGCTAGGATGTTGGCAATGTCTGTGGGTTCGGTGTATTTTTTGTCATTTTGGACTAATTCTGAGCATATCTGGGAATTCCCACCCAGGTTCCTAACATAACTAAAGAAAGCCTTGTGATTATCCTAAGTGTCCTGTGCAATTTTTCTCTCAAAGCTGGCCATAGATGATTTTATGACTGCCCATAGTTTTTTGCTAATAATGATCAGAGATGCCTTCCCTTTTTGGGATTTTGCTCTATCATGTAGTAGCTTCCTCCTTCTATTGTATAGTTTGTTTATGGTTGGGGTCCACCAGACAGGACGTCTGCCTTTGGAGGATTGCGTCTTGGTATTATTTGGGATTGCATGATCCATGCATTCCTGAAGATGTTCATAGAAAGCATTTATAAATGATTCTGTGGTCTGGGCCGTATTTTCCACAGGCCCGGGGGATTTGAAGGATTCCACCTCAGTTTTGAGGAGTGTGAAATTTGCTTTAGAGAAGTTTTTCACTGTGGTTTTCTGGGCAGGGGATGGGGTCGGGATGTGAATATCCAGTGAGATTAGTTTATGGTCTGATCTTACCAGTGAGGGATACACTTCTGGTCTGGAGCATAGAGTCCCCATGTTGGTGATGATCAGGTCCAGTATGTTTCCCCTCTTGTGGGAGTGGTAACAAGTTGTTCCATAGCATTTGAGTTTATAAATTCTAGGAACCTTTGAGCTAGGGTGTTGGAGCTAGAGTAATGCTCCCAGTCTATGTTTGGGTAGTTGAAGTTGCCCAATATAATGGTGTTTGGAGAGACCTTCATATTTTCCAGTGTTCTCAGGAAGGCCGAGTGGGGTTCCTGGGTTTGGGAGGGTGGTCTGTAGCAGGCTATAAACTGGAAGGCAGTTTTACCCACTGTTAGTTGCACATGGATAGTCTCTGATGCTTCGAGCTATACCATCAACCTGGAGGTGTGGGTATCTTTGACGAATATTGATACTCCCTCCTTTTGTGTTCGGTCCAAGTTTTGGGGCCGAAAAGCATGGTATGAGGTATAATCTGGTAGTGCTGGGGTGCTCTCGGGAGCCATGAATCCTTGTTGTTGTTATTCCTGCCGTGAAAAGTCTGTCAGGCAAGAAAAGTCAACCAGCCTGCAAAACAACCATTGTGGCTCCCTCCAGCTGCCAAACCGCCACCAAAAGAAATCCAGAAGGATTTTTTTTTTTTAATTTAACCTACCGATTTAACCACTGGCATACCGATGCACTTGCCTCACCACCCAGAACACTCCAGGAAGCAGGACCCACTCGGCAGACCTTAAAGGCAGGCCACTTGCACCATGACGACGGCCTTCACTCCAGCAACCCTCCCCCCAGTTCCTGAAAGCCCACAAACAGAATAAATGCATCAAAGAGCCTGTGAGTCTGGTAAGGGCAGCCCAGCTACCAGTGGGTACGAGATACCAGCCGGTCAGACAAACGTCCTTCCAAACCGAGGAACCACACACCCAGTTCACCCCACTGTGCACAGCATCACAAATGTCAATAGGGAAATTAAAGAAATGGACAATTAAATAAATAAAGGGGGGGGATAACCAAGCCAGATGTAATGAAAAACAGACTACCACTAACCGCCATACTACTGCAGCCATCAACCAACCATGTTACTAACGAAAGCCTAACATTAGGATTTTCAGACTGCGACAAACACCCCCACAGTCCATAACCATAAATCCTTCAAAACGGACCATCTAGCAATCTAACAATCCACAGACAAGGACACTATGGTAAACAACAAACAAATACTAGCACCTGCCAAAACTTTGACTAATTTTACCTACCTCTTCCCTGCCACAAGACCCACCTGACCACCGCAGCAGTACCTAAGGTCATCTAGGACATGAACTTGCACTGTAGCAAGTTCACATCAAATGTGATTGCTTACCCAATTATGCTTGTCTAAACCTCTTAAGCTCCTCCCTACCCTTATCTCATTACCTCCCAATCTGCCCTGCCTCCACTTAACCATTTCACTACCTCAACTCACCTAACACCCACTAATATCTATCTAGACCCCTCATGAAGATGTTCTGGGACAACTTGGTTTGTTGCCAGACTTCATGTACCCCTTCTCTTCTGGCTGATGAGCTCAATTGTTTGTCTGTTCTGGCTCCTGCTTCCCTCTTGTCTTTACACTTGTACCAAAAGTTTCCATTTCTTTCCCACTGGATATCTCTTGTTTTCATCTTGCCCCTACTTATATGCATTATTCCATTCCCTCACTGATTAAAGGTACTGGTGCTTGTCTGATCTCTTTTTCTTTTATCTTTATTGACTCAGATTTCCCTGCTTGAATTTGATGGTTTACTTTTTTTTCTTTTTTTTTATCTTGTCTGCCAAAATCTTTAGTAAATTCAGCCCAGCCATATTTTATTTAGAACCTACTTATTAAACTAGAAATGCTTTTTGGCAGGACTGACTTTCCATTTCAGCATTTTGGTTTGCATCAGCTCGTAGTCTTCACCCGAGTTTTACAAATGTGTGCTGGCCAAAAATATTTAGTCAGGAAGGCTAGATAATGGGGGTTTGCTTGGGTTAATCCTTTCTTTGTCATGCCTGACTGCATTATAGACATGTCACTGCTGAAAGAGATTTGGTTTCATGTGCAAGAATTACTTTAATAAATGAATGGAGTTTGCAAGGGACATTTATTACAGGTCCACCTGAATCTGTACTTCATGTTGTATGGATTCTATTAGTTTCTTTATCAAGTCCATGTTATAAGTGCAGTTCATCTGACTTTGTTAAAACATTTTTTAATCCTTACTTAGGAAGCCTTTCAGATATTATATTAATTAACATGTTATATCATCTTGAACCATTGTTCAGGTCATTGTGAATATTTTTCAGGCTGTCCTCTTCACATTTCTTCACATATATAACTAGTAGTCTGTGCTTTTGCAACTCAATCTTTGTTTTTTTCTGTGTCTTCTGACATTTTCTGGTATTATTGTTTGCTGGCTTTCCATAACCCCTTTCAAATACTGTGTGGTTGTTATTCACAAACATTGTACACCCTGCTACAGGGTTGGTACACCATAGAACAGTATTGCAAAGTCTTACAGAATTCAAAAGCAATGGTATACAGTGTGTTAAGACCAAGAATGTACTTTTATCTAATTATGTAGCCACTGTATTCCATATACAGAGCACAAATGAAAATGGCGACCATAGAATTATATGCATTTCGCAAACGTTAGTTCAGCTCTGTATGCCTTTATTCCCAAGCAGGTAATGTACAGGAATCTAATTGCAAAGTGTAGCACACTGAGGATATAAATGCATGTTGTACTGTAAAATGAAAAGCAAAGCACCTTGTATGTGGAAATAGTCTCATAGTGCTGTACGTAGGTGCCTGAATGTATTAGTTAGCTATCAAAGAACTGATTGCCAGTTACACTGCTGTATAAATAGAGGTAGTCAGTAGTAGCATTACTAGTGATTATTTCCCATGCAGAGGATCAGCAAATAGGTAAGCAGGAATCTTCCAGAAAGCTATGGAGTCATTGAGTTGTGGGGTATGACAGCCCATTTGGGACCTGATGTGGAGCTGTACAATGCAAAAGTATCACTCATACAGAGCTGGAATCTAAGTGTACGAGAGATTTACAGAGATGGATTTTTTTTATTACTATGCCTACAGTAGGAAAAAAGTGTTAAGGTACTGTTTTGTTTGTGTTAGAAATCAAGGGGGCATCTGTATATCTTTGATTGTCTGTGCAGTGGAATTACAGAACTCTTTATTGTAAAAAGCAAGTGCAGACATCATTATTTTTTTTTTTTTGTGAAAGTTTATATAATCAGTTGGATCCTGTACTCCCTTGAACTTACACTGATGGAAAATGTGGGCAGTTGGCTAATTACTTATTGCGTACCATTTACAGTAATACATCTGCACAACATTTTGTGGTTCTAATTACCTATAAATGGTTATAACTGGTTTAATCCTGCTTTTTTTTTTTTTTGTTTTGGTAATATACTTAAAAGAATTTTTTTTCTCCACCCCCTCCCACAACTGACCATTGGCTACTCCTTATTTATCAGGTCTACCGAACCCTACAGTTTTGCTTGGACTTATGCTTGGGACCAGTGAGGAGATCAAGGCATGTTGGAATACTGTCATATTATTGCCAAGAAGGCTTATTTTGATGCAGTTAATTCAGCCCCTTGTATGCACTCATAATGTCTTAGGACCGACATATCTAGGCCATGCTGGTGTATCCCCTTGCTTCCATTGCGACTCAGCCTATGTCCTGCCTCCTTTGCATATCTATTGCCTCTTCTAGAGGTCATCTATTAGATTTATGAGACCTATCCCCAGGCTAAAAACACCCATCCTCCCCTTGCTGCCAGCATAGGTGACAAAGCAGCTAACTGAACCTGTGTCATCGTGGGCACACTGAGAGTTTTGTCCTCTATGCTATGGCACTAGTGACAAGAATTTCTTTATTTATATTAACTGCTGTCTCCTGGCATATAGTCCTGAAGTACCCAACATGTATGGCTTACTAAAACAGCTTGTTCTATAGCAGACACTAACCAAAACCTTGTGCAGCCACAATTAGTTCTACTGGATAAATCACCCATCTTTCCCAGAAATGTACCTGCCATGAGAAATGTTACCAGGAATGAAGTCCTGAGGTCAGGCTTTCAGGAATTTGAGCATTACACCACCCTAAATAATTGAGAATGAGCTGACAGTGCAAATATCATGAGATCCCAGCTGATATGAGAAGCTTTTAAAAAGTGTTTGAACATGAAAGGGCTCATTACACAGACTATTATAAGCGGGGAAAAAAAAACTTTTGGCTTTTATAACCTCTGAAGTATACGAAATTGCTTTCTCTCACTGGACTTTTTATTGCTTACAAATGGGTAAGAGCTGAAATGCATGACTTGAAACATATTTAAAACTGCAGCTAAAACGTGATTTCAATAACAAATGAAAAATGCTAGAAATAGGTTTAAAAAGGCTGTGCCTATTAATCTAAAAATATGGGTATTATGAAGTGATCCCAAGAAATTAAATAAACTAGTAACTCTGGTAAAGGTCATAGTTGTAAATGCAAACTGTAGATACGAACAGACATATACAGAGAAAGATGTCTGCTTAGATACTGTTAGAATTATAGTTGTAAGAGGGAATACTAGCTATCATTTGTGACTTGAACTAAAAACCTGCAGCGTACTGTGCTGACATCATTGTCACTGGTCAAGCAAGACCTGCTGGAGAGACAGGCATCCATCCCAGAGAAGTACCCCTTCTCTGGAACAGAACAAAATACAGTTTCTCACTCCTTCTCTGGAACAGAACAAAATACAGTTTCTCACTAAGTCGATTCAAGTGTAACTTGGACAACTGGATGGGAATTAAAAATTCAACCCTGGTTTGACAACTCTCTCTCTAATGGATACATGCAGTCTGAAAATGGTTCATCTCCCTTGCCCCTACTTATAAATGTTTCACCTCCCAAGTCCCTGCTTACACTTTCAAGAGAACCAAAGCTTATCAGATATTTGGGATGCATGGCTAGCTTTAAATAGACCACAGTTGTCATTAGCCTAGTACACAACTAAGAACTTATAGAAGACTCTGGGGAGACAGGCATTATTTTTTCTTAAGAATGTTTCCTTTCACTCTAGGACACCACCCACTGTAGTGATTAAGGTCAGACTGCACACACACACACACACACACACACACACACACACACACACACACACACACACACACACACACACACACACACACACACACACACACACACACACACACACACGCACACAAAGCCCCTACAATAATACAAGTGAAAAAATAAACTTAAACCCATGACCTCCAGCAGTCTGTGCTTTGACCTTAATCACCACATTGGACGTTTCCTTGTGGTAGTGACACCAGCATGGTACATTGAAGGTTTTGCTTTAAGTTCCAAGCTTCCATCTTAAGACCTGCTTGAGAAGGGAGTAACCCTGGGTTGATGGAATTACAAATAAGTTAAATAAAACTATAAATAAGTGCAATGGAAAAATGATGCTTAAAGTTGGGAAAGAGCAAATATAACCAATGATGTGAAGGAAGATAGTGAACAAGATGACCTTCTACTTCTAAACTCTAGTTTAAGCAGAAAGCAGAACCTTTATTTAAAACAATTAAAGATGGGGAGAAATGTTTACAGGTGTTGCTGGAGTGAATTCATTAAAATACATTAGTAATGAAGCTAGTTCACTGTCATGTTAGGAGATCATTTGAAGAAGGGAAAAAAAATAGGCAAGTATACTATTCAGATTTTACTGACCAGACATAATGAAAGAGAAAATGTTTTCATTGTTTCTTGTCAGATATGTCAGAAAGCTCCACACAGTTCTGGAAGAGTCCCTTTATCCCTGTAATGAATACAGAGGTGTGATTTAAATGTATGAGTATTATATTTGTGGGTGTCGTTAGTGAAACCTAGCAATGGGTATTTTGTGACATCGTAATAATGGACTATGCAACAAGATTCCTAGAACCAGTGGTATTATGCAAAACTAAGGTTAAGGCTATTGCCAGGGAATCAATTATTTTATAATGCAGAGTGCTTGCTAAAAGATACTTACTGACTAAGCCAATCCCTTTATATCAAGAATGTTGCAACAAAAAAAAAAGCAATGTTTTAAAGTCAGACATTTGAAGACATCATTCTACAATATGTAGATGGCCAAATCAGCACAGAAGTTCAGTAAAGCAAGAATTACATTTTAAGGAAAGATATTGATGCATGCAAAAACCTGAGGTGATATAACAATGAGTTTATTAGAAAAGCCAGAAATGGTGGGGTGAATGAGGCAGACACCACAGGTGCAAGGTGTTATGGAACATGATTAACAGTTGCTGATGTGGCTTTAATCCGACAACAGCATATAGAAATGAATGCAGATACTATAACTGCAGTCCTAGATTCGAGTGCTGAAGTACTTGGTGAGTGGTATTATAATTGTAGTAAACCACAATCCATTTTACTTATCGACCTCTCCCTAATCTTGCTGAAGCCAATATCACAGTCTCCCAAGTACATATATATTTACCCGATTGCCAGTTTTTCTAAACCTTCCCAATCACATCCTTTACTCTTTCTTATCTACATCTGCCATCCTAGTTACTTCTCTCTATACTAGCCAATCTCATGCTGTGAGCCTGAATATCTCTTGCACCTGATTGGAGGACACACATTGGTCCTTTTCCCTTTCTTGCATCCATCCACATTCTTCAGCCCAATCAAATAATAAATTTGTGAGTATTCACTGCTCCTCTCAGTCATCCAGTCACTATTTTGAATTGCACACAGCCCTCTGTTTCATCCCCTTCATAAACTTCCTCATTCCTGTCTCTGTAACTTCCCTGTCTCTGTAGATGTATTCTGCCCTACTTCTTCTCACTGTCATACAGAAGCTGACATCTGGCCTTCTCATTCTACAAACCTCAGTCTTTGAACAACATTCATTGTCATTGCATAGCATTCCACGTCCTCCCACTACCTTCCAGGGTGCTACCTCACTTCTCCTTTCCCAGTTGTCCTTCTGCTCCATGCATATACATTGCACATTTTGTTATGTCCCCTAACCATACTGCTGAGGGTTTAATCTGTACATGTTTTAACATGTAATTCAGTGATGATAGCACTGCCACTCTTATCTCTTCTATCCTTGTATTCATCCTTCTGGGTCATTTATCTAGTATACTCTTCATCTTATTTCTTCTTTCTTTCCATTTTTTTTCCTAATGTATTTTAATGCCCAAGTACCTCCACTCTCATTAGACCATGAAAACCATACTGAGTTTTGTGCCATAATGATTTTCTACTGTGCTGTATCGGATTGGATTGTTTTATAAAGTCACCATAAATCTTCAGAATTTGAGATAGTATGTCTTCTATGTCCTCTAGCAATAATATATAGTCAAGAGCAAATAAATCTATACTACCCCTCTTACATCTTAATTCCTCAACTTTATATTGGATTATTTTCTGTGTCAATTTCCAATGACTATTATAAAATTCCCATGGACAAAGGACTTCCTTGCACAATTCCTCTGTTTAACTTTATTTTACGTGACAAACCCACTTTTACTATAATATGAAAATCTGCTGCATAGCAATTCCTTCTCACTATATGTCTGTGTTATAAAATCCCAGTTTAATGAATCAAAAGCCTTCTGAATATTCATGAGTACTACCTTGGCCCCTTTTCACAATTTCTATCTCATCATCATAATCATCAACCCCTTTTTTCTCACTTTCTACATGGAGTCAGGGAGTCGTGTTAACTGATATCATCTTTTTTGATTAAATGCCACACTCCTGCTTTCTTCGACACTCATGCCTGACTGTTGCAGTTCTTCTCTCACACAATCCATCCACCTCTTTGCCGGATGCCCTCATTTCTTCTTGCCTTCTTCCTGTCTGTCCCATATCTTCTTCACCAGATTGTCTTCTGCTTTTCTGCACATCTGCTCCAACCACTGTAATCAGTTCTCTTTGATCTTTTCTGCAAATGGAGCTACTTTGGCATTTGCTTTGATGTCCTTATTTCTTTATCTGTCCTATAGTGTGCATCCTACCACCCATTTCCGGCACTTCATTTCCATCATCTCTAGCTTTGTCATCTGCTCTCCCTTTACTTCCTAGGATTCTGTACCATACAGTAGCAGGACCACTGTTTTGTACACCTTACTTTTCAGCTTCTTTGGCATTTTTCTGTCATACACTACACCTGACACTCTATGCCAGTTGGCTGCAACCACTCTGATTCTAGCGTTGAGCTCTTCATTCAGACTTTCCTTTTCAATCACCACTTCCAGATACTTGAAGCTATTAAACTGTTTCACTGTTTTCCCTTCTATCTCAATTATCAGCTTCTTCTGATTTCCCCAATCTGCGACCATTAACACTGTCTTATCTGTGCTTAGTTTCATCCCATGTGCCTTCAGATTTGCATTCCATTCTTCTATCCTTTGCTAAAGTTCTTGCTCAGAGTTTGTAATGCCACATCATCTGCATACAACAACTTTGTTGATTTGTCCTCTTCAACATGTTTGTTAATGCAGTCCATCACCAGTAAGAACAGCAGTGGGTTCAGAGCTGAACACTGATGCACACCTGCTCCCACTGGGAACCCATCTGTGAGACCGAACACTGCTCCTACTTAAGTCATTGGGTCTTGTACATAGCTTATACTAATTCTACCAAGGTTTTTGGAACTTTGATTCACCACAGAAATTCCCAAATCAGATTTCTTAGGACCCTTGTGCTATGCTTTCTCCAAGTCTGGGAATATCCATTTGGACTCGTTCCTCATTTCTAGCTTCTCAACTATTTGTTTCATTGCAAACATCAGTTGTGCTGCATCCTGATCTAAATCTGAACTGCCCACCTACCATCTTAATTTCTACTCCTATGTGCATCCATTTATAAATCAACCTCTCCAGAACATTCATGCAATGTGACAGGCATTTGATACCTCTGTACCTCCCAGAGTTGTTTATCCACTTTGTTCTTGTACACTGGCACGAGTATGCTTATTCTCCAGTAAGCTGGGATATGCCTTTCTCTCCACACTGCCATGAGTACCCTCAGGAGCCATTTCCCCCTATCTTACCCAGCATCTTTGCCTTATCTGCTATGACCTCATACACGCCTGCTGCTTTCCTTGAATTCATTTTCCTTGTGCTATTCTTGCTTCTGCTATGGTGGACTCCTCTTTTTCTCTCATTGTAGGCTGTATCTGGGGTAGTACAGTTTCTGTGTTTTTTTTCCATTCAGAAGCTGCAGGGAATATTCCTTCCATCTGTTTTTGATGTCTTTTGGACTGGTAGGTAGGTTGTTACTGGCATCTTAAAAAGAGTATCTGACTATCTCTTTTATCTTTCTGTCCTTACCTTGCAATATGATACAGTTACTTTATGCCATCTACTGAGTCACTTTCCAGAATCTGGTAAAGTGTCTTTGATGTCCTGTTCTTTGCTATTGCAACTCTATTATTAGCCTCTTTGTTTGCCAACCAGTATTCCTTCCTAACCTGGTCCATCTTTTATATCTCCCACTTTTTCCTCCACACTTTTTTTCTTTTGATGACTTCCTGGACTTCTGCATTCCACCACCAGCTTTCTTAATGTATCTTATTTCCATACCTGACTCAGCCACATATCTATTCTGTGGTCCTGACACATGCTGTTTTGAGGCACTGCCATTCTTCATTATTTCCGCCTATTTCCTCTTCTTCTTGAGGTACTTGAGCCCTGAGTAGTTCTCTGAACTGTTATGCTTTCTCTCCAGTCAACTTTCAGGTCCTCAGCTTGGTCTCTGTTGACCACAGAGCCTTCTCTGACCATTGCTTACAGCTGATTGTGGCAACTAGTGGTTTGTGCTGTGGACCAACTATTTCACTTGGGATGACTTTGCAATCACTGATTCTACCCCAGTGCCCTTTCCTTACTAAGAGAAAGTCTACCTGAGTTGCATGCTGGCCACTTGTGTATGTGATCTTGTGACTGTTTCTCTTTCTGAACCATGTGCTGGCTACTATCAAGCCATTTGCCAGACAGAAGTCTGGAATGCCCTTTCCTTCTTTATTCATGTTGCCCCATCCATATAGAACCAGGCAATCCAGATATCCTGTTTTGTCTGTCCAAATATGTGCAATCATGTCAGCCATTATCAACACCAATTGCTGTTGTTCTACTTTATCTAGTAGGTCCTACAATTGTTGTTTGAATGTACTCTTCTTTTCACTGTCACAACCCTGCCGTGGAGCATAGACCAAGATTATGAATACTGTCCTATTATTACACTGGAGTCTGATTGCCATGGTTCTGATACTAATTTTGATGAAATCCCTCACTGCCTTCTGAGCCTCTCTCTCACCACAATTCAAACACCATGTCTAGCCAGTCCTCCTCCTCCTGAGTAGTAGATTCTGGTTCCCAAGCCAAATGGCTTTGTTGTACTACCCTTCCATCTTGTCTCCAGGATAGACAGGATGTCCAGCCTCCTCCATAACATCTTGTCATCCACTTCCAAGCTTCTTCATGTCAGTGAACATACATTAAGTGTAGCAATTTTTAGTTCATGTTTGGCAGGTTGGTTGGTTTTACATCCAGCTTTCACTCGCCAGAGCTATCCCAGGTCACACAAGCTGGGCAACTAGACACTGGCTGGCCATTAGCTTATTGAACCATGGCTGCTGGGCTTTATGGTGGACACACACTGGCCCATACACAAACATGCACCCCTCCCTCCATTAGCATGGGTCCCTGGCATAGGTCAGAGTAGGCGAGTTCCTCAACCTACTTTTCACTGTAAAATGCCCATACCCATTTACTGACATTAGTCAACATTACTGATTCACCTAGAGGCATATTTTATACTGTTGAGTTGCAAGCCCATCTAATGCATGCAGGCTGTGAGCCATGTTCTCCTATCTTGAGGATACTGCGCACCACAGTAGATGCCCAAACTGGTTGGTCTGTACAGCTCTTCCCCCTATAGGGCACCATGTAGAATCTCTGCTACTGCCCACAGCTCCATACATTGGGGTGTCTGAGATGAAACCACATAGCATGTTTTTTTTAGAGGTGGGAGGAACCCCACAGAGAAACAGGGAGAACATACAAACTCCAAACAGTCATTGGCCAGAGGTCAGGATCAAACCTTGTACCTTGTGCATGGGTGGAAAAGACCTGAAGAATTATGCCAAACATCTCATATAACTTTTATAAAGTTTAACAACTATGTCCAGTGTTCAGTGGATAAACTACCTTTTTATGAACCCCACTTGAGATTCTCCCATTGTCTTTGATAATAGGGTATTGAACCTATTTGCATATACCCTGGCCATAATTTTTCAACACTGTTGCATAACAAAATTAATTTATACTTTTTCTGTGTCCTCTATTGCAGTCTTCTTCTTATTCAACACCTTCATCTTCTCTTTGCAACATTAATTGCAGCATCTACCCATCCCCTCCTATTATAGTATAAAGTTTTGTCATATATCCCCATACCTGTATTCCTAGTATTTTAAATTAGTCAACTGGAAAACCATTCTGACTACTTGACTTATCTTGTTTATATAGCTTATTGCTGTTACATCCTCTCACATACTAACCTCCTCAAGCATCCTTTCTCTCTCTTCTTCCCCTGTATCTAACCCTTTACAGTTTCCTACTTACAGCTCTTCTCCTGTACAGTTTCTCCATGGAATTTCAAAAAAATCCCTCTTTTATCTGTTTGTTGTGTAGAATTCTTCTAACTTCCTCTGTTTATTTTTTTTCTTAAGTTTTATATACTAATAGCATCACATTGACTTCACCTTTATTTCTCCACTTTCTTCTATATATGTACTTCTAACTTATCAACTTTCTCCTAATTATTCTTAATTATATACACCCTACTTATAATTTCATCTCTCTGCAGTCTGTCATATTCATAGATTTGCATCTGCTTCTGTCACAGCTGCATTGCTACAAACAAATAATACATTATTTGCAGAATTTTTCCTTTGTGGTGATTTGAGTTCATCTTTTGGTTTGTTAGACTTTTGTTTTGCTGAACTTGTTTTGCATATGTACCTCCTTAATCCTACCTTTGTAAGTATTAGTTTTGGCATAATTTATATCCTACACACAAACACTGTTCAAAAAACAAATAAGTGCCCAAATTCACCAATACTTCAAAAAATAGCACTTAGGAAGCAGTCCAACTCCAATAAAACACTCTTATTCAGCTTCACAAAGTAAAAAGACATCCACATAAACGTTATACATATAAATGCGTTTTCGTCGTCTCCTGACTTCATCAGATAAAATGCATGAAATCAAAGCCATTTTTATATTTGCTTAATTAGACCATCAACCAATAGCATTTTCCATTCAATAAAACCATTCATTTACTATATAACATTTACTATCTTATAAATTTAAATACTAAAACATAGTCTCTTAGGCATATACATTTACATTAACTACACAAATAAATATTTAATAAAAATTAATTTGTCCTTCTTGTTTTAAAATTCTTGTAAAACACATAATAAAATAATAAAATACATATATAATTTAATTGTATTAAACTAGCAACAAAATCCTCTATCTGGTGGTCGAAAAAATTATTGCACTTCAAAGTTTAGCAGCTCTAATTTTTAAAACAGGAACTAAAGACAAATATTCATTCATGCCAGGGAATCTATTGGCTTCCAACATTATTTGCCAATATAATTCTTTATTTTCTATATGCAATTCCCATAGCCCTCCTCTTATATCTTTAGTCACCGATTCTAACACAAAAAAAGAAAATGATGCTTTATGACATACTAAACTATGTCTAAAAAGGGCATTAGTATTGTTTTTATTTTTTACTTCAAAAAGATGTTCAAATATTCTTCTTCAGAGCTTTCTGTCCATTTTGCCCACTTAGAAACCACTACATGCTTTACATAATACTAAATAAATGAGTTCATTACTATCACAAGTATAATATCCCTTACTACTAATTACTCTATTCCTAGCTACTAATTCTACCTTCTCTCCATTATATATATAAGGGCATTGTGAACAATGGCCACATTTAAAAGTGCCTTTCTTACTACGCCCATAAAGGTGCACTCCTTTATTATTTCTTTCTATAATATTCTTAATATTTGACCCTTTCTTAAAAATACATTTAAATGGGGTATCAAATATATTTAAATCTGATATTGCAGAGAATCTTCCCCATACTTCTTCTATCGTCTTTACTATAGCTTTAGCATCTCCGCTATAGCTAGTCACAGATGCCTGTTCAAATGTACTATTAGTATGGTCATTACATGAATTATATTATTTCACCAGAGTTCTTCCATAGTATGGGAGTAAATCTATCAGCTCTACCTATAATTACTTCCTTTTTTACTTCTTCAATTAGTTTTAATGGGTATCTTCTCTGTAAAAACATTTGTTCTAAGAACTTACTTTCAGCTATAAAATCATCATTCTCCGAACACATTCAACTTCCCCTAACAAACTGCCCTTTGACTAAACTACATTTTTGACTAAAAGGATGTGAACTTGTAAAAAAGAGATATGAATTTGCATATGTATCTTTCCTATATACTGCTGATTTAAATTTTCCATTTTCTTTATGTATAGTAATATCTAAATAATTCATTTTTTCATATTGTATATTATAAGTAAATCTTAAAAAGGTTGTAGTATTCATTATATAGTCATAGAATTAAATAAACTTTTCTTCTGTATCATCCCACACTAAGCAGATGTCATCCAAATATCGTTTATAGAGTTTCCAGCACTTACTATATTTTGAATTTAGAATATATTTTTTCTCCCATACTGAGAGAACAGTGTTACCATATGTGGTTGCACATTGTGCACCCATTGCTACTCCTTGAATCTGCTGGAAAAACTCTTCTTCAAAGTGTACATAGTTATTAGTCAACACACGATCAATCAAACTTAAACATAGTCTAAAATCCGTATGACTTAGTGTTCCAGCATCCACCATAGCTTCTTCTAACCAAAGTAATCCCACATTATGTGGGATTGAAGAAAATAAATAAAATATGTCTATAGTCATAAACATAATTCTTTCATCATATATTTCTGGTCTTATCTGTCTTAGCAGATCCCATGAGTCTTTTAAAGTATTATTACAAGCCACAGATAAAGACTTTAATTTAATATCCAAAAATCTAGCCAAAGGAGCCATAACAGAACCTTCTGCTGCTACTATCAATCAAAGGGGTGGGTCTAATAAATCTTTATGTACTTTAGGTTTTCCAAATATACTAGGTACCTTAGGTCTCTCATTATCTAAAAATTGAAATAATTTTAGATCTATTGATCCCTCTAGTAATAATTAATGTAATGCTAGGAAAACTTTTTTATAAGAAATATTAATTTCATTTAGTGACACTCTAGAATATTTCACATTATTTTCTAGTATATTCATTACCTTAGATTCATAAGTTATAGTATCCATGAAAAACTGTTCCCCCTCATTTATCTCGTGCCATAATTCTTAAATTACAATCATTCTTAATTTCTTCTAGGAGGACTTTTTGAATCTAAAATGTTTGGCATCACTTTATATTTTCTTTTACTTTCCTTATTTCTAAGTCTAGTAAGTTCTGCAGATTTTTCTACTGAGGGTGTAAAAGGGGGGGGGGGGTCATAGGTACTTTTCTTCCTTAAGGGGTTATTATGGGCCACATTATTTTCAGTATTATTAAATAAGAGTTTAAGTTTTTCTTCCTAATAAACAAATTCAAATCTATAATTACTTTATTTATTTCAGCCTTCCTTCTGGGTATAAATTTAAAACTTTTAGAAAACAGTCCAAAATGAACCTTTTGAATATCTATTCTACTATAATTGTGTATAGTATACCCCTTATATCTTACAAGTACTCCTTCATTATGGATAATATCTTCAGACCTATTACTAACTAGTGTCTTCTGTTTTCTCTGTACCCCCCTCCCCATCTGGGATAATTGTATTTCACTGGTGTCTTGTTCATTAATCCCGCCGACCTTCAGAGAGGGGGGTATTCTAAAGGGTCATTATAGTTATTATTATAAATTTGTCCTACATATTCTTCTTGCCGCATTTCATTCTCAAAATGTGATGTACTAAATGTTGTATTTATATTTTTATTTCTTTGTTGAGGTCTTTTAGGTTCTCTAAGTTTGCGATATGCCCTATGATCCCTATATTCAGTAATGTCTCTGTCTTTCTAGTTTTTCTTTTAAAAACATCATTACATTTTTTATCCACCTTTTCTAACATGTATTCATGCTTCTCCTTCTCCTTGTCTACTGTATGTAATACATCCTTTAACTGCATTGGTTGTTTTATAACATACAAGTATGTATTCCATGAGAATGTTATAAATCCTAATGTTGCTAATAGAAATGAATGTGATACATATAACAATAGTGTTTATAAATTAGAATGCCTTTTATTTAAATATAAATTATTAGAGTTAGATAATATTTACTTAAAAGAATGCATTAAGTTAGGAATTGTCCCAAAGGGATTAAGAGTCTGGAAATTCCCAAATGGTATAGGGGAGGGTTCTGAATGTTATGAGGAATTGTTAAAAGTTTTTGATAAATGTTGTTTTGATGCTATGCGTTTGCTTATTAAAGAAAATGAGAAAACTATTGAAATGCTTATAACAGAAACTGAAACTGTCAACCAATGCATTTAAAGGATGCATTACATACAGTAGACAAGGAGAAGAAGAAGCATGAATACATGTTAGAAAAGGTGGATAAAAAATGTAATGATGTTTTTAAAAGGAAAACTGGAAAGATAGAGACATTACTGAATATAAGGAACATAGGGCATATCCCAGACTTAGAGTACCTAAAAGACCTCAACAAAGAAATAAAAATATAAATACAACATTTAGTACATCACATTTTGAGAATGAAATGAGGCAAGAAGAATATGTAGGACAAAGTTATAATAATAACTATAATGACCCTTTAGAATACCCCCTCTGAAGGTCGGCGGGATTAATGAACAAGACACCAGTGAAATACAATTATCCCAGATGGGGAGGGGGGTACAGAGAAGACAGAAGACACTAGTTAGTAATAGGTCTGAAGAGAGTATCCACAATGAAGGAGTACTGGTAAGATATAAGGGGTATATTATACACAATTATAGTATCCATAATGAAGGAGTACTGGTAAGATATAAGGGGTATACTATACACAATTATAGTATCCATAATGAAGGAGTACTGGTAAGATATAAGGGGCATATTATACACAATTATAGTATCCATAATGAAGGAGTACTGGTAAGATATAAGGGGTATATTATACACAATTATAGTATCCATAATGAAGGAGTACTGGTAAGATATAAGGGTATATTATACACAATTATAGTATCCATAATGAAGGAGTACTGGTAAGATATAAGGGGTATATTATACACAATTATAGTATCCATAATGAAGGAGTACTGGTAAGATATAAGGGGTATATTATACACAATTATAGTATCCATAATGAAGGAGTACTGGTAAGATATAAGGGGTATATTACACACAATTATAGTATCCATAATGAAGGAGTACTGGTAAGATATAAGGGGTATATTATACACAATTATAGTAACCACAATGAAGGAGTACCGGTAAGATATAAAGGGTATATTATACACAATTATAGTATCCATAATGAAGGAGTACTGGTAAGATATAAGGGGTATACTATACACAATTATAGTATCCATAATGAAGGAGTACTGGTAAGATATAAGGGGTATATTATACACAATTATAGTATCCATAATGAAGGAGTACTGGTAAGATATAAGGGGTATACTTTACACAATTATAGTATCCACAATGAAGGAGTACTGGTAAGATATAAAGGGTATATTATACACAATTATAGTATCCATAATGAAGGAGTACTGGTAAGATATAAGGGGTATATTATACACAATTATAGTATCCATAATGAAGGAGTACTGGTAAGATATAAGGTGCATATTATACACAATTATAGTATCCACAATGAAGGAGTACTGGTAAGATATAAGGGGTATATTATACACAATTATAGTATCCATAATGAAGGAGTACTGGTAAGATATAAGGGGTATATTATACACAATTATAGTATCCATAATGAAGGAGTACTGGTAAGATATAAGGGGTATATTACACGCAATTATAGTATCCATAATGAAGGAGTACTCATAATATATAAGGGGTATATTATACACAATTATAGTATCCACAATGAAGGAGTACTGGTAAGATATAAGGGGTATATTATACACAATTATAGTAGAATAGATATTCAAAAGGTTCATTTTGAACTGTTTTCCAAGGGTTTCAATTTTATACCCAGTAGGAAGGCTGAAATAGATAAAGTAATTATTGATTTGAAGTTGTTTATTAGGAAGAAAAACTTAGAACTCTTATTTAAGAATACTGAAAATAATATGGCCCATAATAACCCCTTAAGGAAGAAAAGTACCTATAACCCCCTTTACACCCTCAGTTAAAAAATCTGGAGAACTTACTAGAATTAGAAATAAGAAAAGTAATATAGAAAAATAAAGTGATTCCAAATATTTCATATTCAAAAAAAGTTTTCCTAGATGAAATTAAGAATGATTGTAATTTAAGAATTATGGCACCAGATAAAGGAGGGGGAACAGTTTTTATGGATACTATAACTTATGAATCTAAAGTGATGAATATGCAAGAACATAATGTGAAATATTGTAGAGTGTCACTAAATGAAATTAATATTTCTTATAAAAAAAATTTCCTAGCATTAAATGAATTATTACTAGAGGGATCAATAGATCTAAAATTATTTAAATTTTTACATAATGAAAGACCTAAGGTACCTAGTATATTTGGAAAACCTAAAGTACATAAAGATTTATTAGACCCACTCCTTCGATTGATAGTAGCAGCAGAAGATTCTGCTATGGCTCCTTTGGCTAGATTTTTGGATATTAAATTAAAGTCTGTATCTGTGGCTTGTAACAATACTTTAAAAGACATGGGATCTGCTAAGACAGATAAGACTGGAAATATATGATGAAAGAATTATGTTTATTACTATAGACATAGTTGATTTATTTTTCTTCAATCCCACAAGATGTGGAATTACTTTGGTTAGAAGAAGCTATGGTGGATGCTGGAACACTAAGTCATATGGATTTTAGACTATGTTTAAGTTTGATGGATCTTGTGTTGACTAATATCTATGTAAACTTTGAAGGAGAGTTTTTCCAGCAGATTCAAGGAGTAGCAATGGGTGTACGATGTGCACCCACATATGCTAACATTGATCTCTCAGTATCGGAGAAAAAAATATATTCTAAATTCAAAATATAGTAAGTGCTGGAAACTCTATAAACGATATTTGGATGACATCTGCTTAGTGTGGGATGATACAGAAGAAACGTTTATTGAATTCTATGACTATATAATGAATAATACAACCTTTTTAAGATTTACTTATAATATACAATATGAAAAAATGAATTATTTAGATATTACTATACATAAAGAAAATGGAAAATTTAAATCAACAGTATATAGGAAAGATACATATGCAAATTCATATCTCTTTTTTACAAGTTCACATCGTTTTAGTCAAAAACATAGTTTAGTCAAAGGACGATTTGTTAGGAGAAGTCGAATGTGTTTGTAAAATGATGATTTTATAGATGAAAGTAAGTTCTTAGAACAAATGTTTTTACAGAGAGGATATCCATTAAAACTAATTGAAGAAGTAAAAAAGGAAGTAATTATAGGTAGAGCTGATAGATTTGCTCCCATACTATGGAAGAGCTCTGGTGAAATAGATTTAATTCATGACAATGAGCATACCAATTGTATATTTGAACAGGCATCTGTGACTAACTATAGCGGAGATGCTAAAGCTATAGGAAAGATGATAAAAGAAGTATGGGGAAGATTCTCTGCAATATCAGATTTAAATATATTTGATACCCCATGTAAATGTATTTTTAAGAAAGGATCAAATAATAAGAATATTATAGAAAGAAATAATAAAGGAGTGCACCTTTATGGACGTAGTAAGAAAGGCACTTTTAAATGTGGCCATTGTTCACGATGCCCTTATATATATAATGGAGAGAAGGTAGAATTAGTAGCTAGGAATAGAGTAATTAGTAGTAAGGGATATTATACATGTGATAGTAATGAACTCATTTATTTAGTATTATGTAAAGCATGTAGTGGTTTCTATGTGGGTAAAACAGAGAGAAAGCTCCAAAGAAGAATATTTGAACATCTTTTTGAAGTAAAAAATAAAAACAATACTAATGCTCTTTTTAGACATAGTTTAGTATTTCATAAAGCATTTTCTTTTTTTGTGTTAGAATCGATGACTAAAGATATAAGAGGAGGGCTATGGGAATTGCATATAGAAAATAGAGAATTATATTGGCAAATAATATTGGAAGCCAATAATTTCCCTGGCATGAATGAATATTTGTCTTGAGTTCCTGATTTAAAAATTAGAGCTGCTAAACTTTGAAGTGCAATAATTTTTTGACCACCAGATGGAGAATCCTGCTCCTAGTTTAATACAATTAAATTATATATATATATATATATATATATATATATATATATATATATATATATTATGTTTTATAAGAATTTTAAAACAAGAAGGATAAATGAATTTTTATTAAATATTTATTTGTGTAGTTAATGTAAATGTATATGCCTAAGAGACTATGTTTTAGTATTTAAATTTATAAGATAGCAAATGTTATGGTTTTATTGAATGGAAAATGTTATTGGTTGATGGTCTAATTAAGCAAATATAAAAATGGCTTTGATTTCATGCATTTTATCAGATGAAGTCAGGAGAGGACGAAAACGCATTTATATGTGAAACGTTTATGTGGATGTCTTTTTACTTTGTGAAGCTGAATAAAAGTGTTTTATTGGAGTTAGACTGCTTCCTAAGTGCTCTTTTTTGAATCATTTATATTCTCCTCTCACTTCATTCCACAAATTACCCATAATTATATCCCATTCTTTAATCCCTACCTCCCCCTCTTCTGATTTATTCATTTGAAATAAATTCTTGTCACTCTCGTCATCCACTACAAACCTCCTTTCTCTTTCACTTCTTTCTTTTCTTTCCTTTTCTTTTCTTTTCTTTTCTTTTTTATTGGGGGGTAGAATAATGGGGGCCGAGGGTTGCCATAGTTTTTAATTAAGGCATTTACTTCATAGATACAAGATACAGGGTTTGATTCTTACCTTTAAGTTGGGAAATTTGGGTAGCCTCTTACTAACCTGTCACTTATAAACTAATATCCCTCTTCCTCTTCTCTGTCCTCCTGGGAGATAGTCCACATATATCCATTTATACCCATTCTTTTATATCATCCCCTTGTCACCATTACTGATTTATTTCCAACAAATATACTATGTATACCATTTCTCTGTTCAGTATACTCAAAAATACTCTCTCCTCACCAAGTAGTTTACTACCCCATTTTCCCTCCCTGATTCTGAACTGTTTTCCACTCCTGAGGAGCTGGACTGTAATATTCATTGGATATGTCAGTTAGAAACTAATTCTCCTTTGCACCAAACAAAAATAGATCAAAATTGCTGCTGCTCAACTTCCTTAATGGTCACTGACATTACACACACATACACACTTGACACATATCTCTCTCTGTTCCTTCCTCTCTTTACTTCCTATCTAAAATATCTACATCTGCCTCATTCCCCTAGTAGTATTTTGCCTTAACTTGTCATATTGTGTCATAAAATACATTTATCGATATTTTGTCCATAGGGGATACAGCCTGTTGTCACCCATGGGGTCAGTGCTGACAACAGGGTTTCCTCTTCCTCTTGTGAAAACAACATGAAAGTCTTAACGAAGTCTTAAGTCCACCATTTCTGCCACAATATCCTCTTATTCCTTGTACTACTTCACATCTTCCCTTTCTTCATCTTTGTTCACCCTTTTCTTTGTCTACATTATTGTTCCCCACTTCTTGAACCTCATTATCTTGTAAATACATGTACAAAAAACAAAGAGGGATGCACAATTGATCCTATTTGCATCCAGTGTCTCACTTTCTAGCCTTCACTTCCATGCTTAATTTACCTTGCAGAGGGGCCAGGTGCATATTTCATAAGCCATCTGTATATCACTTGTGTCTCCCTATCCACCTGTCTGCAGTACTGTCTGACTCATCCTTTCTTCCACCTTCACTTGCAGTACTGTGTATCACTGGTGTCTCCCTATATGCCTGTCTGCAGGACTGTCTGACTCATCCTTTCTTCCACTTTCACGTGCAGTACTGTGTATCACTGGTGTCTCCCTATCCACCTGTCTGCAGTACTGTCTGACTCTCCTTTCTTCCACCTTCACTTGCAGTACTGTGCATCACTGGTGTCTCCCTATATGCCTGTCTGCAGGACTGTCTGACTCATCCTTTCTTACATCTTCACTTGCAGTACTGTGTATCACTGGTGTCACCCTATCCACCTGTCTGCAGGACTGTCTGACTCATCCTTTCTTCCACCTTCACTTACAGTAGTGTGTATCACTGGTGTCTCCCTATCTGGCTGTCTGCAGGACTGTCTGACTCATCCTTTCTTACATCTTCACTTGCAGTACTTCATGCTTTGTTTCTTCCTTCATTTCACTCTGTTCTTCTATTACTTCCTCCCTCTCAGATCAGGTTGACGAGTCCACAGAGATATCCTTTTTATTTCAGAGCTTTAATGGTGATTTGTATCTGAGCTCCTCATATGTCAACTTCACTGTCTCTCTCTTTCTCTCTTTATTTATAGGTGGGAGTTCTCTGATTACTTTAATTATCCCTAAAAGAATACATACTGTCACCAAACCCACCTTTCCTCCACTTTCACTTCCAAAGCAGCATTTTTCTCAACTCTTGTATATTCTCCTACCTCGTTGTCATGCCATTTCTCCCCTGCTGGCTCTGTCAAGTATTTTTGCATCAGATATCTCTGCACTCCTCTCTTTTCTCTCATCCTGCCTGTACTGAATGTTCCTTCCCCCTGCAATTTTGGGTGCCTGGTTCCAAATATTGTTTGGCACCTCTCATTATTTCCATAAAAAATGTAATGACCTCTTTTCTATTATGGCTGTAATAAGTCCTCCCTGCCACTTAATTATTATAATTACCAGATTCACCATGAAACCTACTTTCCCATAATGTTTCATTGCTGTAGCATGTCCACTTCTCTACTCTTTACTGTTGTAGCATTAATAAAAAGTCTTCCACTTACCTCAATTTACATCTCATCACTAAGCCTCTTTCCAAGGCTGCCTATCTGGCTATCGACTCCTTTGCTTGACTACATTGACTCTTGACAATGATATGCTTATCCCTTTCACGTAGTCTGTAATTTGCTTTTATTAATCTATGCACCTGTATAATTTTGGATCAATCCCATCACTCTTTGCGACCCAGTGTTGTACAAACTTTGTAATATTTTCCCATTCCACTCTCCTTTTCACATCTTATGTTTTGAAACTCACTTCTTATAGCCTTGACTTCATTTCCAATAATTTGCATTTGTCCCTCTCCACTTGCACCTTAATCATCTCCCATGTTGGTTCTTGATCCAATATTTTTCATTCAAGTCACCCAGTTTCATTTAAGTATACATCATTTTGACCTGAATGCATCCCAGATCAGTAACTGCATATAGTTTCATTAAATTAACATTATAACCATTTTCTTTTTTTGCCATCATGTCCCCCTTCCTAAACCTCCACTACTCCCTATGACACAGGTAATTTATACTTTTGTAGCTTTATTTATGTTGAATATATTTTTAATTTATAAGTATTGAGGACCCACTTACACTACTCCTACTTTTCTATTACCTCTCTATGCACTGCTGCCTCTGTATTCATATCCTTCTTGTCATCTTTCCTTTCCACCTTCTTGCCCACAGGTGGCAAATTATCTTTTATACCCCATCCTTTTAAAAGTAGTTTAATCATTAAGTTAACCATTTGAAATCTCAGGCTCATGATACTGACTTCTGAAATATGGAGAGTGAAAGACCATATTCTAATTCTGAGGTTGCCGCCACTTCCTACAACATTTCCTTTCAACATATTGTGATGTTGGATTTTGTAAATATAAGTTTGGGGTGTGAGGGTCTTACTCTGTGAAAAAGAAAAAAAGGAAAATAACTTTAAAAGGAAAAACAAACATTGATTTTAGCGCTTCTTCTCTATTTCAGTATATTTTTAGTTTTTTTTTTTTTTTTTTTTTTTTTTTGGCAGTTGGCATAACAAGTTCGAGGATTTCAGTAGGGAGCCAGTCATTAAGTCACATACCTTTCCCGTCATTTGGCATATATAATATCCATACTATCTTCTCTAACCACCCCACACTGTTCTTTCACATTATTTTCTACTACTAACATATTTGCACTTTTGTCCTCCCATTACACTCCTTTTTGGTACAACAAAGTTTCCTGTATTCTGCTACATATACTCCCATATCTGCTCCTTCACTTAGAGCTAACATTTTATTATTCTGTCACCCTGCTCATCTCTGAAACTTTTAATCATGTGTGAGCTACATTTCTAAGCAGCCATCTTTCTCAGTGTCTGTAAAGCACCCTCTCATTATACATAAATCTTACATGAATAATGAGCTATATGACTGCTAAAAAATAAATTAAAAGCAGAAAAGTGATGGAATTTATAATTTAATATAAGGCATAGGCTAATGACCTAATTTGACAACCTTATACATCCATCCACAACCGATTTTTCCATTTTTTGCACAAGGGGTCGGGGTATCACTTCAATATTGATAATCATAGAGCCAATATTCACACAGGCAGATCACTAGGTTGGTCAAAATTGTTCCTTCATACCATGTACACACCCACACACACACACACACACACACACACACACACACACACACACACACACACACACATGCTCCTAAGTGCAATTTAGAGTGCACAATCCACCTACTGCATGTCCTTGAAATGTGACCGGAAACTGCAGCACCCAGATAAAACCTAAATGAGCACAGGATGGGCATGCAAACTCGACACAGAAGGCTCCCCAGCCAAGAACCAGACCCTAATTTGACAGACTTATATATACAAATCTAAAGTTGCATACAATATACTTTTTTTTTTATAGTCTAACGTGTAGCAGAATCTCAGCTATTTTTAGTTATTTTCTATAAAACAGTTGCACATTTAAAATATCATTACACATTATCCTTGTTGTGTGCTTTCTGCTCTCACATATCAAATCTTTATGCTGCTAGACAGGTGGAATTCATGGCTGTTGCCATGTTTTCCTCTTTTTTCATCCAAAAATGTATATGTTTCAGTATATGTTCCTACACATTCCTGTCAGTAAAGACCCACATTGTTTTTCTTATGACAGTCCTTGCTTTCATTACCATTAAGCAGTTTTGGGCAGTACATTCAGTTACATTCTCAAAGATCATACTCTATGTCAATTTAAAAAATCCTTTCATAATCCAGAGCTAGAATACATTTACAAAGATGGATGCACATAGTATACTCATTGAAAATGATATCATGTGTAGCAATTCTCCCTTAAGTCTGTTTATATGCAAACAATGTACAAGTAAGGGAATATATCTGATTTACAAAGGTCACATTGTCATTCTTTTTTTATACTTCATGGGACACTAGCAGTAAATGTATATGTTATCATTTAATGTTTCACAAAGATGAAAATGAAATGTATTTTCAAATTTCATATATCAAATAACAATTTATGTTTCTTACATGTACCAAAATACAATTGTCAGACATCAAACCTCCTTTTCTTCCTGAGAATAAACTAATTTTTTAACAGGCATTTAACCTATCATTGTTTAATTAAATGCATATACTTCTCAAACTCTAAGTATTAAAAATATTTATTTCTGACTTTTAAAAATTATTGCAGATGGCATGGAAACAAAAAAACACCATCACATGCTTAGACAAAAAGTTCTTGAGTTACTAAACTGAATAATAATGTATGAACTAAAGGTCCAACTTTATGAAGAAAATCAGTACTTCTAGGAAGATCAGGTTAACTCTGTATCTAAGCTATAGTAGATATGCTGATCACTTCTTTTAATAATACATTTACTTTCAGTTGTATTAATTTGCACAGTTTCATTTCCATCTTCTTTCCTCATCAGAACAATTTGATACTTTGTGTAAAATACTATCAAGCACAGTTTAGAATATAACATATCTGATGATAAAACAGTCCCAGAAAATGCAATTATTTGTAGTCATTTGTACCTTTAGATGACAAAAAAGTCAGTGTGGTAATACAAAAGAGTAAAGCAAGTGGTTGTAATCAGTGACAAGTAGCTCTGCATTTAATAATGTATTTGTTTTTATTTTTCTCTCTCTCTCTCTCTGTCTCTCTCTCTCCATCCAATGTTGACCAGGTTAACCCACTAGGCTGGTGTCCTCATTTCAGGGTAGACCCAAGGTGGTATAGGGGGAATATGGCCAGGGTATCAGGTAATTTCCACTACTCTTTTTGCTAGGCACTGAAGTATTGCTTACATCCAACTATACAACACACCAAGGAGTACAGCAACACCCCCCCCCCCGATGCTGCACTGTGGTGTCAGTAATTCATCTCCATGGTGTCGTTGTATAGCCTACAGCATTCTCAAACAAATGCCATGTGTGCTACCTGTTGCTGCACTGACACTGACATTGAGTATTGTTTTGTTTACTTATTTTTTATTTATTTCATTTTGTTAATTTGTTAAGTTGGCTGATTGAGAAATTCTTTTCACTTATGACCTAGGCTAGTCCTGGGTAGAAATGAGAATTTAGTTCAACAGTTTAGTTGTAATAAGCAAATAACAAACTAGTACATCAAAGAATCAGTAGCAGCCATTCGATGTAGTATACAATGCACATAATACATTGAAGTCATTGTTAGTAATTGATTTAACAGATTAAAAATGTGTTACTGATTTTTAGTGTATATTGGTTACCACCTATTTCAAGAGGATATATTTTTATAAAGCTATCCATAATCACTTTTCTGCCAAAAATTTTTATTAAACCAAGTTGACTTTTTTCTTGTGAGCTGTCCTATATACCAATTAAATTGTTGCAATTTCCTGACGTATTAACTTTACAAAAATATCTGCATTTCCTTGGTTATGTCTACATTTAGCCAAAATATCAGGAATGCCCTCCTTCTATTTAAATTTGTATTAGAACATTAAAGAAGTTGATTAGTTATAGTTATAAAAAGATTCAATACTGTACTTAGATATTTTCTCTTAGTTTGATGCTACTGGTTCAACCACATTGCTAGTACTATATTACTCAACATGTAGTTATTTTATATAATCTGTGACAATTTATTGTTTTTTTTTCTTTCTACACAGTTAGAACTATTGACATTTTATAAAGTACCTAGGCTCAGACAAGCTCAGTCCTCCTGTTTCCTAGTTGGAATGTCTTGTAGAATTTCAGTGTAATACAGTATAAGCCATACTAAATCACTGAAGAAAAACAACTTAGAGAATACAATTTGCCTATAACAAATTGCAGTAAACTAGCAAGTGCTTTCATCATTTAAACAAGACTTCATCCAACTGATTCATTGTTCTCAGCCTTAATCATATAACATTATATAATAATTAAATAACATGATACAACAATAATGTTCCTTAAAAAATTACTTATACAATTACATCCCTTATTTTGAATACAGTACATTTAGATGTAAGTTATGAGTTGAAAAAGGGCTTCTTTATTACAGTGTGCAAAAGGTGATCAAAGGATATTTCATTTCCATCATAGGTTCCCAGATCTCTGACCACAGGATCAATTTTAAGAGATGTGTTGACAGTAGGATTGCTGCAAGGGAAGTCATGCTTGGTGAAGGATACAACTATACATTTCTTGGCAATTAGTTTTTCTTCATAGTTTTTGTGACAAAAGGAGGTACAGCTAGAACAGCTAGCATGTAATTTGTGAATATCAAACTAATTTATACAAGATGCTACTGTTACATATGTATTAGAACTATATGTCATATAAGATGTTTGTGTTACAAATGTATTATAACTGTATGTCATGCGTATATCAAACTGGTTTGCACAGGTGTTTGTGTTGAAAAGGTTTTTGTAAAGTGCTTGTGCTTAAAATGTATCCACAGTGTGCCCTACTGTAAGAGAACAGAAATGTACATGCACTATTGTAACTGTTTAAATATATCTGTTTTAACAGAGTAAACTGGAGGGTTAACCTCAGTCCAGCAAACTTTAAGAAAGTATCTGAAATTATATTACTTTATAGGCTAGCCCATAAAGATGCTTCAATGCAACTAGAGACAAAAAAGTCTGTATTAGGAAGCTTTCTGTATTGTCTTCAGGGTGAACTAATTGCTACTTTGGAAGCATGAGGGAATGCAGTTCTTTTACGACTTCCAGCACCTGCCAAAGATTTGAGCAAAAGCCCTTGTCTGGCTAGTTTTACAGGTAGATGCTAAATACTGCCAGCTTTCAGCAGTGTGGGTTTTGCTTGGGAACTAGAAGTCAGATGACAAGAACTGATGTCATTCTGCTAGCTATCCCAGCAGTAATATTTTAGATATTATTTTGAGAAGTCTCTTAGCGAGACAGCACATTCTGTATTCTGTTTTTGACCTGACAACAAGAACTATTCACCACCGATCTGCCTTGCTCTAATTAAATATGTTGCTAGGGTATAGTTACTCTCTTTGATTCAATCAGGAATATAGTGAAGCTTAGTTTAGATTTTGTTTTTCTTTATTTGTGTGAGCCTGTACTGCAATATGGTTTTGAACTCTGATATCACTGTGAGTATATATTTAGTATTGTCTTGTTTTTATTATTTATTATTAAATATATTAAACCCTTCATTGTGGCTTATCTGTGTAGAAATATTTAAGTTTTGAGAGTACTGGCATATTTATTTTGTGACACCGTGTGGGCCACTTCTAATAGCCTTCCTCTTGGTCGAACTACCATTTCTATTAGTATTAATATTACATAGTAAGTTTAGACAGGCTTTGTTAAGGACCCTAAATTAGCTGATAAGGAGTGACTGGTGCCAGTGGTAACTTCCTTATAGTCTGGGCCGAAAGGGGCATAGCTAGTAAACTCATGCCAGCCTTTCCCACGAGTGTGTGTGTGTGTGTGTGTGTGTGTGTGTGTGTGTGTGTGTGTGTGTGTGTGTGTGTGTGTGTGTGTGTGTAAATCAAACCTCAAAGAGTGTGTGTGTGTTGGCTACTTGCGCAGGGACATGAAACACTGGGTGGATAAAGAGGGTGTTGGTGGTTTTGGCTTGGACACTCAGCTGAGATCTCAGCTCTATAGCTGTACCAGTGAGGAATCTTACTGGGAATCTGGAGAAAGAGGGAGAAACCAGCCCCAGACTGACAGTGGTATCTGTGTGCTCTTAAGTGAAATTGCACTTGATGCAGACAGCTGCATCTGGAAATACTGTGTGGGTACCTGTCATCCTGCCAGCAAATGTCCCCCTACAAGTGCCAGTGGTGAGGATAGAGGCTCCTTGACTGTTGGTCCAGTGGTGGGTCATCACAGTTTTGACACCAGCTTTTGGATTGGGAAAGGCCCTTCTAAAGGATTTTGATGTACTCTGAGGAGTTTCATGGCAGCATGTTTACAGTTACCTAAAAACTTGTTCAGCCATAAACCCTTAACATTTACTTTTACCTCCAAGAAGTAAATGCTAAAGAGGACCATTACGAGGGCTCAATCCTGGTGTACACCACTAGTGACAGGCCATCACCATCAAAGCTGCCCACCCTAATTTCCAAGGTTGAGTTTGTGACCCAATTTGCTAACCACAGAGTTACATAGAAATTGTCATTTAGCTGTGAGAGTTTATCTACAATACCTGAATATACGATGGTGTCAAAAGCCATTGCAAGGTCTAGATTTGCAGTATGTACTAATTTGCCCTCATCCATTGCTTCAGTTACCTTCTTAAAGCAGTCAACCAGATTAGGTATGCAGGATCTGCATTAACAAATCCAAACTGACTTGGGTCAAAAGTTTGTAGGTTACCTTTGTTCTTAGTTATTAATTCCATAATGATCCTTTTTCATAGTCTTACAAATGAGGCTGGTCAGGCTTATGGGTCTATAACTTCCCAAATCCTTTGTCACCTCACTTTTGTGCAAGTAAATTTCTGTTACTGTCCTCCATATTTAAAAATAAAACAGGAACGTAGCAGACCGCACGAGCAGTAGTCTCGCAGCACTTGCAGCTAAATAGGAATACTGGTAAATACCTTAAATTGCAAAATCGTACTTGACTCCTCCCACTAATTAACTAGATTTAATTTCGTAACAATCAGTGAAAGGGCAGTAATTTTTTTTTTTTCTCACTGACCCTAACCAAGAATTTTTAAATCTCCAAGAAAGAAACTTTAAGGTGAAACATAATTAAACAAACTTTAAAATAAAACAAACACTAATGTAAAGAATGCATAAATAATACAAAATGGACCCTATCTAAACCTTTAAGAAATCTTTTGTGGCTTATTTGTTCATTTGAGTATTTGCATTTTTTTTGTGGTTTGAAGGCTACTGAATAACTGCTTGCCCTAAAAATACGTAAACTGCAGGAAACATGGTCAGTGTTGCAGAGGAATGAAGCCATGACTATGGCACATGTGACCTGTGTTCAGTTAATGGCATGAGCACATCATTGGTCAGAAAGATGACAGTAGGCTTGAGTTTCAACTGCCAATTTATGCATAGTGGTGAAAAGGAGGCAACTTCAACATATTTTGATGATAGCGGTGGATAAGTAGTCACAAGTAGAAGAGGAGGGGCAGGTTTATGCTGCTAGCGTGCATGAACACTGCTGAACATAGGGAGGAAGTATCTCCAGAAGCATGAAGAAGTCTTCTCTAGCCAGGCAGTTTTCATTGAGTTAGCCACCTACTTAAAGGAAAGGTTATGCCATTCAACAAGACCTGCAGGCTAGCTCACTATCAACCGCCCGACATTTGCTGCATAAGGATACATGAGTAAATCATGCTTTCTGAGAAGAAACTAAAAGGCTTTAAACTCTTGCCTATCCCAGGCATACTGTATGGCTCCTACCCTCACAAAACAGATAATTTGTTACAGGCATGAAACCATTGGGCTTAGGTCCTATAGTGAATGAGTCAGTGGCAGGATGTTCAATGTTTCCCTCGCACTTTTTTTCAC
>NC_056751.1:484898384-484900884 GCF_019279795.1 Protopterus annectens | reverse complement strand
ACGGATGACATCTATGCTAAGTGATGATTTCTATGTAAAAACTACATCACAGAATGTGGAATCAACCATCAGATATGTACATGATACGATACATGATATATTCATGGGCAAGTTAATAGATAAGGACCTATATGAGTACCTTGTGATCCCTCACCCCATGATGCCCACTATACATGGCCTCCCAAAAATACACAAGGACTCAGCCAACCCACCCATGAGACCGATAGTATCAGGTCGAGGTTGGGTGACTGAGCACTTGTCCGTTTATGTAGAGAAGCACCTTAGACAAGTGTTAAACCTTAATAGAATTGTTTTAAAAGACTCTAAACAGTTCTTGCTTGATTTATATGACTGCGTTAAAGATAGGAATATTACATTGGATTATTTCTTTGTCACTTTTGACATTCAATCTTTATTTACAGTCATACCAAATAGTATAGGGTTATTATATGTTACTGATTACCTAAGGGAACACAGTAATTACACCCCTGTGAATATTGATTTGATAACTTGTTTCCTTGAGTTAGTCTTGGAACACAATCTTTTTACATTTAACGATTGTACATACAAACAGAAAGATGGCGTAGCTATGGGCACTCCATGTGCCAATAGCTACGCCAACATGTATTTGGCTTATTGGGAAGAACACATTCTGTTTAAAGAAGAACTATTTGAACAGCATGTGGTTTTTTATCGACGTTTCGTTGATGATTTGTTTATTCTATGGAGAGGTACCCTGGAACAACTAGAATCATTCTCTACAACCATGAATGGTCTTACTACCTGTCTTAAATTCACCATGAAACATTCACAGTATAGAATAGATTTCCTTGACATGTATATAGAGAGGATTGATGACAATAACATTAATACAGGTGTCTTTCGGAAGAGTTGCTACAGCAACAATCTTCTTGTTAGATCGAGTATGCATCCTCCCCAAGTTTTTAAAAATATAATTAGAGGCCAAGCCATCAGAGCTTCCAGGCTCAATCCTCTTGATTCTGGATTTGAGACAGAATTAAATGACTTGATAAATAGACTCTCTCTTAGAGGCTATAGCAATAAAGAAGTCAATAGACATCTTTGCGATGTATCAGAATTAAGATTTACCAAAGGACTACCATACTTCGGACCGCCTGAATCAGTATCTCCCCCTGTTGTCAATACTGGCGTTACACAAGGCCTTAAATTCTCCACTTATTTCTCCTCTGACCATTTTGAACTCAGAGAGGTAATAGGTAAACATTGGGAAATATTACATGTAGACGATGACATTAAAAGTATAGTTGGAGACAAACCAAGATTCCTATATAGGAATAAGAATAATCTGAAAAGGAGACTTTGCCACACTATTCATAGTGATATTAATATGAGAGATGGTCACACGAAACCATGTGGGCACTGCAATTTTTGTTGCTATATAGACAGTGCACCTGGTTTTCTCCATCCAGATAATCGAAAATATTACCATACTCCTGTTACAGCTGATTGCATGACATCACATGTTATTTATTTAGCCACATGCCAACTTTGCACTTCATTTTATGTTGGCAAAACTAATCGCCCCATCAGGGATCGAATGAGGGAACATATTTATCACATGAAAAAGGGTACTGTACAAAATGCCTTGGCCAAGCATATCATTATGACAAATGTACAACATAAATTTTCTTTCAAAGTATTGGAAGTGATATATCCCAATCCGAGAGGGGGTGACATTAGAACATACACTGAAGGGAAAGAAACAGAATGGATAATGACGTTGAGAGCGGATAAAGGCTCTGGTTTAAATGAGAGAGCCTCAATTAGACCTAAATTGAGGCAAAGGAGAAATATTAAATAAATGCGCAGGATAACCAGCCCCCTTCCCCTTGTATTTTTCTATTTATAACATGCATCTTAATCCCTCAGTGATCCAGTCTGTAGACATTCTCTGTTCCACAAGCAATACAGAGCATTACGTATTGTTTATGTATTTTCTCAAACATATATTTTAACCATCACTATATGTATATCTTATGCATCAAATTCTTTATATGAAAAATTCTTTTAACCACGGCATATATACACAGTGTTTTTATAGTTCTTTAGTTGAGCGTTTGATCTTGTGTTTATGCTTGATAAGTATATGCACCGCATGAATGCTTTAAATGCTCTAAGAGCATTTCCCTTTGAAATGCTAATGAGTTTCATACAGTTCAATTAATGGTTGATTGATTGCTATAGTATTTAATGTGATATGCATAATGTTGAATTGTCTTAGATCTGATGAAGCAGTAATGCGAAAGCGCTTATCTGATGTTTTATTTCTCGAATAAACAGTGATTTTATCCACTTTTCCAGTGCCTCGTTGGATTATACCATTCAGAACTATAGCACCTGCTAACGCTGGGGTTTTGTTGTGTACTTTTGTTGACAGTAAGTATTATATTTTGTAATATTTAGTAGACATTTTACAAAACCTGTGTAACCACTCAAGCAACTGTTAGCATTATATTCA